>NC_082684.1:144892518-145203431 GCF_949987515.2 Delphinus delphis
AAAGGGGGGGGGAAAAAAAAGAGGCTCTGAACACAAACCACCCCACCTCGAACTGGGGGCCTGTGGGGTTTGTACATGTGTTTCTCCTGCCACCAGCCAACGTGTCATATGTCTGGATTAAGTCAGAGCCATGAGCCAGACACACTAAAAGCAATCAGCAGTACGAGTTTCTATGTGAGCCTGCAGCATCTGTACATAAATATTGTCTCTGCGATTGTCAAAGTTGGCTGACACGCCTCCGTATGCACCAAAAATAAAACAGAACTGGTGAATGACTAAATGTCTGTGAATGCCTTCCCTGCTGTGAGCGAAATCTACAGAGAACCCAGAAAGCTCTCTCCCAGGAGTCCAAAGTCCCCAAAACCAACTCAGAACGGCTGGGTCCTGCACCAAACCTCCTTGTTTGTTCAGTGGTTCCTGACCCCTCCCAGGCCAGTGTCACTCAGAATCACCAAAGAGCCACAAGTACCGCATTTACATACGACAGTCACCTGGGTTTCTGAGTTTACAGACGATCGCCTTTATTGAGAGAGCTCCTGAGTCTGAGAATTCATCTGTTAAGTGTTAGTAAAGGAACAAGCAAGATATGAGTCCCAACAAGACAGTCCTGCCAGCCGCCTCTTAGGGAGGAAGCACCCTCGGGTGTGCCGCACAGGGGTGGGGTCTTGAGAGCTGTTCATTTTATAATTAATGGAGAAATAGCTCAAACACTGCACAGGGGCAAATGAAGCTTAGCTATGCCATGGCTTCTACACCTTGAGTTAGTAAAAGGAAATGTTCTTTTTAGTCAGAATATTCTAGAAGGAGATGATCTGGCAACCTAACGTGCGCCTGAAAGCACCTCTTCGCAGGGCTCTCTTCTTGCCTATAATCTGTACTGTACAGAGCCCAGCAGGAGACTTCAGGGGGTCAGGCCAAGGGTCATTACGCCAAAGGTTCTCACGTCACTGCCTGACGAGGCTTTAGCTTGTGTTTAACCAGATTGTTTGGGTCCTAGAATAATCACTTCCTAGTTACCTGGGTTGACCTTAGCTTGACTTAAAATGATCTCCCCTAATGAGATTAGAACCAGGACATCAGCAAAACACACGGCAATCTAGCGGTGGGGGCGGGGGGGGGGGCATGACACCCTAACCAGGTAATTCTAAGCCTCTAAAAGGGCCCATCTAATAAAATCTTTAATGGTTGAAACATCACTCCCTGGATATCAACTGCTACTAAGTCCCCTGGAGGTTTTAAAAGTTATTTCTATTGATTTGTGCAGTTGAATCAGGAATTCCACTGATTTTAAATTCCAGCTCTCTCTCCCTGGCCTTGAGCACTGTCTGACTATTTCCATCATTCCTTCCAGCTCTGACGTCTTTTGAGTCTACAAACTACTAGCTTCTTCCTCAAATCAAGAAATGACTTTACTGTCTTGCTGTTCAAGAGAAAAAAAGCCAAAGACTGCCCAAAGGCTGAGGCGTGAGCGGAAAGTCTGCTTCCCTCGAGTCCCACGCCCGCGTCGCACCCGCGCCGCCCACAAACCTCCAACTGCTTGAGGAGTCGGCTTCGGTCATCCTTGAGGTGACTCTTGGCTTCCAGCTCGTACTCCAGGTCCTTAAGCGTCTGCTCCAGAAGCTGCCTTTTCGTGAGCGCTTCCTCCTGAGCTCTCTGGTAGTCCCGTAACTCTTCCTCCAACAGACGCGTCTGGAATGAAGAGGGGCTGGGGTGCTTAACCCGGCAAGTCAGGAGCACAGAGATCTCATCAATGTGCAGGCTGACCCTGAAGAGGATTGGGCGGCCCCCACACTCCACTGGGGTTCAGAAGCCCGTGAGCAAGCGCCACCTTCGTCTGGGCCTCAGTTTCCTCTTCCGTAAAAAGAAGTCGCTTTTCCAGCTACAGAGAGCAACCCATTGGGTTATAAATTCAATTCAGTAGATACTGGCCATCGTTAAATATAACAGAAAAAAGTATCAGAGTAGTACAAGCAAATATTGTTGTAGGTCATGGCTGAAGATACCCGAAAGCCCTTGAACTAAGTAAGAGCCTCCCAGAGTGTAATCTATCACCCACCCGTATCAGGCTCCTCTCAACAGAGGTTTAAAGCTGGGGGAATATAAAAGCTAAAATCATGACCCCAAAGCAACCTGCAGGCACAAAATCTATTAATATAAACATGTAAATTAAGTGAAAACCACTACTCTCCAGAAGAATATGTTATGTTGTCAAATTTTACAGTGTTTTGTTCCTCCACAAGGTGGCACTGAACTAATAGTTTGAAGAAAGTGCAACCGACAGCTTTGATTCGCAAGGGGTTGTCTGTGTTTTCCACTCCTCTGGAATCTCCCCAAGGGAACTAGGCAACTCAGCACACAGAAGGTACTCCTTAAACATCTCTGTGGACTGATTCGGTGAAGCCTGAGGCTGTCTGTTTGGTTCTCAACTTCCTTCCCTCCTGGAGGTGGTATAGGGTAGCAGGTGAAAGCACAGTCATAGGAATTGAATACACCAAGGGTTAATTTCCTTCAGGGAGTATATGATAGCAAGTGGCAAACTTCATGAAAGAGTACCAGCCTTTGGGGGTGATCTTCACGGAAAAGTTGGGGAAGTCTCAAAGATACTCTTTTTGGGGACCCAATAGGTTAGGCTACTTTAGGAAGCCCAGAGGGAAGACTAGGAACTGTGTTCCTCTCCTGGAGGCTGATAGGAACACCTGAAATTTCTATGAAAACAGCAGTCTTAAAGAAGACATCTCCAGATAAAGACCCTAGTCTGGTTTTGGTGGTGACTGAGTGAAAGCACAAAGTGAAAACCATCCCATGGAAAAAGGATGACGAGACATTCTTTGGATACAGAGGTACTCCAGAGCGTGAAAAAAAATCTCTCCAAAAAAAAGTCTTTAAAAAAAAAATTCTCTGTGCTTCAGTTTCCTGATTTGCAATATTGGGATAAATATAAAACCTACCTTACAAAGCTGTCGTGAGACTCAAATGAGATAATACCCCCAAAAGAACATGGGTTATAGAGTCAGAAAGACTGACAGGTAATGGTACAGCTCACCCTTCCTTCCCCAATGCCCAGCACATTCCTACCTTCCGACGCCCAGTAGATCCCTCCTAACATCTATCGAGGGCTCTATCATACCAAGAGTATTCATTAAGGATCTGCACAAGAGAATAGTACAGCAGCTGGAATCATGAGTTAGTAAATAACTTCTGAACCTACTAGTGCTACCTTTAAGCAGTTGAAGCTGCTCTTTGCTAAGTGGGATTTAGAAAATAAACTGAACAGTGAACTCTAAGTCTTAATTCTCTAACGATGACCTTCATCAGAACTTTTCTAGCTCTATGCCAAAGGCAGAATAGGTAAAATGCCTATTTCTCTCAAAGCAAAGGAGGCGGTACCACAGCACTTAGGGTGGATGGACCCTTGCAGCATTTTTATTTACTGAGAGCTTTAACTCAGCTCAACCAAAATGTGGTGGAGGGTGGTGAACAGAGTTGAGCTTGAGTTTCTCAAGGATCCCAAGTGACCTTGGCTTACTAATTCATTTTTGTTTTAAACGACTCCATGACTTCACCATCCTGACTTAGGGTGGTGTCTGACTGCAGTTTCCTTCTAGACTGATGAGGTGTCTGTTTCTGCCATGCAAATGGAAACAGTGCCTCGCAGGGCTAGACCGCTGAGAAAAATCTAGGAAGTGCCGTCTCTGTTTTCATCATAAGGAATCCTTTTTGGAATTACTGCCCTTTTACAAACAACACTGGTCTCTATCTGGCCTTAACTAATCTCTCTGGATCTCCGTTTCCTTATCTAACTAGAGGGTCTCTAAGGTTCCTTCCTACCCGAAGATTCTAGCAGAGTAATAATTACACAAAAACCAAGGGAAAGCACTTTACAGGGGTCACCGTGACACTGATTTTCTGAAATCAAAACAGGATACCAGGTGTTCGTTTGCATTCTGGCAAGTATCAGGATCCTCCCACCCAATTGCTGTAGAAATGATTCTTCTTCAGGGCCAGAGAACTGTGCTGTCGATAGGCTAGTTTCAGTTCTTACTAGGAGTCCTGTATCCTAAGACCCTAAACCAGAGGGGACCTGTTACCAGGGTCCTTTCAGAAGTATTCTAGAAGCCTGTAATAAATATCCATTGTTCTTTCACACAGTTTCAGCGCTGACTCATGGGCGACCTTCCTTTGATCATCAAAGATAATAAAAGTTTGTTTTCTGAAGAAAAATGTGTTTTCCTGTGGAATCTTAGTGCTCTTGGCACTGCTTATGAAAAAAAAAAGCAAGCTTTAGAATTAAAAAAAACAAAAAACTAATATCAGTGTCCAGGATATATAGACCCTGTGCCATATAGTCTCACATGTTACCTCATTTAATGACTAAATCACTATTATTTTGTATACTTTTAAAGAGGGAGAAACAGATGCTCAGAAAATTGGGGTAACTTGCTCAATGTCATGCAGCTGGCAAGAGACAGAGCAGAAATCAGCTTACACTGTACTTGCATTTTACAGCCTTCAGCTTTCCATTAAAATAATCAAAAACATTCCCTTTATTACACCCAGTTCTTCAGAAGTCCAGACTGAAGGAAGCTAACATTTGGGTTACTCTGCCCTATTATTCTTAAATATAAAACCAAGAATATGTTTTAATAATTTCACTACTCATAAATTCCTGAAGATTTCTGTTTGTCCCCATTATTGTTGTTCTGAAACTCTTACCCACCACTCCCACGGCAATGAAAGTCTCTATATGTATAATTTTAAACGAATGGCAAAAAAAAGAAAAATTAGTTATTATAATCCCTGTTCTAAGATTAAATGAAAACAATGATACATATAAATCACTTAGACACAGCTAGACACACTACTGGTGCTCCACCAACGGCAGCTAAGCTTTTTAGGCAGATCTTGGATTAATCACGAAAATGGTCCAACTAAAGCTGTGTCCACGTAACCTCAGAGGCCCTGGGTCCTCTGTGTCTTGGAATGCCATCTGCCCCAAAGTAACCATCCCGAGAAGCAAGCACACACGCTGTCTTAAGGATCTACCCCAAGCCTCTCCTAGAAGAGTTTCAAAGCAGTCTCGAAGGATATTCTGAACACGGGTAAACCGGGAACTGCTCTGGCCAGGCATTACCTCATCCTGCATTTTCACGGCAGTCAGACGGGACTTCTCTGCCTCTAGAGTTTTCTCCTTCAACTGCCTTTGCATTTCTGCAAGTTCCCTGCGATTTTTCTCCTTGTATTCATCCAGCTGGTTCTGGAGCTCCAGCGTTGATGCACGGGACACCTCAACAATGTCAGCCATCTGGAAGAAGTGACATGGGTGAGAGCCCACCCTGTAATGCTCCATCTGGGGCCAGGGAGCTAGGTGTGCGTCCCAGCTCAACACGTCTCCTCTGCTTTCTTCTGGAGCACCCCACCCCAAAGACTGCAAAGCACCTGGTCGTGATCTGCCCAGGATTAGTCTCCTCTAACTTGGAAGCAGCATGGAGGTGTGAACAAGCACATCCTCTGGAGCTAGATCCACGGTCTTGGGTCACATCCTCGCTCTGCCACTTACCAGCTACATGGCTGGGGCATTACCTACTCTCTCTGGGCCTCTGCAGTGTACTCCTTAAAAATACTGAAACCATAATCTTTACCTTGCAGGGCTGTTGTCAAGATTAAAACGATACATAGAGACGGAATTCTAGTTAGATACAAAATAGCTGGTAGCAATCACACTGCCTGGCATATACCCTGAGAAAACCATAATTCAAAAAGAGTCATGTACCACGATGTTCACTGCAGCTCTATTTACAATAGCCAGCAGATGGAAGCAACCTAAGTGTCCATCATCAGATGAATGGATAAAGAAGATGTGGCACATATATACAATGGAATATTACTCAGCCATAAAAAGAAATGAAATTGAGTTATTTGTAGTGAGGCGGATGGACCTAGAGTCTGTCATACAGAGTGAAGTAAGTCAGAAAGAGAAAGACAAATACCGTATGCTAACGCATATATATGGAATTTAAGGGAAAAAAATGTCATGAAGAACCTAGGGGTAAGACAGGAATAAAGACACAGACCTACTAGAGAATGGACTTGAGGATATGGGTAGGGGGAAGGGTAAGCTGTGACAAAGTGACAGAAAGGCATGGACATATATACACTACCAAACGTAAGGTAGATAGCTAGTGGGAAGCAGCAGCATAGCACAGGGAGATCAGCTCGGTGCTCTGTGACCACCTAGAGGGGTGGGATAGGGAGGGTGGGAGGGAGGGAGATGCAAGACGGAAGAGATATGGGAACATATGTGTATGTATAACTGATTCACTTTGTTATAAAGCAGAAACTAACACGCCATTGTAGAGCAGTTATACTCCAATAAAGATGTAAAAAAGAAAAAAGAAAAATAGCTGGTAAATGACTGGCACACAGTAGGTGTCAAAACAATGGCAGCTACTCAGGGTGGCTCCATCAGCTCTGTGCCTTTTCCCTTCTGGGTGTTTTAGGGCAGAGGAGCAGCAACTACTGGGCTTCAAAACTGCCTTTCATACTCCTGCACGAGAAAGAGACGTGCAAGTACACAGATGACGCACAAAGACAGAGGTTTTGATTCAGGTAACATCTGTGAAGTCTGCAGTGACGTGCCAGGCTTCTTCGGGCAGCTGTTGAGAGGAGCTGGGCCCAGGATCCAGAGGGCATTTCCTAAACCAGTTCCCCTGTGACTGGGATTATCAACAAGTCCGAAGAGCTGCTTCCCGGGAGCTGCAAATCCCTGACACATGTGTGCTGAGACACACTGCAGGTCTCCTCAGCTCTATCAGGCCCTTACGGGGTGGGGGGGGGGGGGGGGCTGGGTCACACGCCCTCTCCCTCCTCCTCTCCCTCCCCTCTTCCTACCCCTCACCTCCTTCTGCAGTTTCTCGATGGTCTTGTCAAGGTGCCATCGCTCGTTCTCCATTTCACCCTTCAGTCTCCTTAACTGCTCCTTCTGCTTCGTCTCGTCTTTTAGCTTCTCAGACAACTGCCTCTGCTCCTGGGTGGCCTGACTCAGATTTCTCTGCAGATGGCAGGGAAAGGACAGTGCTATCACCTACCTACCAGGTCAGCCACAGAAACAGGTGGCAGAGGGAGTTTCACAGCCACACCACAAAGCAATCAGACCTGCTACATCAGTGATAACAAAAAGGATCAAAATAAAGCCATCACAGAGACCCAAGGACATTGTCGGCTCTGCAATCCAGGGACCAAGACGCAAAGTTGATTTAACCAGAGACATACGCAGGAATGAAGGGCAGACGAAGGACGCATTACAGAAATACAGAAAACGGCCAAGGCTGCTGCAGGTGGTGATTCAGGATAGTGTCCAAAAACCTGACAGAACTCATGCTTGAAAACTGAGGTAAAGTTATACATTAGACAAACTTAAACCCATGTGGCAATTGACATCCTGTGATAGATAGCACTGCACCTAATGTTCGAGCATTTTCCCTGCTGTGCAGATGATTCTCACAATTAAAATAGCTAAAAATGAATCTGTAAGAAAAAAGAACATTATCCCATGGGCCAAGAGTCCACTTGGGTAGGGGGAGTTATAATCAACAGAATCCATGGGTTGGACTCACACATAGAAGGAAAGGAATTTGGCAATCCACAAGCTGATGAACCTGATGGACAGAAGGTATTAAACGGGAGAGACACTAGTCAGGAAAAGCACAAACGAGTGGTTATTTAGTGAATCAGCACCAAATACTAATACTTCTTAAAAAATGTACCATCTTGGGTGCGATGTTTCCCCTGGGTTCCTCTGAGGCTCTCATCTCACAACATTATACAGACTGATGTCCTTTACATAAAAATCATGCAACTCTAAAAAGAAAAAAAAGAAAATCCTAAAATATCTTTGGAAGATTATAGTGGCTTCTTTAAACAGCTGAGTGTTAAGGCCTTTGGCATAAGGATATCATGAAGGGGCACAGCTCAGAATGGGGGAGCATGACCCAAACAGGAGCTAGATCATAAGAAAAATGTTATCAGGCACTGAGGGCTGAACGTGGGTTAGTACAAGTACTGCTTAGGACCTACTCAGTCTTGTGTCCCTGCAGAGGCTGTATAAGGACAATGGTTGTATTTGTACAGTGCTTAACAGTTTACAAGCTGCTGTCACGTGCAGCAACTCAGGCGTTTTGAAAACACTCACAAAGCACTTCAGGCACTCCTGATTTGCAAAGCTTTGGAACAGCTCTGCTGGCCAGCCACATGGCCTGGGGCCAAAAAGCCACCTGTGGAGGGCTGCGCTCAAAGAAACAGCCAGCAGAGCCTGGCTGCTGAAGTTGATTGCTGCAGGGAACCAATGTCAACAAAAGCAGCTGGGGAAAGAGGGTGGTTAAAGAAAGGTAATCGGGAGTTCAGTGGGGGGGCAATTAGCAGGAGTGAGTCTCACCATGGTCCAGCCGGACACACACCACAGGGAGGGTCAACCCCTGGGACTTGTGTCTGTGGTTGATTTAGTGGTGTTGGGGGCAAAAAGCAGCACACAGGGTAAGGTAAGCAAGGTATGGTTGGTTCCTTCATGTGGGAGAAAGCTCTCAGGAACATGTATCTCAAAATGTCAATTCTTGAACAAAAACAAATACAGAAGGACATCAACACCTTCCCATAGAACCGCCAGGATCCAGCTCAACCCCTGCCCCTGCAGATCCCCCAGCCTCTCTTTTTCTTCCTTCTGGATCCCAATCCCAGGGGCCCCAGCCCAGCAGACAAGCCAGCCTCGGCTCCATTCAACCTCCACGTGGTGAGCGCACTTCTGTTTCACCCTTGGCTCGGGAAGGGCTCCCCTACCACCCCTCCACACTGGCTCTGCTCTCCTGTGTCACTGGAGACACCCCAGACTCCTCCACTCTGAGCCTGGGGCCTGGCCAACACCCCCTGTCCCAACATACACATTTGCCTAGAATAGTAATTTCGCTAAATTATTTTTAAAACATTTCTTGCATGCTTGCCTCTACTGCAGGGTAGTAAGATCTGTAAAGGCAAGAAATAGATTTTCTATCTCAGTATGCCTCACAGTCCAGATTCACTCTTAGGCATATGATAAAAACTCAGTGGTTGAGAATTAACACCTATCCCCAAAAGTGATCTAAAGATTTCTTATATCAGAATCACCGGGCAAGGGTGGTGGACTGCTTACATAAAATGCAAAATCTAGCCTGTTCTAATGGAATCACAATTTTTCTTAGAGTGGAGCCCACACATTTGCATCTGAAAGTTCCTCAGATAATTCTAACATACTCTAAAGTTTAGAAATGCTGTTTAAATAATGCTCTGCCTCTTCAGTGATTCAAGAAATATGTTCCAATATGTCCACGCTGAGAAAGTATGTCCCAAATTCACAGGAAAAGCAGCCAACCTGGCAACTTTGCATTTAGGAGTTAGGTGTGAAATGCTCTATAGCTACAGTGACCGTATTTCCAAGACCAGCCAGACAAGGCCATTGACTAACACTGGGACAAAAATCTGAGGAAAATGTATCAGGTCGGAAAGTCCAAAACACAAGGTTGGTGGACGTATAGTGAGTGCCCTTGAGCTTGGGGACCATTATCTCAGTGGATACAAAGCCTTTCACTATATGGTTGAGCAAGGTCCCGGTATTAACGATAACCAAGTGGCAGGTGAGCCAAAGTGCAGAAAGGAATGAGAGGTTTGATCAGAAGGAAGTCAGTCTCCTCAGAGCCCGTGCCACACAAGCATGGGGGCTTTCTTCTTCTCTCGCCTCAATACACAGGGTGGGAGGTGCAGGCGTACAGAGGAATATATCATTATCCCTCCCTGAAGGAAAGAACTATGGCTTCCCCATCTGCAGAAGCCAGTTCTCAAGGGAATCAGAGATGTCTTTGCCATGAATGCAGTTCAAGTAGATCTACACAGCGGCGCACAATCCTCAACCAAGTGGTAGGGCTGAAGCAAACCAAGAACGGCATCCCCTTTAAGAACCTCTGTCTCTGTCTGAGTCATAATAAATCAGACCTAAGTTCACATGGTCTTCAGCCACTATGTAAAGAAATACATTTATCATCCACGAAGATGCAACAGATTGCTAAAGGCACAAAGATTTTGAAATGTAAAATGCTTATGTGAGGGGGAAAAAAACCCGGCTACTCTCTCCTCTTACTCTAAGGGTTAAGCTCCCTTCGGTTGCCAGCTTTGGGAGAAGCATGCAGAAAAAGTTATCGAACTAAAGGAATGACCGTCTGGTTCCCAAACTGAGAAAAAGCAAAGTATTTTTGAGTGATGGTGCACTTTTCACAGCACGACTTTTTTTGTTTTTTGTTTGAAGATTTTTTTTTGATGTGAACCATTTTTAAAGTCTTTATTGAATGTGTTGCAACACTGCTTCTGTTCTATGTTTTGGTTTTTTGACTGCAAGGCATGTGGGATCTTAGCTCCCCGAATGGGGATCAAACCCACACTCCCTGCATTGGAAGGCGAAGTCTTAACCACTGGACCGCCAGGGAAGTCCCTCATAGCACTGCTTTTGAGACCAGATAATTGAGATAATGATGGTGAGACTGTTGGAGCCTCTTAAAATTCTTGCTGGATTATGTTGCCAGTGGCTAGCACAGCCACGCACTGCACGAAGCACCCTCCCCATCACAGCACCGCTGGGAAAACAGGCCTGAACAAAAAGTAACAGGTCAGGGATAATTTCCAAGGCAAGGATGGTGAGCCAGAGATGGGGGGTGGGTGGCGATTACATTAAGATCTTTAGACCTTGAGGCCATCATCTGTTGTCTCCGCTGAATTAGCTTTGAGTTGCAGATTCACAGCTGCTGAACCACTTCCTTCTGTGTGAAACTTTCTGGTTTGACCAAAAGATGATAAAGACAGAGCCTGTAATAGCTGCACCCAGTGCCTGGTGTGGACGTGACACAAAGGCGCACGCTTTTGCCCCTGAAGAGTACAAATGTTCTTCCTCTCTTTCTGTGCCCAACTAGCTCAGAGATTTAAACCCTGCACTTTGGCTGCTGCGCTGTAGCCATCACAAGCCTTAAACAGCAGCACAGTGAAACTGCCATCCACACAAAATCAACCAAACAAGAGTTAATAACAAAGACCTAGATTTAAAGAAAAAGAAAAAGAAATGCAAAGCAAGGACAGTCAGACACCAAAATGAGGAAAAGACAGGGCTTTACTGCATGCAAAAACAAGGTCTCTGTCCAAAGCAAGAGAGAAGGTGCAGATTCGGGGGTGAGAGCTCCTGAGTCGCGGCTGACCTGAGTGAACCCTAGTGCAAGCAGGTTCCCCTCCTCTAGCCCCAAGGAGTTGAAGCTGTATATGAAAGGAAAGCTGCAATTAGGCATTTTTAACTATGAATCCTGAGCTATCTCCTGACACTTTCCACGTGCCCCTCCCCGACCTATCCTTACAGACAAGCAAGTCCTAAGGGAAAACTTGAACAGCCTCCTCTACCTGCTCAGAAGCACCGGCTTTTACCTCCTCGTAAGCTCGCCTGAGGGATGCTTGATGCTGCTGGTTCTTTAAAACCCCAGAGCAGGTAGAAGGAGGGACACACCTGGATCACGCTGAGGTCACTGTGCAAAGTCTATTTAGAACCTCCGTGCAGACTTTTTTTTTTTTAAAGAATGTACTTCAGGCTTTCTAACCTTCAAATGGGAAAACCTAATTTTCCAGGAACCTGCCTATTTTGAATAGAGATAGCTATCTAGTTTCAAGGAAATGACTTTCTCCTGCTCTTTTTAATAGCCATCTTGGAGGACTGCACTCTGAGGAGTCTATTGGCCCAGAGGAGAAAGGAAATTGGCTTCTGCCGCAGAGCTGACGCTACACTGCCTTGGGGACCAATTCTGGCGGCCTTCCTCACACAATTCATGTTTTATCTTTGGAAAGCTGTCAGGCTCTTTAATGTCTAGAGCAGGATCTCTCAACCTTGGCACTACTGACATTTGGGTAACTCACTGCTATGGGGACTCTCCTGTGCACTGTAGCAGGTTTAGCAGCATCCCTGGCCTCCACCCGCTAGACGCCAGTGGGAGCTCCCCAGTTGTGACAACCAATCACCTCTAGACATGGCCAAATGTCCCCCAGTTAAGAACCACTGGTCTAGATAGATAGTCTGAAGTCCAGGACGGTTATTATTATGAAAGGAGCTGCCTGGAAGGACAGGACCAGTGGCGATCTGTACATGTCCCTCCGAGTTTGCTTCTCGAACTTCCTCTGTGGGGGATTAAAGACAACAGCCCTCAGAGTTTACCTGAGCATCTTCCAGCTCACTCTCCAGGGCCCTTCTGGCTGACGCTGCTTCTTTTTCTTCTTTTCTTGCATGCACGAGGGCCTCCTCTAATTGCCGAGTTTCTCCCTACAAGGAAACACGGGGTCAAGTATACACTCGGATGTGTGCTATGCCTAGGAAGCCGACTTGGTGACATGAAAGGCATGCAGGGGGCATCCACAGACACAGCCAGCAGAGGCTGCAGTCACAGTGCACCTGTCAAGGGCCCACGACAGGACACAACAGCCGTACAGATGTGTGTGCCTGTCTGCAGCTCCATACTTAACCAGAGGTGAACATCCCCATCAATCATCTGAGATGATTTCTGGGAAAATACAAATATCTACCCTTAGCACTGGAGCTTCAGAAACAACAGGTGTTGAATGGACTCAAGCACACAGTTTTAGAAAAGCCTTTCAGGTGATACTGATGGATGACCATCTGGGGAAGCTCTGTGAGAATACACCTCCCCTTTACATTTCTCCTGTCCCTTTTTATCGTCAGCTGCCATCTCTCACAGCCGTCAGTACGTGTCTCTTGCTAACAGCCTCCCACTTCTAGAGATCTGGTAAACCAGGTAATTGGTTTGTTAAGACTTGCGTGACTTCAGAAACCGTCAACCAACTGTTAAAAAAAGAATAAACAGTCACGAGTGAGAATGGGCCCGACGGTAGTGTTCAGATGGCCTTTTTGGGTGTTCCGAGGCCTCTGCTCAGTGTCAAGAGGTTGAACACGTCTGATGTCTGGGCAAACGGGGACTCCCGTGTCTGTACCTGTGCCTCCCACCCTGACTCCGTCAGCCCCGTTCTAGGCCGCTCTAGAAGCCCATCTCCCATTAGTGCCATGCAGAGAGGAACAGAAGCGATGGGTTACAGAGAGGAGATGATCACGCTTGCCCTGACCTTTCCTACTCCATTATGATAATAAATCCCTTTCTGCTTCTCCAGTCGCTGTGTTTTTCGTCACATAGGAAAGAAGGATCCGGCACCGCCAAGCCTGGGCTCGGGGTCCAGCGAGCCTCACCTGGTACTTCTTGAGCATTTCCTTCGCTTTGGCCTCGTCACCTTGCAGGTCAACAACCTGCCTCTGAAGCCGAGCGACAGTGCGCTCCAGCTCATGGATGCTTTCCCGCAGCTTCTCGTTCTCTTCCTGCAGAGCCTTGGCGCGCATCTCAGGCCCGACCTGGGTTTGCTCTGCGGTGCTGCTCCGACTGGCCAGGACCTCGACGTTCTGTTAAAGACACAGAACAGGTGAGCATGGGAACCAGGGTCAAGGCGCAGCTCCCAACTTCGTGGATGGCTGGCATTTATTAAAACCCACTACGTGCCGGGCATCGTGCTAAGGCAGGGATCAGCGCACGACAGCCTGTTACTAAAAATAAAGTGTTACTGGAACACCGCCACGCCCATTCGGGGGCACCCCGTCCACAGCCACTTTTGTGCTACAAAAGCTGTGTCAGGACTTGTGGCCAAAGCCTAAAACATTTGCTATCTGGCTCTTTACAGAAAAGTTTTGCCGACCCTTGCCTGTGTCAAGTCCTTGACATGAAATTTCAACCTTTTAACAACTCTAGGAGGTGGATACTATCCTTATCACCATTTTAAAGACAAAGAAACTGGCGCGTGGGTAGACTGAAGAACTCGTCCAAGTTCAGGTAGGAGAAAATCAGGTAGGATCTGCATTCGGGCAGATCGAATCCAGAACCTGTTCTTATAACCACTGATGAGTTCGCTTTCCTGACCCCTCACCATGTGCAGGGCCTCTTAGTAGAAGCTCTTGATGAAGGGCAATTTCTGCTTACAGGGTTTTTTTTTTTTAATGTCTAACACAAAATGGAAATGAAAATTTGCTTAAATTATGGTACAGTTCCCGGCGCGAGCTCTAGGTACTACCATCTGAAAATGAGCATGTGCGGCACACAATCCGTAACAGAAAGGAATGGGAACAATTACAGGATGATTATTGTTAATTCCAGATGTCACGTAGGCGTTTTATTTTTGACTCAGCATATTAAACGTGATGGTAAGTGGCCTTGTCCAGAATTCCACCTCTCCCAGCAGACCTCTCATCTTTTATTTCTCCACTATGACAAAGATGTCAAAACCAGTAAACCCAGCACTCACAAAACAGTGCTGCAGATGCCTTGGCCCAGGGAAGGCAAGATCTGGCTTCGAAGGCTACGACACAGCCCACTTGGGAGAGCTATCTGCCGAAATCACTTGCTTGCATGGCCTTTCAGAAAGATCTTTAAATTTTGTAATAGTACAGGAAGCTGTGTTATCCTGAACTTAACCAATCTGAGAGTTTCAGAAACCAGAGCATCTTTTCACAACCCAAATGTTCCATTTAATTCTATCCATCTGGGAAAGCTCATCAGAGTCAAGCTACTGAGTCAGAACAAGGCTGGCGGGCATTGCTAGGAGAACACTATGATGCCCAACAGCTGGGATTTCTCTAATATTGTTTGGACATATCATCTTCTACCGAAACCAGCAAGATGACTGAGGAGATATAAAGTGTGGTTGAAAACCTGAGGAGGGATCTCAAGAATCCAGTAACTGGTCAGACCAGGGAAAGCAAGAGAAAAGTCCAGATTGTCCGTTCCTGCCCTAACTTTCCCATTAAGAGATAAGAGACTACAAAGCTACGGTTATCAAGTAGTACTCAAATAAGGATACACACGTAGTTAAATGGCATAGAACTGGGCGTCTAAAAATAAACCCAATATTTACAGTCAATTAATTCTCAACAAGGGAGCCAAGATAATTCAAGGGGGAAAGGAACAGTCTTCAACAATGGTGCTGGGACTACTGGATATCCAAATACAAAAGAATGAAATTAGAGCCTTTCTTTGTACCACACACAAAAATTAACTCAAAATGGATCATAGATCTAAATGTAAGATCTACAACTATAAATCTCTTCTAAAAGAAAACACTGGAGCAAATATCGTGAGCTTGAGTTACGCAAGGCTTCTTAGATACAATACCAAAAGCATAAGTGACAAAAGAAAAAATAGATAAATTAGACTTCATCAAAATCAAAAACTTCTGTGCTCCTCATACCAACAAGGTGAAAAGACAACCCAAAGAATGAGAGAAAATATTTACAAATCATATATCTCATAAAGGACCCATATCTAGAATATATAAAGAATTCTTCAACTCAATAATAAAAAGATAACCCAGTTTTTTTTAATGGGCAAAGGATCTGAATAGACTTCTTTCAAGGAAGATACACAAAAGTCCAACAAGCACATGAGAAGATGCTCAACATCATTAGTTATTAGGGAAATGCAAATCAAAACCATAACAAGCCACTTCACACCCACCAGGACGGCTATAATCAAAAAGACAGATAATAGTGTTGGGGAGGATGTAGAGAAATCAGAACCCTCACACACCGCTGGTGAGAATGCAAAATGGTGCAGCCACTTTGGAAAACATTTTGAAAGTTCCTCTAAAGTTTAAACAGAGTTATCATAAGACAGGAATTCCACTCCTAAGTATGTACCTAAGAGAAATGAAAACCTATGGCCACACAAAAACTTGTGCAAAAACTCCACAGCAGTATTATTCAAGGTAGCCAAAAAGTGGAAACAACCCAAATGCTCATCAACTGGTGAACGGGTAAACAAAACGTGGTCTGTCCATACAATGGACTATTATTTGGCCCTAAAAAGGAATGAAGTACTGATACATGCTACAACATGGATGAAGCTTGAAAACATTATGCTAAGTGATAGAAGTCATTCATTAAAGGCCACATATTGACATTTATATAAAATGTCTACAATAGGCAAATATATAGAGATGGAAAATAGATTCGTGGTTGCGTAGGGCTGAGGGGAATGAGAAGTTGGGAGATGACAGCTAAAGGGTTCAGGGTTTGGCATTAAAATATACACACTACTATATACAAAACAGATAACCAACGAGGACCTACTGTATAGCACAGGGAACTATACCCAATCTCTCTTAACAACCTATAATGGAAAAGAATCTGGAAAAGAATATAACAGAATCACTTTGCTGTATACCTGAAACTAACACAACATTGTAAATCAACTATTTCAACAAAAATTTTTTAAAAGTCATGATGTGATACATAAAAAGTTAAATAGTATGAAGAGTATGATCCTGTTTTATAAATAAACATTGATATATATATAATTATATACATAATTTGTAAAAAAAAAAAAGTACAGGGTTTCTTTTTGAGGTGATGAAAATGTTCTAAAATTAACTGTAGCGATAGTTGAAGAACTCTGTGAACATACTAAAAACCATTGGTTTTGCACTTTAAATTGTTGAATTGTATCTTAAGTATCTCAATACAGCTGATTTTTAAAAAAGGAACAAAGGAAACCCAGAGGCTGAGTCGGACGGAGGGGATGGAGGAGCTGAGGTCCACCGAGGTACTGGTGAGAACAAGAGACTAAAGACATCTGCCTAAATCTTCTGGTAAAGCAAAGAACACTTCCACGTGCAGTCAGTGATCTTTCATTCACCCAGAAATCTCAGGAAGAGCAAGGATACTGAAAACCAGATCTGGTTTAAGCTGGATGTGGGCCTACCTGGCACCCTGACACGCTAGATAAAGGACGCTGTGCTGTGTTTTGATGTTTAGAACTTGGTATTTTCTCTGTTTGGAAGTTGCAGGGCACATTCTGAGTCCATTTGTCTTAGGAGGATGGATCATGCAGGTTACCACTCAGCTGCCAGTGGCAGGGTCTGCTCCAATCCCAGCTCTCAATTTCACAGGCTGAGTGTGCCTCTATGGGAGCGTGTATGTGTTGAGACACTTAGTCCTGTTTTGACTATTTGTAAAACGATAATACGTTTTGCTCTGTGTCTTCATAGTGTGGTAAACCACATTATGTTTACAAATAAATTTAACTTAAGCCTCCATCGGCAAACCTTTCCAGAGTGGCTCCCCTGTTCCCGTCACCACCACATCCCACGTCCCCAGTCTACTATGTCAGGTAAAGCCCATAGGATAAACTTGCTCTTCCTGAAACCGTACCTAACTCACTTGCAGCAGTGCTGGAACCTAAAAGAATAAAAATCACATCCCTTTGTTCAACGCAAGTTCTTCTCCGTGACTTGCCACCAAAGAAAACTGGTCTAGCGGGACTCCAAAACTCTTCCAGCTCTGAACTTTGAACTATGCACCACCTTTTCCAAATGCTTAAGTTTGTATCTCATGACTGTGGCAAAAGCAGGAGAACTCTAGGAGGACCAGAGTTGGTAAAGATCTACTCTGACAGGTCACTGGGGACAAACACCGCTGCCCTCACTTAATTAATTGCTGGTACTTCATTTCTGTGATGTTTTGATCTTAAGTGCTGTACGTCACAGCAAGACTAGGGAGGATGTTCCATCATAAATAAAAACTAAGGGGCACACAGTTCCTAACGATTCATTTAGCCAGATCATACCCCCTATGTAATATCTATTTGTAAAAAAGATCACGTGGATGTGTCTTTTAATATCTTACCTATTATTCATTCATACAATCAGTCAGAAATAGTTAACAAAGATCAATTCCAAATTCCACTCCAAAAGGTCGGAAACACTACCCTAGGTCATCACCACAAAGGCAAAAGTAGCAGATGTGCTACATTCTCTTGTTTTTCAAGATTGGACCATCCCTTAAAATTGCCCTGAGATCATTTCTTCACCTGTATTTACTTGGTTACACAGGAAACTGGTAACACTGGCTGGCTGTGAAGAAGGGAATTGGGGCTATGGAAAGAAGCAGAGAGAGGTATTCCATTGCAAACCCTCTTGTGAGGATTTAAATGGTGAACTATGAAATTCAAGAAGTATTAAAAATGTTTAAATAAATATACATTTTTGTTGAAAAGACTGACTACCAAGGGGCACAGGCACTTGGAAGACAACCATCTCCCCTACCCAGTTCTCACCTCCTCCGGGCTCCAGAAACCCTTCCCCAGCATATTCACGGATACCTCTGGGCCATGAAAGATAGCAGAGCGGGAGCCGGGGAGCAGCTGTACAAACAGAGCAGAGCACCAACTCTCCCACGCTGGTTTACATAGTTAAAACATTCCTTTTCACCACATATAGCTGGGAGGGTGGAAAAGGCCCAGATGGCCCGGGACTTGCACTTACATGAGTGCTTCTCCAAATTTTCCACCCAAGCAACCTTAAAGGCAGAGAAGTCCAATGCGGGGTGGTTAGAGACACGCAAGGGACCTCAAAGAACTGCTTCCAAGGCTTGGGTTTCTCCATCAAAAATGCATGTACGCTTTGCAGTTGACACTTGTAACTTTCATTCCACCCCATGTCTCTTTTTATATCCAGATACTGTCCTTGGTGTTCCAGGAAGATGGGCCATTTCTACCCTGTAGCTTTGGCAAGCACTCTCCTCCCCACACTCCCAGCACATGTACACATTATCTCAGCCTGGACAAAAGACATAAATCACCTCAAGAATGGAATTCTCAGTTTTAATTCTAAAAATGTGCATCTAGGAGTGTAGAGGAAGGAGCAGAGGATGCTGCAGTTAATCCACCAGATTAGACTCAGATCCAGGCTGTGCCTCTTTCTGGGCCCTTTCACTGGGCCTGGCCTCATAGAGCCTTGGTTTGCTCATTTGTAAAAGAGGGAAGAAGTTATCTATCCACCCCATTGTAAATATCTAGTTAAACGAGGCCATGACTCTCGTGGCTGATATTGCTATTAATGACCAAGCCAAGGAAACCCAGGCGTATTTCTCACAAGGTCAGGACTTTGCCCCACTTACCTACTACGGTTCTAAATCCTCAAACCTGGCTTTAGACTGTAAGTTGCCCATTTTTACCAGCTCAATATCAAGCCTAGATTTCTCAAAAGAGAGAAACAAGATCTTTAACAGTCTTTCCAGGGCAACTGTACTGTCCAAATTACATGACCCCTTATTTTAAGGGCAAGTCACGTTTCTTGGTTGGCTAATTCATTAAAAATTCAGCCTCATTTCCCAATCAAGGATGGTCTGGCAAACTGATGGCAACTAAGAAAATTCTTCCAGAACAGACAAACAGCATGTTTCAACGTGCTGAATTGCTAAATTTCCACTACTTCTGAAATAGTTGACTTTTAACCATATGCTCCAATTACTGATATAAAAGGGGGGTTGGAGGAGGAATACATAATTGTTATCACAAAAGAAAAAGCAACCCCCCAGTCTTTGCCTGGTACCACCATTCACTGCAAATAATGACTTGCTTACAAGCTGGCACATTTTCATTCGTTAACGTCCACACTTAGAAATGTTCACACTGTTGCCTGGGGCCAGGGGAACCTTTTATCCATGATAAGCACAAAACTCCCCAACAGCGCCACAAATGGCCACGTCTAGGTGTTTTTCCTCACCCAAAGGTACTGATGCACTTCCCCTGAGCACAGAGCACACACCTCGGACAGGCTCACTCCTGACGGATGAAAAGTAACCGCACAGGACGAGGCCCTCCTGGCTTGTCCTAATGCAGACCCAACACATAAGACATCAGGCTTTACTAATTAACAGGGCCTCTTTCCACAGCCAGTTTTTGTTTCTTTTCTGTCTCGCTTTTTTGCTGAGTGAGGGAAAACAGCTGAGGCGTGGAGGCCAGGAGGCCAGAGAATGGAATGCTGGCTCGTTGGTTCCATGTCGCCAGCTACTCCCACCCTCCAGCGAGTGAGGCTGCAGGAGCTCAGCTGATGGGTGCCCGAAGGGTCCCCGACGCCAGGTCATCTGCTGGGAGGTCACTACCTTTCCACAGCATGGCTGCGGACATCACTTTCTTGCCCACAGTGAGGACCGGGGTCACAGATGATGAGTCCCTTTCTCACTCTGAATGTGTGGAGAACCAGGTCCCCTGTATTACGGTTTCAGCTTACCCCTTACTTGAGCAACAGTAAACTATGGAGGAAAAGAAATAGCATCTATTTTAGTCATAAACTGCTCTTTCCCTAGTTAACTAGGAATTTCACTGGCATGAGGCCTCGGAGCCAGGACTTCTTACATTTTAATGAGCACAGGATTCACCTGGGGATCTCTTAAATGCTCATTCTGACTCAGGAAGAACAAAGGCCGGGGCTCTGTATTTCTAACAAGCTCCCAGCTGGTGCCAGTGACGCTGGTCTGTGGGTCCCACTGTGAGGACTGAGGTCCAGACTCAGGAGAGGCTGCTCCGACCTCAGGGCCCTCCCGCAGACATTCATTCACAGCTCAGGTCCCCACTCTCCAAGTCCCTTACGCTTCTTGACATGACTCCAGTGCCTGGGAGGGGGTGTCAGGCAGCTTGGGTGCCGCTGCAGGCTGTGCAGTCAGCTCACACTATGACCTATGCAAACCCGTGACCCCTCTGAACTCAATTCACACCCTTAAAGAAAGCATAATAGGTATTACTTGCTCTAAATGGGTCAGAAACCGCCACCACCCCAAGAGAGATATGAGAGTTTCAAAAAGCTGAGATCCCTGCAATAATGGAAAGTAATGGGTTTCTCCTTCCTGTTTTTTGACCGCCTACTTACCATTTTTTGGTGAAAGTGGGGTTGAGCCATTGAAAAACATCATTTTAAAATCCCTACTCTAAGAGCTACATCAGAGTTTCCAAAAATTCTCTCACTGTATTTCCCAAATGCCAACACCATTTTTTCCCAACATATCTGTAGTTCAGAACTGAACTGGTCATGCAGTTATCTCACTGATAAGCTCTGTTTGTTTGTGGCAACAGAGTAGTGTGTGAGGAAGATGGGAATAGATGTGGCAAAGGGAATAGTAAAGAAGGAGAGTCCAATCATTACCAAAACCCTAAATATTTTCGAGGAGGAGTTGATTCCAAAGCCAGAATAGTGGATGTATTCAATTTCCTTTTGTTAGAAGATGTGGATTCTGGACTAGACTACTCTGCTAATAAGTTACTATGTGACGACTTCAAGCAAGTCACTTAACTTCCAACTGTCCTCAGTCTCCTCCTCTGTAACATGGAATGGTCAGTCTAGCTAATTTCAATGTCCCTGCCAGCTCCGAAGTCTGGGATGTCTGGGATTGAGAATGAACTTGAAGAAACTGGGCAGTATTAGGCAACCATTAAACTAAGAATTCCAGAGGTTTTATACCTCTATAACATCATACTTAAATTTCATTTTCAAATGCTGTCAGCTAAACTCAGATGGTTTTTTACCAGTGTCCCTGCCATGGTATCTAGAGCAGAGGACCACATCTAAAGACCAACTTCCTGCCACGGAGCAGGGCTTTACTAGTTCGTTCTCTCTCCACAGTCACCAACTTGCCAGAACTCACCGAGTTGGAAAGTTATCATGCTTTATAAAGATTTTGTTTACATCCTGTTTTTTTCATTGCCCTGGTGGTGATTTTCCGGCTTACAAAACCACCTAAAAGATACTCCCTTTTAATCATATTCAATTATCCAGTTTTTCCTATAGTAACTTGGTGATTATATATAGGCTAAAAATATCATTGGTTTCTTCACAATGTCCTTCTGAAGTAAGTCAAAACATTTCCCTTTAAATGGTTAAGAAACCAGCAAAGATTTACTCTCAGAGTGGCCTGTAATTCACACACAGGTTCAAGATAAAAACTGTGCTAATAAAATGCCTCACGCTTGCTCACAGAATCCATTTGACAAAGGTTATCATTTAAGCCACACAACAAACCTACAGAGATACCCAACAGGGGAATAAAAATACCCTGCACACAAATGGGTCAAGCCATTTCCCCAAGAGGCAACACGCTCAGTAATAGTTCAGGCCTTAACATACGGTGACTCCAGTGACGAAACACCTACGATAGGCAGAGCCACAGAGAAAGGAAGTAGACTCGTGGTTGCCAGGGGAATGGGAAAGGGGGGAGTTTGGCTGTAAGGGGCTTTGTTTGGGGGTGGTGGACATGTTTTGGACTTGGATAGTGGTGGTGGTTGCCCACCCTTGAGAATATATAAACACCAGTGAATGGTACACTTTATAAAATGGTGGAAACAGTGACTTTTACATTCTGCGACTAGTATCTCTAAAAACAAAACAAAACAAGCGTTCAGGCCTTGGAGTTGGCCGACCTGAACTGGCCTTGCTTGTTTGCCTCTACGGCTTGGTTTTCCCCATTGTTCTAATAATGAATGGAGACGTTATGCTGAGCACGTAGCAATGTTTCAGGCACACCATAAGATGACGACAATGGATGACAGCTACATATAAGGTCATGTAGCCCAAAGTCACAAACCAGGACTTGCACCCAGCTCTCCAATTCCTGTCTCTGATCTCTGCTACTTGCTACCAGCTTCTTCTGAGTGAGGCAGCAACTTCAGGGGAGACTTCCCACAGTCAGCCAGAGAAGGGAAAAGGAAGCTCCACGCTTGCCAGCTAGAGGCTTCAGCTATGTCCATACACTCACCCGGATTTAAACGGGGGGTGGGGGGATACACACTCTTGTACCATGAAAACAGCATTTCAAGAGCTTCTCTGAAACAGAGCCCTGGGTTACAGACTTTTACTTATGCTTCTGCCTTTACTTATTTATTTTTTTACTCCATTCCTTAAAAATCCTTACAAAAATTTCCCCAGTGTCCCTGGGTCCCATCTCAGTGTCCAGGAGATTAAAAAAGGCTCACATCACAGCTGTGAGATGCCATTTCCCTCACCATGAGGGCCCATAGTCTATGCTAATCTTGTGACCAGCATGTAAAAGTTTTGTTTATAGAACCCGACATCCCCCCACGGTGCAGTCAGCCCTTCAAGGAGCCGCCGGCTGGCAGAAAGGACACCACCCGGACAATGTCATGAGTCCAGAGCTCTGCGTCACCAGAAAAATACTGGGGGGAGGGGGCAGGAAAAAAGCAGGGGTCGGACACAGAACAAACAACTTCACAAACCGTTAAAATCAGCTTGCTGTCGGCACACACACGTCCAACAGGTTGAACAGGATTTCTGAAGACAGAAGATAAACAAGCAGGTTCTCCACAGCACTGCCTACTGGGGAGCTGTGGGGATGCCTCCAAGATAAACCAAGGCTCAACCTGGAAGCCAACAGGCCTTAAGTGAGTCCACACGTCTCTGCTGTTTCCTTCTCAGAAATCTTATTTGCAAAGGCTGATCCTTCAACTTTCCCATTTTATTGCTACCATATTTCCATAAATGCTGAAACGATCAACACTAAGTTGCAGAAATCATTCCATTTAAAAAATTTAAAGAGGAATTCTCAGACCAAGAACTCTTAATCTCATGACCATTTCCATTAGCGCCCCTTTGCACCCCTAAATGAGACCAATTTCCATACAGAAAATTGTCAACTTTTCCCTTCATCCCCCTGCCTCCATGGCTGCAGGAACAATGATAACAGGGGCCGGAGAAAGAAAATCTGGACTGACCTCATGTTTGGGATGGAAGAGGCTGGACCAATACCCTCACCAAGCTTTTAAGGCTGGTTCCCACCATCTCCAGGGTTAAGACATACAACAAGGGTGACCTTTATTTATTTCCTCCTTCAAAGATGTAGGCTGTTCCCTGGGACAGAGTTGAGCAGACTGGTCTCTTGCAAAAGCCCATGAATGGTCTCCAGCCCCCTCCTTGCAGGCCAGTCTGCTGGGGTCAGCAGCTAGCTCTAACTGCCAGGCAAAGGGAACAGAGCCAGAAATAGTAATGTCCTAATCCAGGGATGGTCACCCGCGCACTCTGAGGTCATGTCCAAGTCACAATTTCTCAGAATCACAGTTTGGTTTTTTAAAAACAGGGGTGGTAGGGCTTCCCTGGTGGTGCAGTGGTTGAGGGTCCGCCTGCTGATGCAGGGGACGCGGGTTCGTGCCCCGGTCCGGGAGGATCCCACATGCCGCGGTGCGGCTGGGCCCGTGAGCCATGGCCGCTGAGCCTGCGCGTCCGGAGCCTGTGCTCCGCAACGGGAGAGGCCACAACAGTGAGAGGCCCGTGTACCGCAAAAAAAAAAAAAAAAAAGGGGGTGGTGTTACGTCCATTCACTGCATGGGTCAAGAAAAATGAAGGATGATACTGCCAAGTGTCAAAACACTAGTCACTCTATAAACAGCAAACGGTGTCCAAGAAGGAATTAGTAGGTACCACCCAGAAGTTATAGAACATACATTGCAGATTTCCTTCTAGACAGAGGCCCTGAAGGAGGCATGGTGACTCTTTGGCCTCCGTCCCCTTGGACGGTTTCCCAACCACGGCTGCTGGCAGGACTCTCACTCAGTCCCTCCGTTTCTGAATAAAGGGAGAAACGAATGTCACCTATCCTTTCAGACGAGCTGGGAGAGACAGAGGGGAAGGATGGAATCACCAAGTCTGATCAAAGACCTACCCCAGGACTGCTCGAGGGCCAAGTCCCATTGTTTTTTTTTTAAAAGGCCATTTTGGGCACCTATCATTGAGGCCCCATAAATCACCATGGTGGTCACTGGTACTTCTCCCCTCCAGGCACATGTACGATTATGCTTGCCTGTCTCCCTGAAGTCAGGTGTGGCCATATGACTAGCTTTGGCCAATGAAATGTGGGTGCAAGTAACATGTGTCATATCCAGGTACAAGCTCTGAGAGCCACTTAGTGTCACCATCCGCTCCTCCCACTGCTTCATCCCAAAGAGCCAGTGGGGCTATAACAAGGAAAGAGCATGGCCTCCAGAGTCAGGCAGTCTTGGGTTCAAATCTAGACTCAGCCACCTACTAGCCACAGGACTCCAAGGCGGTCGATTACCCTTTACTGAGCTTCAATCCCCTCAACTTTGAAATAGCAATTATATCACCACGCAGAGACATGGGTGGGGGGTCGGGCTGGGGGAGTTAAAGGTAGCGGATGTAAAGTGTGCAGCGCGTGGCCAGGCAGATGGTGTGCGCTAAAGAAACAGCGGTGACTGTAGTGACCTTCGCCATTATCTTCACCCTGCTTTGGTCGCTTACCAGCTGCGGAACTAGAGCCTCTGCCTCCCACTCTGCAAATGGGGAGGTAATGCTGTGCCCACTCTCAGGGTGGCTGCAAGGGCTCTTGTGAGAGCGTCTGTGGGAGCTGCCAGCACGATGCTGCTCAGGAAGTGAGATACCCACCATCCCCCCTACTCTAAGCCCTTTATCCTGCCTGTCCTGATCAAGTCCTGAAGCATCAAGGGCCAGTGAAGCGGCACCCCACGCCCACGGAGGGCCCAGTCCTGAGGGACTGCCCCTCCACCCTGGGTTCCAGGTTGCCCTCCACGCCCCATCTGACCAGAAGCCTACTCTCCCATCCCCAGCCAAGTCACAGCTGCCATTTACTGGACCACAAGCACTGCTCTGCACAGGGACTCTGGCGACTCAGCACACCAACTTGACCCCCGAGGTACGCACACCAGCCTGGGTGACCCATCAGTTTGCGAGGCCCCCCTGGATATTATTTGCAGAGATCTGGCCCATCCCTGGGGCCAGCTCTGCAGGAGTGAGGGGAGGTCCTCGCCAGGGCTCCTACTGACCTATTATCGAGGATCCAGAGAGCCGGGAGGCTCCTCCCAAGCCCAGCTTTGACAGCGCATTCCAGCGAGGCTCTGAGGAGTAATCCACCTCACATCTAGGGAAATCTGCCATTTGCCCCAGGTCCTGGCCAAACACTGAAAGCATCCTGAACTGTGTGTCCTTAGGTGGTAGCTTAATGAAATACTATCACTGGCATTGGGACATCCCCACTGACAGTGGTCCCCACTGAAGGAACGACGGAGGTAGGACGGGCAAGTGACCCAGTTCCAGGGCAGCCCCTCACTAACTGTTCGGCCTGAGGCAAGTCACAACCTCTCTGAGCCATCCAATGTCAGGGGGGAAGGAAACAAACTTAACTTATTAATTGTATTTAAGCACTCAGCATCAATTGTCTACACTCAATAAATACACAAGTTGAACGAGGCACAGAGCCATTCGTGAGGAGTTTGAATCCCCACCAGAGTGTTAAACCTGTTCACAACTGAAACATGAGTAGTAATCACGGCCTAAAGAAAGGGTCACGAGCCCCATGGTCCATCTCTGTAATGAAGAATATGGCGCCCGCACAGCAGATAAAGGCTATTTTCTCTCTCTGGCCTACCAACGTTTCTATTTCGCCAGATAAGTTCAAACAGACCTGGATATTCATTCACTCATTCATATCTTATAAAGTGGTAGAATGTCAGCGCTGCTTGGTACACCAGGTTTCTCTGGTTCAAACCCCAATCTGAATCTCCAATATCCCCGCCCTCCATCTCTCTCCACCCTCACCATATCTTTGATAGATAAGCAGACATCCAGCCTCCCCTTCCTGGGGCTGGAAACCCACTACCTCTCAAAACAAGCCTTTCCATTTTCTCTCAGCTCTCAGCCATGGAAACGTCTCCTTCACGCTGAGCTGATAACTGCATTCCTACAATGTCACTGGGACCAACCAAGAAGGGCATAGTCCTTGCTGCAAATGACAGCCTCTCAAGCGCTTGACGCCCGCATACCTCCTTCACACCATCTTACCTTGTTTTTTGTTCTTTAGGCTAAACTTTCCAAGGTCCTTCTTCACCCACTGGGGTGCAGTATCAAGTACTCTTTCAAAGTGTGGGGCCCCAAACCGAAACGATACTCCCTGAAGAGCCTCGCCAGCTGTCATCTTGATTACCAAGGACCCCAGGCTCCCAAGACAAAGTCTCCCAGCAAATAAAATAGATCCCTCGCAGATGAATTGAGACCCAAGAGGAAACCTGGTTCCTGAACTCAAGTCTACAAGCTAAAGAAAACTTTGGCCACCTCGAGATCAACATCCAACAGACCCTTCTCAGAACCCGCCCTGTGAGGGATACTGTAGGGACCAATGATGACAGGAAGGGTGTCACTGCTGGGGTCCTCCTGTTCCCATCCTTTCTTCAGATGCCAGCCCCTTTCCACTTCTGCCCACCAGGGCACCCCCAACACCCCTCTGGCTCTCATGCATTTGGAGCTCACCCTGTTGCCTCAACCCCATTCTCTCTGCTGGTGAGCTGTACCTTAACTCTTCTGGGGAAAAAAAGATCACGCCTTTTTCCTCCCACACTTCTCTCCCATGATAGCCCATCCCATTCCAGGGCTACGCCTGGGGAACTAGACCCAATTCCCCACTGGCACCAGGTGAGCTGCGGTTGCATCCCACAGGACAAGGCTCTGGGCCAGGCAGGCATAATAACATCTACTGAGTGGCTCGCTCTAGGCCTGGCACCGTGCCCACCCTATGGGCATCTCACTTAGTTCTTAAGTTACCCCCTCCCCATCCCTCCCAAGAGAGATTCTGTTCAACCCTTTGTTTATAAGTGAGGAAAAGGAGACACGAAGCAGTTAAGTAACTTGCTTCGGTCTCAGGGCCAGTAAGCAGCAGAGCCAGGTACAATCCCAGGCATCCTGACTTGAGAGCCCAGCAGACTGACCACCAGCCAGTCAGCTCTTCACAGGCAGGGCCTGCACCTCACTCTGGGCCCCAGCCCAGCCAGTGCCCGGCACACAGTACACTCACAATTCAAGTTTAGTGAATTCATTGGCTCAATACGTTTTGAAGTGTCTAAGTATATTTGAACATATCCAATGATAGTCACCAAATGCACACACTTTCCATGGCACATTTACTTGATATTTTTTTATCATCAGCACACACGATTTCCACTTTGTCATGAGCTAGATCAACTTTTGTTATCTGGCCTGAGAACCGAACCTCAATTTATAACAATGTCTCCATGAGAAAGCTCTTTCAACTTCCAAACACCCTACCTAAAAATACATTTTTAGCACCCTCCTTTCCTAAACTGAGTCCGCAGCTAGCAGATTCCCCCATTAGGGTGCTGTTTACCTTTGCGTTATTAAGAGGTCTGTCCTGCCTGAAGTCTGCCTCACTTTGCTGCATCTCTGCCTCAGAAAAGATGCCTGAATCTCGAAGGAATGTGTGAATTGGACACTCCTCACATTTTTTTTTTTTTTTTTTTTTACGAAGGCCCCATTTTCAATCCAAATTTTTCACAAAACTCTAGTTCTCTGAAGGCAAAAGGTCTTACTTAACCTGATAAATGGTTGTCCCAATTAATGAATTTTCAGTTCCCTGAGACAGCTGGAATTATTAGCTTACGAGAAGCCTGACACAGGTTCTAGCCACACATTTTCCAGATGAGCAAACCAGGGCCTGGAGAGGTTAAAGGACTTGTTCAGAGTCACACAGTGGAATCTGAGCTGTGGCGAGAACTTGACGGACTTAAAGTTAACCACCTCATTAGACATTATCTATTAACCTAAGTAATACCTCTCCTGCTCCCTGACAACGACAACGCCATTCTGAACACACACATTCTCTTCCAGCTCCGCCTGGGAACCCAAAGGCTCCAAGGGAGACCTTGTGCTTATCAGGCCTCAGAAAAACACAGAAGAGACTCTCTTTTAGCCTTCTACTGCTGACAGTGGCCACCTGCCAAGGGGACAGGATGTGAAAAAAAAAACATCTTACATTTCCATCTCAACCTGAAAGATGCATTTCCCCATTCCTACTCCGCCACCCAAGTCCAGAGGCTCAACTACTGCTCAGTTCTGGAAAACGAGGACACCCAGTTCTGATGCACACCTCACCACTAGACTCATTCGCCGCATGTCCTCCAGAACGATCTTGCCAAGATGACACTTCCATCATGACCCATCTCAGCTCAGAGTCCAGAATGACGCCCAACACATAGCAAACTGAATTCAAACTCCTAGCCCGGCCTCCAAAACCTTTGTAAATTGACTTCACTCTAGTATTCAATCTGATTTTGCCCAAGTCTTCAAAGTTTGCGGCCAACAGCTTTCTTTTTTTTTTTTTTGCGGTACGCGGGCCTCTCACTGTTGTGGCCTCTCCCATTGTGGAGCACAGGCTCCGGACGCGCAGGCTCAGCGGCCATGGCTCACGGGCCCAGCCGCTCCGCGGCACGTGGGATCTTCCCGGACCGGGGCACGAACCCACGTCCCCTGCATCGGCAGGTGGACTCTCAACCACTGCGCCACCAGGGAAGCCCCAGCTTTCTTTTTATACTGTCTGTCATGTTCATTTCCAATTACAGGCCTTTGTATAGTATCCAGAACCCTCTGTGGAAAGTACCCTCCAAAAAAGAATTATATAATATAGCATTTCCCAGAAAGTATTCTAGAAAACAAAAGTACTGTGGAAGATCTTTTAAAAAAATAACGTTGTGTTCATATAATTCTAAGCAATTCTTATGGTTGAGTCTTTTCTTAGAGAATCATAATCCACATTTGGCCCACATATTAAAGGCTCTGAGAAGTCCTATAATAGGAAAAGCCATTTAACTTTATCCTAAGAGTTCCCAATTTATCTCAGATCTACCCTCCATTCTCCATCTCCACTGTCACCACGCCAGTCCAAGCTGCCATCATTTCTTCCTGGACAACAGCAAAAGCCTCCTCGCTGGTCTCCCCACATCCCCTCTTCTGCCCTCTCCAAACCATTCCCCCACACAATGGGGCAGGAGAGAGTATTGTGAATCCCAAATCGGGTCATGTCATCCCTTGCTTAAATATTTCTATGGCTTTCCTGTGCTCTTGAGGATAAAGGCAAAAACGAACAACAAACCTTCTGACCTCGGTCCACAGGGCTTACATGGTCTACCTACCTTCCCAACCCCATCACATACCACACTTCGCCTCACTCAACCCATCCTTCCACTGGCCTTTTCTTTACACGTTTCCTCCTATATCATGTTCCCTCTACCCCAGGACCTTTGCACATCTGCCTGAAAGACTCTGCCTCTCCACATCATTAGCTCTTGCTCATCCCAATTACCACCTCCTCAAGGAAATGGTCCCTGACCTTGCAGACTAGGTTAAATCCCAGCCCCTCTCTTCCATGAGCCTTGGTACACTTTGTATTTACTTATATGACTTTTTCCCTTATATTCTCTTCCACTAGACTGTAAGCTTTCGGAAGGCAAGGAGCATGTGTCCATTTTTGCTCACTAGGTTTAAGACAGTGCCTGGCCTAAAGTAAATACTCAAATACACACACACATACACACACTGTTGAAACAATCAACCTAAAGTATGAGCAACCTATGTGAAAAAAGAAAGTATAATACAATATATTCCACAATGGAGATATACCTTTATAGAGGTATATCTAGAGGTCTGCTTTACCTCTAGACCACCCCAATCTGCGATCCTCAAGGGAAGGGAGAATATCTAGCGCGAGAGGTAGTGCACCGGGGGCACAGAAGTGTCCGCTGGTGGGAGAAGTGAGCACTTCCCTGTATATCAGCTCTGCTGCCTTCCGGGAGGGGATCCTCAGGGCTCAGCTCACCGTGGCCTTGAGATGAAAGCCACTACTTCCAGATCCTGTGGGGCCTGCCCCTGTGCCTAGCCTACACCCTAACCCTCCGTTCCTGCAGAACTGCCCCATTTCTGGAAACCGCACGCCTCTCATTAACCCCAATCTGTGGTTAGCCACTGTCCTCAGCAACACTCCTAGGGATGCCAAATAAGGAGCCCCGACGAAGACGGTCAGGTCACTCAGGACCCTTTTCTGGGGGCTTTGACTTTGCTGGACCAAAGCTGAAGCGTGTGTGTGTGCGCGTGTGTGTGTGTGTCTTTATTCCACTCGGCATCTGCAACACGCCAGACACTTCTCAGAGAGTCTGTTCTAACCAAGAGGAATCCTGTCCAGAGCCACCACGTCCCTCCACTTTCCACCCCCCAATCTAACCAGGCCTGTTCTTTGTTCCACAAAATGAACAGCTAGCTCCGCCCACCTGCCGGGGGCAGACCAGGCTCGCGCACACAGGAGCAAACAAAGAGGCCTCTTGCCCAAGACTTTCTTTCCTGTCGGCCTGACCAGTCATCGGCGCCCTTTGTTTTAAGTCACCAGATGTGCCAAGCACCCACGGGGACCTGCGGCCGCCAGGAATCTCACTCCCTGACCTTCTGCTTCCACTGCCACCCTCGTCAACACTCAACCCGACAGGACGGGCTGCGAGCGCTAATCTGAGCCCCGTTCCGACTGCTGCCATGCTGCTCGCGGAGAGAAGGTGCATCCCGTTCCCCCAGAGCGGTCCTCCGGCCTGATTCCTCACTCTTCTCTCCTCCCTGTGCCGAGACTGTGCTGCCAGCCATCCCGTCTCACCCCCACCGGGGCTCCAAAGCTCTGTCATCGTCCCCATTTTACTGACAGGGAAACCGGGGCTCAGACTCCTTAAGTGCCACGCCCCCAATCGCAGGCCCGGCTTCAAAGAGGGTCTATCCAGCTCCGGAGCACGGGCCGCCAACCTCTTTCTTGCGGGTCTTGATAATTCCTTCACAAAAGAGACCTGCTAGGGAGTGGAAGGCTGTACGCAACCCAAGTATCAGGTTGAGCACAACTCTCAATCTGGCCAGTAGACAAGTCTCTTGATAACTAGAACAGTTCTGCTGGAAACAGTCACATTTTGGTTTTAAGAGCCCACAAAGAAGGAAACACGGTGCTCTGGGTTTGTTTTTATTTAATGTATCTGTTGCCTTCGTGAGCACTTCCAGCTGCACTTCAGAACAACCCTGTGAATATTTTCCGTGAAAATGCACACTTTCCTCCTCTTGTCTTTGACTCATTTATCTTATCTCCACTCCCCAGAGTTCATGAGGCTTCATTCCACAGTCAGTCCTGGTTATCAGTTTTGTTTTTACAAGCAACATTTATCTGGATTGCTAAGACGTTCTTGGCTTTCTAGAAACATGCTTTCATTTTTCTTGTCAACTAGTCACTTTATGTGCTTCCAAAGTTATGCCTCCATATGAACACAGCTGCCTTCATATCCTCACCCTTCCCATGGCATCAACCAAAGTTAAAATGAACTGGGACACTAATGCTTTATTAAAGTCAATCTACAGCAGGGAAAATAACGCTAGTCATGAGCCAAATCACGTTAAACACTTCCCAAGAGTTAAGCGAATGTGGATTCACTTAACTCTCTTATTTGGTGTTTATAAGCAATTCCTCAAAATTGTTTATCAATGGGCTTCCCTGATGGCGCAGTGGTTGGGAGTCCGCCTGCCGATGCAGGGGCCGCGGGTTCGTACCCCGGTCCGGGAGGATCCCACGTGCTGCGGAGCGGCTGGGCCTGTAAGCCATGGCCGCTGAGCCTGCGCGTCTAGAGCCTGTGCTCCGCAACGGGAGAGGCCACAACAGTGAGAGGCCCGCGTACCGCAAAACAACAAAAAAAAAATTGTTTATCAATAATTTAATATACAGAACCCCAAAACAGGAGGGTGGCTACACCTCTGTATTTTCTTAGACAAGCTGACAGTCTCTAGGGCTGACGCTTACCATCATCCTTTCCTTCTCTCCCTGGTGGTGTTCCTAGGTCAAAAGGGCAAAGTAAGGCTGTCTTTCAGAGTCACCACAGGTAATAAAACCAGAAATTCATGTTTTATGATGTTTGATTTTCAAGAAACCACCAGGTAATAGGCATGAGGAATTCTTGACATAGAAGGGAGGCCTTCTATCAAGACAGGTCAAAGCATCCTCAAGGTCTGAGAACTGGTAGAAGTCTCATCTTACAGTCCACGAGGAAGCTGGCAATGAGGCCAACACAAAGAAGGCTTGGTGGTTAATGAGCTGACGGAGAAAGCAAGAAGAATATTGATGACATAGTGTCAACCAGTTGCTGACAGCTTGTTTCAGGGTCACACAGGCAAGCTATTTCAGTGACCTCTAAGGAAAAACTTCCTGTAGAAACTATAGGAAAAGTCCAGAGTTTAATGGCCCCCAGGGTATCACCAAGCCATATGAACAGATCCTCTAGACTACAAAGCCCCTGGAAAAATATAAAGAAAAATAAAATAAGACCTTGCCTTCGAGGAGTTTCGCAGTGATGACAACCCTCTTCACAACTCCTGTCAGACAAGGAATGGGCAATAAACCCCTAAGAAAAGAGCAAAGAGAAAGCTACTGCGTCCAGAGAAGAGGAGCTACCTTCTGGCTCTACAGTCAGTATTATACAAGGAGCACATGGAGATATTTAGAGGGATGGCAAACTTGCCAGTGCCTGAGCTCATGCCCAGACACTCAAGTTTCCAGGGAACACCCTTGGCTGAAATCTGCTGGGTGGGATACCAGCTGAATACTGTGCACTCTCACAAGCGGCTGAGGCTCACGAATGAACAGAGAAAGACACAATCCAGTTGTTCTGGGATGGAAAATGTAACACGCACCAGTTTGCAATTAGTCTAAGATGAAGAATCAGGCCCATTCCCCCCCAAACAGAAAGAACAGAAAGTTCATGGGATTGGGTCCTTTCCCAAAATAAAATCCATCCTTCCTAATGCTTTTTAATTTTCTATTTTTAATGGCCTAATCGTATATGAGCAGTTTATTATAAGCTGTTCACAAGGGAAGGGTGTTAAGTGCCGAATCCAGGTGCAGAGGGAAAAAAAGAACCAAGAGACAGGCCAGTGGCAGAGGTGGGCTCTTTCACGCCCTGGATTTCAACAGAGCTACAGCAGAGAGCTAGAGATGAGGAGAAGCAAGAGAAATCTCTGTATTTCCATCATCAATAAAGCTTTCTGGCCTCCAATTTGGAACACAGGTCCTTCCCAACCCCTTCTACTCACTCGCACACTATCCAGTTACAAAAAAACACAGAACGGCTACGCCTGTAAAACGAGTCACTAGATGAGCCTACAAATGTAACATTTTGAAATGGCAAGAGCACAGGCATATATACAAATGGTGGTCTTTGGCCCCTACATTTTCTTGCCTTGCAAGACCGATTTTCTATGTGTTTCCAGGTTGATATCCCCAATCAGTGTTCAGGCATATCTCTCTGGGTGATTATTGTTTGTCTTTCTGAGTACTGTGGGGTACAACAGTGGCGTATGACTTCATCCACCACCCTCACACGACTAGGAGAGAAGCCTCGGTTTGTTGGAATCAAGATCATGTCTCATTTACTTTCTTAGCTATAGTACCTTGACCAGTGTCATATATACAGTTGGAGCTCAATAAATACTTGCTATTTGTTGAAAAACCCTGAGTAGGGAAAGTTAAAGTGGCTATTATAACCACAGAAGATGAAAAGAATAGAATTTAAGAATTTGCAATCTCCCTGACTCCATTAAATGGTACTTCAGAGGATTCTAAAGTTTGACAGCATGCTACTCCAATGTTCAAAGCAGCACTACTGATAACAGCCAAGACATGGAAGCAACATACATGTCCACTGACAGATGAATGGATAAAGAAGACGTAGTACTTATATACAATGGAATATTACTCAGCCAAAAGAATGAAATAATACCATTTGCGGCAACATGGATGGACCTAGAGATTATCATACTAAGTGAAGTAAGCAGAAAGAGAAAGACAAATACCATATGATATCATTTATATGTGGAATCTAAAATATGACACAAACAGACTGATTTACAAAACAGAAACAGATTCACAGTCATGGAAAACAAACTTATGGTTACCAAAGGGGAAAGGGGTGGGGGAGGGATAAATTAGGAGTTGGGGATTAGCAGATATAAAATAGATAAACAACAAGATCCTACTGTATAGCACAGAGAACTATATTCAATACCTTCTAACAAACCATACGGGAAAAGAATATGAAAAACAATATATGTGCATAACTGAATCACTCTGCTGTACACCAGAAACACAACATTGTAAATCAACTATACTTCAACGTAAAAGAAAATTTTTTTTAATAAAGTTTGACAGCATCTTGACTTATGTACATGAGTATATCTGTGAACTTTAGGGTCATCAAAAAGTCCCACCAAGGCTTGGATTCTGCATTCCATACATATGAAAGAAAAAGAAAAAAGATGTCATTTATCTCTTTTCAGTTGAATCAAGTTGATTTTTTTTTTTTTTTTGCGGTACGCAGGCCTCTCACTGTTGTGGCCTCTCCCGTTGCGGAGCACAGGCTCTAGACGCGCAGGCTCAGCGGCCATGGCTCACAGGCCCAGCCGCTCCGCGGCACGTGGGATCTTCCCGGACCAGGGCACGAACCTGTGTCCCCTGCATCAGCAGGCGGACTCTCAACCACTGCGCCACCGGGGAAGCCCTCAAGTTGATTTTTAAACAAGTGTTCCTGCCTGTTGGGACCATGTTGAATCTTGGGTCTATCATCTAGCACTTGGGCTCTCCCTGCCTGCTGCGGGCCACCTACAGACTTGGTAAGTATGTTTTCTGTGTCTTTTTCACGGAAAACAAGTTAACAGGACTGGGCCAGGAGTCCTGCCATCCATCACTGGAAAACTCCTTCCAAATCTGTCTGTAACCTCCATCTCCCAGCCTAGCAACCCTGTCAAAAGGAAGAAAGCTTGATTTGAAAAATCCTGAGATTTTTCTGACTTCCAGATACCATCTCTTTCTTCAGCTCTTATTTGAACTTTTAATATTTCTACAGAAGGTCAAGAGAATCAATGTGACTGAACTTTATCACATGCAAATTTTATTCATTGCAAATTTAAAACCATGAACTCATCATTAAAAGCATTAGTTCCAGACCAATATACTTACTGTCCTCACCTTGTCTATTCCTGAGGTCAAACCAGACCTCAGAATCACAAATACTCATTATCTATATAGGGCTGCTTGACTATTCCCCTTTTCCCACCAATGCAGGAGGACAGATGTGCTCCCATAATTCTCAATAAGGACGTAAAATTTGGAAATGAAATGCCCATACCCAAGGGGCTATTCAAGACTCCAGGGCAGGGACTTCCCTGGTGGCGCAGCAGTTAAGAATCCGCTTGCCAATGCAGGGGACACAGGTTCGAGCCCTGGTCCAGGAAGATCCCACATACCATGGAGCAACTAAGCCCGTGTGCCACAACTACTGAGCCTGTGCTCTAGAGCCCGCCAGCCACAACTACTGAAGCCCGTGCGCCTAGGGCCCATGCTCTGCAACAAGAGAAGTCACTGCAATGAGAAGCCCACGCACCACAACGAAGAGTAGCCCCCCCTCGCCGCAACTAGAGAAAGCCCGCGCGGAACAACGAAGACCCAATGCAGCAATAAATAAATGAATGAATGAATGACTCCAGGGCAATGACCTGTTGCTCTCTCAGTCATTTGTGAGCCTGAGGGAAGCACACATGTGGGCATGTCTGAATCTTAGCATCTACCTCCTCTCTCTGCTAGTTGAGTCCCTATAATCCCGAAGCTAGGAAGGAAACTTGGGTGTAATTTTCAAAATTAAATGTCAAAAGAAGCTTTACTTCCTCTGAGGAAATGGTTTTTTTCCCCTTATGGACAACAAATATTGTGACACCAATCACATTTCTTTTCTCACTTTGACAGCCAAAAATCTCAGGGCCACCTTTTTAATTCGCTTTCATGATCTTTGGATTACGTGACTGCACTGTGTATTGTCCCTGCTACTCCCAATATTAACTCTACTTGAATTTATATTTCCCATGATTTTTTAATAATTATATATATATTTTTTTATTGTATGTGCTTTTGTAAGCAACCTCAGATTCATCCTGTGAAAAATGTCAAGGTATAAACAAAGTTGCACACCTACTGCACCTGGAAATTTCCCCTCCAAATGAGAACCTAGCAGCCCTTCACCTTTGCCCTGTGCTATCATGTGGGAGTGGAGTATAATCCTGAAATGCATATGATGCCTCCAAGGGAGTAAATCAAGTTAGGCCCATCTCATCTTTTGAGTCTCATTTTCTGGGGCCACTGAGAGGGTCAGGTCCTCTAACTTCCACGATAAAGAGGTACAATGGAATACTACTCAGCCATGAAAAAAGAATGAAATTTTGCCATTTGCAGCAACGTGGATGAACCTGGAGGGCATAATGCTGAGTGAAATAAGTAGACTCTGTCAGACTCTTGTCTTTAAAGACAAACACTGTATGACATCACTTCTATGTGGAATCTAAAAAATACAACAAACTAGTGAATACAGCAAAAAAGAAGCAGACTCACAGATATAGACAACAAACTAATTGCTACCAATGGGGAGGGTGGGAAGGGGAATATAGGGGTGGGCGAGTGGGAGGTACAGACTATTGGGTGTAAGATGGGCTCAAGGATGTATTGTACAATATGGGGAATAGAGCCAATACTTTGTAACAACTATACATGGAAAGAAACCTTTAAAAATTGTATTGAAAGATTTAGAAAAGAGGTACCTGTCTTACTGCCCACTTTCCCAGGTTCTACATTCATCAGTCTGAGAAAGCTAAGACTTCAGCTGATAAAGTGGGCTCCTCCAGAATAGTCATTATAACTGAGGATTTCAAAGAGTAAAAGCTTCAGTGAAGAAATAAGGTCTCTTACTAGAAATACCTGGGAGTGAAGCTGGAGGGGTAGGGAGTGGGGAAGTTGGTCCCATCCGTACCATGTGAATCCCACCTGGGATAAACACATTTTTAGAGCACTTTTACTGACAGAATTTCACTGTGAACCTTATACTGTTCTCCAAAGTAGAAAGGAAAGGCATTTCTTTCTCTTCCTGCATCATGGCATCATCATCCAGTTCCTATCCGGCCTCTGAGTTACGATGTGGGCATCTTTGAGTACCGTGACCATAATAACAAAAGGTCATGCATGCAGGAGACTCATGAAATACTTGTTCCTACGCTCATTCCTTCATTTTATCAGTCAACAAACATGCCAGTGTCTCCTACAAGCCAGAGGCTGTGCATAAATATGAATGAGGAGCTCACAATCTAGTATGACAGACAAGAGAATAAATTACTTGCAGTGCGATATGCAACTGATGTAACAGAGGTGCATGTGGTGTGCAGTGGAGAAAGTGGTGGCATTGGAAGGAGGTTGAACGGAGATGACTTACTTCACAGAAGACGTACCGAATTGGGTGTCAGAAGATTTCACCAGATAGGTTTTTTTTAAAATAAAATTTTAGAACAATTTTAGATTATAGAAAACTTGCTAAGCTAATACAAAGTTCCCATATACTTCACGTTCAGTTTCCTCTCATTGCATCCTACATTAGTATCATAGATTTGTCATAATTAAAAAGCCAATACTGATACATCATTATTAACAAAAGTTCATGTCATTTAGTTTTCCTTAGTTTATTTTTTAAAATTTATTTATTATTTATTTATTTTGAGCTGCGTTGGGTCTTTGTTGCTGCGCGCAGGCTTTCTCTCGTTGTGGTGAGCACGGGCTACTCTTCGTTGCAGTGTGCGTGTGTCTCACTGCAGTGGCTTCTCTTGTTACAGAGCACGGGCTCTAGAGCGCAGGCTCAGTAGTTGAGGCACACGGGCTTAGTTGCTCTGCAGCATGTGGGATCTTCCCGGACCGGGGCACAAACCCGTGTCCCCTGCATCGGCAGGCGGACTCTCAACCACTGTGCCACCAGGGAAGCCCTCAAGTTGATTTTTATAACATGGTTTCTAAATAGCAAAGCCTGACCATGCTGACAACATCTTCAATACACAAGCATCACAGAACGTAAGAGAGGACCCGAGAGGTTGTTAATCCAGCCCTGCTTTGATGGAGGAGAGAACTGAGGGTGTGGTTGAAGCATGGTGCCTGAGGTCACATAGCTTTTTAGTAACAGAGCCATTATGAGGAACCCCTGATTTCTATTGCTTAAACTCATTTCCTTTTTCTCACTATTCCAAGTATCTGTTGTTGCCCGTGTGTGAAAGCCCAGTCTCTAAATCTCTTCAGGTGGTCAAGTGACCTCAGTAAGGTTGCATGCAGAGCAGGGTCAAAATGTGTTTATGCTACCTCCACACATTCAGGGAAGATGACACCATTTTTATTTTCTGCAACCAATCTCATTTTCCTCTCAATCTCTCACCCACTTGGGATAGCAGTAACCCTAACTTGAACTTCGCAGGTAGCAGTACCTCAGTCCCTTCTGGTTTGAATCGTCTCTTGAGGGCAAGCATTCTAATTCCCTAATGTCCAGGCCTCACTACCAAAGTTGAAGTCTGGGGAACTTGGATGGTAAGGGTCTTGGAAAGCACACTTGAACAGAGACAGAACAGTGCTAAGACCTTTCAATGGGGCAAGAAAAGTCTCTTCAAGAAATGGTGCTGGTGATTGGGAGTTTGGCATTAGCAGATGCAAACTATTATATATAGAATGGATAAACAACAAGGTCCTACGGTATAGCACAGGGAACTATATTCAATATTCTGTGATAAACCATAATGGAAAAGAATATGAAAAACAATGTGTGTATACTGATTCCCTTTGCGGTACAGCAGAAATTAACACAACATTGTAAATCAACAATACATCAATAAAATTAATTAAAAAAAAAAGAAATGGTCCTGGGACAACTGTTATCTAAATGCAAAAGAATGACATTGGACCTCTACCTCACACCACAGTCAAGAATTAACTCACAATGGATCACAGACTTAAATTTAACAGATAAAACTATAAAAGCTATGAAACTAAAACTATTGAATTCTTAGAAAAATAAGTCATCATAATGCTGGTTTGGGCAATGGTTTCTTAGATATGACACACATAACGAAAAAAATACATAAACTCCTGGACATCACGTGCTTCCAAGGACGGCATCAAGAAAGCAAAAGGGCAAGCCACAGAATGGGAGAAACATTTTGCAAAATATATATGTGATAAGAGACTGGTATCTAGACTATATGAAAAACTGTTACAACACAATCAAAAGACAACCCAATTTAAAAAATGAGCAAAGGAGCTGAATAGATAGTTCTCCAAAGAAAATATACAAAGGGCCAACAAGCACATGAAAAGATGCTTAATATCATTAGCCATCAGGGAAATGCAAATCAAAACCACAAGAAATACCATTTCACACCACTAGGATGGCTATACTCAAGAAGATAAACAGCAACAAGTGATGAGGAGGATGTACATTGCTGGTGGGAATGTAAAGTGGTGCAACCATCTTAAAAATGAGTTTGTCAATTCTTCAGACAATTAAACATAGAGTTACTGTAAGACGCAGAGATTCTACCCTAAATAAATGAAAACATCTGCCCAGAGCAAACTTATTCATTTCCTATGCTCTGAAGCTACATCCAAAGATTACAGAATACTGGAGACATTTTTTGAGAAAGGCTATCTTAAAGCTTTTTTTTTTCTCCCACCTAGCATACCTGGTAGTGTCTGAACTTGTACCCAACTCTATTTCATCTGGGCAGAAGACATGACCTCTAATTCTAGACCTGTACATTATATGAGAAGTAAAGAGGCAGGAAAGGCAAGATTCTCGATAACGGCACTATCTACAAAGCTAGCAACTGAAGACAGCTCTAATCATCCAGTCCCATATAGATATCGGCCTCAACCTCAGTCCTTTTTTAAAAAACAAAATAACGTGGGATTCCCTGGTTGGCGCAGTGGTTGAGAGTCCACCTGCCGATGCAGGGGACACGGGTTCGTGCCCCGGTCCGGGAGGATCCCACATGCCGCGGAGCGGCTGGGCCCGTGAGCCATGGCTGCTGAGCCTGCGCATCCGGAGCCTGTGCTCCGCAACGGCAGAGGCCACAGCAGTGAGAAGACCACGTACCGCAAAAAATAAATAAATAAATAAATAAATCAAACATGAATGAAACGAAAATCCAAGTATATAGATTTATCTGGTAACAGCCAGTGACACATTATTACCAATATCAGAGAACACCAAACCCTCAGATTTCCTAAAAATACTGTGGGAAAAAATATATACTCTAACCCAGTATTCCACATGTTCCCATTATCACTTTTGCCCAGATAAACAAAAATAAACCAACTCTCCTCTTTAATAACTTTTTCTTGGCTCTGCATACCTGAAAATAAGTAATGTTGGCTCGAGGTAAAACAAGCAAAGAAGGTTATAAACTCAAGAAGAGAAAGGAAAAAAGTTGACGTTTTGGAACCCATTTACCATCTTGGAAAAACTCATTCCCCAAGGAGAAGTGGTCTTGATCTTTATAATAAATATGAATTTGCAAAGTCAGCCCCTTTTCCCCAAAATACACACATACAGTAGAGTATCTGATCTTAGTCTTTTCTACCTGCTGTGCAATTAGAATTTAGTGTGAATGTGCTGATAGACAGACTTTTAAGCCTGTGTGCCCACTAAAAAGCTTCCTTCCACTAAAAGCCTGCATTGATCAGGAATGCAAGTTGAACTGGATTGGGAAAAATAACGCCAAAGAAGCGAGTTATCTCCACAGTACCTCAAGCATGGCTGGCAGGGCCAGGCCTACAACTGCTGTAATGTCAGTCAGAAGTTCTAGAACACATCCTTTCAATGGGAACATAAAAAAGGATACATGTACCCCAATGTTCATTGCAGCACTATTTACAATAGTCAAGACATGGAAGCAACCTAAATGTCCATCGACAGCTGAATGGATCAAGAAGATGTGGTACATATATACAGTGGAATATTACTCAGCCATAAAAAAAGAATGAAATAATGCCATTTGTAGCAACATGGATGGACCTGGAGATTATCAGATTAAGTGAAGTAAGTCAGACACAGAAAGACAAATATTATATGATATCACTTATATGTGGAATCTTAAAAAAAAATTGACATAAATGAACTTATTTACAAAATAGAAACAGATCCACAGAATGAACTTAGAGAATGAACTTATGTTTACCAGGGGAAAGGGACAGATTAGGAGTTTGGGACTGACATGTACACAGTACTATACTTAAAATAGATAAGCAACAAGGATCTACTGTAAAAAAGTAAATAAAATAATAATAATAAAAATTTTTTAAATAATAAAAATATTTAAATAATAAATAATATTTAAATAATAATTTTTTAAAAATAAAAATGAAAATAATTTTTTTAAGAATTAAAAAAAAATTAGGGCAGAATTCAAATAGCCTCCTCCTTAGGATCATTTAACTATTGCAAATGCCCACTGGGGTCAACCAAAATTGGTAGCTCCAGCCCAGCCTCTCTCTTGCACCAGAGACCTCTCCTTGGATATAACAAACACCCCTCAAATGCAACACAGATTTTTTTTTTTTTCATTTGCGGTACGTGGGCCTCTCACTGTTGTGGCCTCTCCCATTGCGCAGCACAGGCTCCGGACGCGCAGGCTCAGCGGCCATGGCTCACGGGCCCAGCCGCTCCGTGGCATGCGGGATCCTCCCGGACCGGGGCACGAACCCGCGTCCCCTGCATCGGCAGGCGGACTCTCAACCACTGCGCCACCAGGGAAGCCCAACACAGTCAGATTTGATGTAAATAAAATTGAAGTCCTCATCCACTCACCACTCTGCCAAGACCTGGACCTCCTCTGGATCTCTCAATGCCTCCAATATTCATCCCATCATTTGGCGTAAATATCTGAAGGTCACTCTTAACAACCTGTTCTCACCCATTCAATCAAACCATGGCTGCGAGCAGGGACTCCAGTTTAAGGACTTAGATGGCAGCAGTGGGACAGAGGAGTGGGTAGATTTACTAGAGAGGTAGGATCCACTAGACGTGGTGACAAGAACAGGTTACTTCTTCCAGAAGAGCCCAACGTCTGTCTTGCTTTTCAAGACTGTGCCTCCCTCTTCATCACTATTCGTTATTCCCCTTCCTCTCCTCTCCCTTCACTACCTTCTCCCTGACCCTTTGCAATGTATCATTCCCATTTCCACAGAGAGAAACAGAGTCATGGGACTCTACAGTTTGCTTTACATATTTCTGACAGGTAACTTAGTACAGGAGAGGTGGAGAAACTTGACCCGGGCCAACTTCCTTGGCCATGTCTGGTGGCCAAGCCCTGTAGGAGACAAAGTTTCAGACTTCAGCACAGTTGAGACGAACCCAATCCCAGAGAATCAGGAAAGCAGCTGATTCAACAAGGTCACCACCTCGGCCTGTCTAAGTAGCCTGGGCCCTGGTCCTGACTCACCCTCACTTCTGATTCCAGTCCCCTGACTCAGCTGCTCATGAATTTGAATTCCTGGCTCTCCTGACTCTGGCCTGGTTTGCCAAGTTACCTTGGCAGGCCCTTTGATTTCTCTAGAAGGAGAATGCTAGACTATTAGGAGAGCTCCGTGAGGCTGGGGCACCAGAAGAGAGAGCAGGTGGCTAAACCTCTATTAAACCATTGTCCAGGGGGCTGTGCTGCTGCCATTAAAGAATATGGGGCTGCTCTATACACATCCACCTAAAAAGATGCTCCCAATACACCGTGAGAGAGGAAAAACATGTGCTGTCAAAACTATGCTCCAAAACATATATTTATATCTTCTCCTACCTTATGCTCTTATGCGTTGTCCAAATTATTTTAAAGCAAGCCTTTTCTATCACTCCTTTTTACTAAAACAACCAGAAAACAGGAAAAGAAATCCACAAAATTACTATTTGAATGGGACAAAACCCTAAGTGGCAAATAATCTGATCCTTCCCTTATCCTCAACCACTTACTTTTAACATGCAAATATAACTGGATTTGTAAACCACTAAAAAGGATGCATTCTCATTTTGTAGATGATATAACTAAGGTTGGGGATGGTGAAATATCTTGTCCAACTAGGAACAATCTTTCTACTGCCCAAGAAAAAATCATTTATTTTTATCCATGAGATTGATCTGCATTTACCATTTTAAAATCCTTTTCTAATAAAATATACATTCTTTTCAAGAACTCAGGGATTATTTACCAAGACAAACTATATTCTGAGCCATAAAACAAACCTCAACATATTTAAAAGAACTGAAATTATATAGAGTGTTCTCTGACCACAGTGGAATCCAATTAGAAATCAATAAAAGAAAGATAACAGGAAAATATCCAAACACTTAGAAATTAAACAACATACTGCTACATAATCTATGGGTCAAAAAAAAAAAAAACAAAAAAAGCCTCAAGGAAAACAAAAAAGAATACATTGACCTGAATGAGAATTAAAATACAACATATCAAAATTCTTGGGACACAGCTAAATCAGTGCTGCAAAAGAATTTCATAGCAGTAAACAGTCACATTAGAAAGGAGGAAAAGTCTGAATTCAATAATGTACGCTGCCACCTTAAGAACCTGGAAAAAACCAACCCATGTACAATGCAGGAAATGAGGACACACTAAATAAATCTGGAGTGTTCCCAAAAAAACCAAAGAAACAAAGAAAACCATCAAACCTGGAAAAGGAAGAGTATTATAAACTCAAAGCAAGCAAAAGGAAGAAAATAATAAAGGTAAAAACAAATCAATGAAATTGAAAACATAAGAACAATAGGGAAAAAAATAAATGAAACAAAAAGCTGATTCTTTTAAAAGATCAATAAGATTGACAAACCTCTGGCAAAACTGACAAAGAAAAAAAGATAAAATACAAATTACCAATATCAAGAATGAAATAGGGGATTATCACTACAGCCCCTGCAAGCATCTATAAGATGATGAAGGAATACTACAAACAACTCTACACACATAAATTTGACGCTTAGATGAAATGGACCAATTCTTCAAAAAGTGCAGACTACCACAACATACCTCATATGAAATAGATAACTTGAATAGTCTCATAACTATTAAGGAAACTGAATTCAAAATTTTAAAACTCAAAAATGAAATTTCCAGGCCTTGATAGTCTCACTGGAGAATTCTACCACATGTTTAAAGAAGAATAAACATGAATTCTACACAATCTCTTCCAGAAAACAGAAGAGTAAGAAATACCTCTCAGTTCATTTGATGAAGTGAATATCACCCTGATACCAAAACCAGAAAAGACAGTACCAAAAAAGAAAGAAAGAACAAATCTCTCTCTTGAATACAGACACAAAAATGCTTAACGAAGTATTAAGAAATCGAATTCAACAACATATAAAAAGAATTATACTCTAGGACCAAGTGGAGTTAATTTCAGGGATACAAGGCTGGTTCAATATTTGAAAATCAGAAGAAAAATCACATGATCATATCAACAGAGGCAGAAAAAAGGCATTTACTAAAATTCAACACCTGTTCATGATTCAAAATCAAACAAACAACAACAAAAAAAATCCCAGAAAACTATGACTACAGGGAAAGATCCTCAACTTGATAAAGATCATCTACAACTATATAACTAACATTATAATTAATGGTAAAAGAGTGAATGCTTGCCTCCTAAAATTGGGAACAAGGTAAAGATGCCCACCCTCACCACTCCTATCCAACATAGTGCTGGCAGTTCTACCCAGCATAGTCGGGCAGGAAAAAGAAGTAAAATGCATATAGATCCAAAAGGAAAAAAATAAAAGTATCCCTATTTGCAGATGACACGGCTGTCTATGTAGAAAACCCCAAGGACTCTACCAAAAAAATATTTTAGAACTAATAACATACTATTGATCAATATGACAATGTCGCGATATAAACAGAAGGCTTTTAAAGTACTGTTCATCAAGGAGTGATTTGGAGGGAACAATAGGAAATCTCCAATGACGTATCAAAGAAAGTTGGTTTCAAGAGGAAGGAAGATGGCCCCAAGCCAGCTGGTAGGAGCAACAAGATCCTAGACCCAAGAAGCAATGCCACAAGCTCACAGATGGGTCACTGTGAACCTAGACTGTGTCTGTCTCCTCTTTGAAAGGTTGTATAAATTCTCAGCTAGAATAGACAATGTTTTTAAATGAGTACTGGTTTCATTCTCATGGATGGGACCTAAGTCATTTAAATTCTTCTTTTGATATCTTTCCAAGAGTCTCTTCAAACTCCTGCCCAAAGACCAGAAGAGACAGCTACAATTTATGGGACTATGGTCCTACTTTCCACAGACTAACAAATGACATTTGCAGCTCTTTTAAACATTAAATCCAATGCATATTTTCATACCTATGCTCAATGCTATTGACAGAGAGTCCCTAGAAACAGGAGGCATAAAGATTCCATATCTCAGGTGACAAAAGTTTGTTTATCCTCTTCTAGCTTCTCACACTTCACATTGTATTTAAAAAGTCATTTATTTAGTAACCATGCATTTCTAATATTGCCATAAAACCAACACTGGCTTCTCTTTATCTGGGAAAACTGAGAGCCAACACCCCTGGAGCAGAATGCCCACCTGGCATAACACATAGCTCACAGCTTCTCCTCCATCCTCTGCTGGCCCGCTCTTGTGCCTCTCGGAACCATCCTTCCTCCCCTTACCCTCTGGATCTGTGGCTCAAACTCCAGACTCCTCTGTCTTTCATCTCTGGATGCTTCCAGCTTCCCCACTTCCTATCCTACCGCCCCCAACCTGTGCATCTTTTCTCTCTCCCGCCTTCACTGCACCTCACCACGCCCGTCACACTTCCAACTACGACTATTCTCCTTGCCTGCTTCTCATGCCGATTTCCTCTACAGCTGGGCACTGGTCTCCAGCCCCAGCCCTCTCTTCTAGCTCCTGCCCTTCCTCTTCCACCTCTCCTTTTGCTGGCTTGCTCTGTTTTTGGGTCTCATTCCCCACACACTCCCATCTTGGGCCAGCTGTTTTCCCCAAAAGTACACATCTACTTAGAGAGCATGTATTTGATGGCTGGATAAAAATGCCGGTGTACTAGAAAAGTAGAAACCTAGAAACCCTTTGCTGGAACCATCTCTAACGAAATCACTGCACTTTCCTACAGGGCCGAGGGAGGAGGACGGCAGCTAGACGTCCACAGCACTCTGCGGCTCTTGACAGGGAAATGACTGCGTTCCCACTTCCGAGAGCAACAGCCCAAGCCACTGCCCACTGCAACAGCATTTAGGTAACTCGCCCGTAAGGAGAGTCCACCTTTGGGTTACCACGTATTTCTTAGCAGCCTAGGCTTATCCAATAGTTAACTAGGGCTTTTAATCTAGCTATCTCCATTTCCCTGAGGCTGGTTTCATTTCAGGGAAGGGAGAGAACAGATTCTACAGGGAGAGGCCCCCACTTCCCCAAACTGAAGAACCTTCTAGAAGCAGCAGTGCTGTTGACTTTACACTAGGAAGTTTAATCAGTCTAACCTTCTCCCAGCACCAGAGGTAAAAGATTCCGAACTGCTCAAGAAAAGGGGCTATGAATTTAAGATAGAAGGCCTGGGGGTGAGGTAGGGAGCCCTCTTCACCTGCCACACCCACTAAGCCCAGATTTGTTCTACTGCCTCTCCTACAGGCCTTCTCCCTCAATGTGGCTTTTGTCCTCCTGCCACATTGAGCAGCTCCACATAAGGCCAGGCCCCCTGACCTTGGGTGACATATCTGTCTCATGAACACTGTGAATATGGTGAGCAAACAGTTCTCCACTCTGGATGCAAACAGGACCGGATGCACGCGAATGCCAACTGTAAACTCAGAGACAGGACTAACCTCTCAACAAGAAGTTATTTCCCTGTCATATTATCCTGTTAGTTAAATGCCACGCCAGACTCTGACTAATTTCTACCAGAGTTTCGTCAAGGTCAACATCGGTGGCTGCAGAGAGGTACAGTAAATTATTAACCCTGGTTCTCCACTGGGCCTGAGTCAGCTGCAGAGTTCACCGCCTCCCAGCCACGTTTTCTCCCCAGTTCAGCAGCAGGAAGTTCACGGTACACAGCACAGGCGTCTGCTTCTGCCTTGAGGGTCTCTAAGACAGGTATGGGAAATGGCAGTGAGTTGGCACTCCAAGGAACTGTCCACAACAGGAATGTTAAAAGGAAGCCCAGCAGGCAGGGTAGGTGCTTGGCTTCCTGAGCTCTCAGAAACCAAGTATGGAAGAAGCAGTGGGAATCTTCTCAGACAAGGTCACAGGCTTAGAGCCATGACAGAAAAATGCCTCACCAGGCAGAGAGGACCCTGTAGATCAGAAAGCACAAGGGATTCAAACACCATACCCCTCCTCGGGGCTTGGCACACGCTGGACTCAAGTTCAGGGTCATATTTATAAACCCAACTGGCTCAAAAGACTCTCCATATGGACTCTACAGAACCACCCCACTGCCCACGTTCCAGAGCTTATTGCTCTTGCAGAGCTCTTGCTCCAAAGCCATGAAGAACTCAGTGTTTTCCAACTAAATTTGCAGGCTTCTAAGTCTTCCCTACGTTGTCATCTAGCCAACATTTTCCCTGGTGCAGAACAGACATCTTTAGGTTCTTGGACAATTCAGGGATGGAAAAGACAAGGCTTTCACATCCTCCTATGCCATATCTGCCCAGATACTTTCATGTCCTCTCTACTGCCACCTCTTCTGGGCTCTGTCATTTATTTATATTTATTTATATATTTATATATTTATTTATATTTATTTATCCCCAGCCTTGTTCCAGCAAGTCTCTGAAGCACATCCAGCCCATCCCATTTTTCTAACTGTAAGTGGACTTAGAGTTTCCCTAAAACCAGACACAGCCAGTATTTCTTCTCTCTGGACCACACACTTGAGACACATGTGCAGAAATTTAACAAAGAAAAAGAGGGTAAGTGTTAAAAGGAGAAATATGCACACTTGGCCATCTTCTCCCCTTCGTCTGTAAGTCCCCAAGGGCGAGATTCATCCATGACTTTGGAATGTCCTAGGAAAAGAACAGTCCTCTCCCTTGTCCCCTCTCCCACCCAACTCCTACTTACTGCTGACAAAACAACACTGCTTTATCCTTTACTGTGAAAACTGCTGCAATCACCCTGTAGAACAAACACCTTGCCCTTTATTTTGTCTTTCATGAAACCAACCTAGTAACGCTGGCTCACACAAGTTCTATTCCCTAGTGATCACTGGGGCAGGAGGAGCTTTCCATTACATCTGCCGCTGACTGTTCTTACACACATTTCCAGAGTCCTAACATGTGCTCACCACGAACACATGACTTAATCTGTAGCTCCAAACTCACTAAACCACATGTGCAGAGGCCACCTACTACTCTAACGGTTTCCACTGCAATGCATCTGCCACTAACATGCTAAACCCATTTGTATCCATTCAGTACCTAAAATATGGAAAGCACTCAAAAATATTTGAATGAATACGTACATGAACACACAAACAAATCTATTAACTGCCTAGGGTAAAACTATGGATGGTACAAAAATGAATAAGGAAAATGGCTACCCCTAAAGTCTCAGGAGAGAACAATCCCAAGGTCCCATGCTCCAGCTTATGACATTCCCTCCAGCTGAATGCCCGAAATCACCTCACTACTCTCACTGCTCCCAAGACTCAGTTCAAGCCTCATTCCCTCTGAGGGACTTTTCCTGGCCTGACTAATTGGAACAAAATCATTGCTTTTTGTATTTCCGCTTTACATGCTGTATAAAAGCCTCTCCAAACCTGGATGCCATCGTTTCACGTGCCAAACTGGCGGCATCAACTTTGTCTCGGGACAGCAGCAGAGACCATCCTGTCCATCTCTGAAGCCCCAGGCTTCGTACCATGTGCATGAGCTGAGTGAATCAACAACTATAGGCAAAGCAAACCACAAAAAACGCTACAGGAGGGGCAAAGGCTCTGGGGATCTCAAAGAGAAAGGACAGCAGCTGCTGGACCACATGAAGAAGAGGACATGTGAGCTCAGCCCTGAAGGACAGGCAGAATTTTAACCGCAGAGACCAAGGCACAGGGGGTACTGAAGGACTTTAGAGATTAGACAGCTAATCTGAGCAGAGAGACAGAGGAAAGAAGGCAGAGGGACTGCCCAGGGGACACAGGGAGAAGTCTAGGAGGAGGACACAGGAGAGCAAGTCAGAAGACACAGCCTGAGACCAGAATATGTACAATCCTGGGAGACAGGCGCTGTTAGTATTATTTTCCCAACTGAGAGAAGAGGATATGGTGGATCACAGATGAGGTTTGCCAACAATATTCTGCTTGCCAACTATGCTTAAGGTCACGCAGCAGTCATTGTATAAAAAGAAAAGAATACACACACACACATAAACATATACACGCACTTGTATACATAGATTCCAGTTTCTCAACAGAAATACATGGCGGGGGCTGGGAAACTGTCCCGCGCATTGTAGGACATGTGGCAGCACCCCTGGCCTCCACCCACTACGTGCCAGTAGCATCCCCCCAGTTACAACAACCAAAAATGTCTGCAGACACCACCAGTTCCCCCAGAGACAGTGGGCAGAATCACTCCTGGCTGACAACCACCGGTTCCCCCAGAGACAGTAGGCAGAATCTCTCCTGGCTGACAACCACCAGTGCAGATTGTCTCCCAAAGAACATACAAGGGGACTGCAGGAATTGGGAGGAAGAGGAAGAAATGGTATTTTGCCAAGTGGTGCACAGAAATTCAATTTTTTTTTTCTTTTGCCGCACTGCACGGCATGCAGGATCCTAGTTCCCTGACCAGGGATCAAACCCGTGCCCCCTACAGTGGAAGTGCGAAGTCCTAACCACCGGACAGCCAGGGAACTCCCCAGAAATTCAACTGTAAAAAAAATTATGTGCATTACTCCATAAAATGAAATACAGTACCCCACAAAAGGATCTCCCTGCCAGTAAGCAGTGGAGACAAGGCCCACATCTTCTGACGCAAGCCTCTACCCTGTCTACGGTACCACACTGGACTCGCGATGGAAGGGGACTACAAAGCAAAGGCCCAGAGGTGGCAAGCGTGTGGGGACAGGGCACACATTTCTACCAAGGAATGGGGAACTGCGCTGTGTGGCTGACACTGGGGTCATCATGAACAGTGAGGACCAGAGCTGAAAAGGCAGGTGGGAGGCAGCTCATGCAGGGCTGTAACTGTAACTGGAGGGAAGCCATCAGGACTTGCTGGGAGTGGGGGGCGGACCAGAGGGTGGCCAACCCACAACAGGGCGGGTATGGTCTGAAGGGGCCAAACCAGGAGAGGAAGCAGGGAGACGGCTGCTGAAACCATCCAAGCTGAAGATAACGAGGCCTGAACCGGGATGGCGGCCGTGGGAAAAAAGATCTGAGGATGGAAGTGATGCCCATGGACACAGACACACAGACCTGGGTAGCAGATGGAAAGTGAAGGCCAAAGCTGAGACAGGGGCCCCCAAGGACAAAAAGTAAACATACACCACTAAACCCATGGTTTCCTCTGAGACTGCCTAGGGAAGGCACAGATCAGTACCCCTATTTCACTATACATGGGATAGATTGAGGTAGTATAAAAGGTTTTAGATGCCGTTTTTAAAAAGTTTTCCTCTCACCCCTTCCCCCTACTTGTCCCCAAAGGCAATCACTATCGCTCTGCGTCCCTCCTGAGAGAGTCTATACATGCACAAGCATATATGCATATGCCCTGATTTCTGGTTTGTTTTTGATAATAAAAATAGTACCCATTTAAAACAAAGGAAACAAAAACCAGGAAGGACCAGGAGTCTTCTATGAAGTCAATAAAAGCAAAGCCAAATTTAGAACGCTTCCCTCTCAAACTATGCTTGTGTTCTTTTTAACCTTTGCACATTCTGATTCATGCAGAAAGAGAACACTTACTGAGCACTCTGCAAGGTGCTGGTGATACAAAGGATAAGATGGTCCCTCCTTCAAAATGGGGAGAATGACATATCACCTAACAGGTATAGTCCAGCAAAACAAGGACTAGACCAAGGGTATGGCAGGATGCTATGGCTCTGCTGGAGTCAGGGGCTATAAGGAAATGCGGCATAAGAGAGATGGCTTTGTCAAAATGCTGTATTAGTCAGCTATTGCTGCATAACAAATTACCCCAAAACTCAGCAGCCAAAAGTAATAGTAAATATTTATTATCTCACAGAGTTTCTGAAGGTAAGGAATCTAGAAGTGACTTTGGTAGTTCTGGCTCAGGGTCTCTGATGAGATTGGCCCAAGATGTTGGCCAAGGCTGCAGTCATCTGAAGGCCTGAGTGAGGCTGGAGGATCCACTTCTGAGATGGTGCATTCACATGGCTACTGACAGGAGGCCTCAGTCCTTCATCACATGGGACTTTCCACAGGCTACTTGAGGGCCCTCATAACATGGCAGTTGGCTTTCCCCAGAGCAAGCAATTGAAGAGGAAGCAAGGAAGAAGCTAAAATGATGTCTTTTATCTAGCCTTGGAAGTCACACTCCACCATTCTCTACTGGTCACACAGAGCAGCCCTATCCAACCTGGGAAGGGCCTACAAAGGAGAAAGATTCCCAGGAAGCATAGATCACTGGGCAGGGGAGCAGGTCATCTCAGAGGCTGGCTACCATAAAAGCCCTATAAGCCCTGACTTACTTTGACCTTATAAATATTTCTGTTTCCACACTACTTCTTATCTAACGGACTTAGAGCTTATGACATCCTCCATTTTCTGCTTAGAGTGATCAAATAATACTGCCAAGTTTTCCCACCAAGTAGAAATCTACTTAGTGATCTTGGCAAGTCTTTAGAAAAATATTCATCAGGCAGGATTCAGAGGGTCAGAAAGAATACAGCAGATCAGAAAAAATACAACACAGACTGAGTAGGATTTCTGATAACAAAATTCATGCAGTTTTCCTTTCACACGTTAAAGATTCAACTATTTGCAATATTAGAGTGACTGCAATCATCCTTGGCTATTTAAAATAGCCCGTCTGCTTACACTGCCCAGTTCTGTGGGCATATCCACACCTGGAAATGCACCTGGTTCCTGGCCCTCAGTGAGTGACCACCACTCCTGCCTCGCTCACACTTTTGGACTCAGTTATACACCACTCAGTGGGTGGTGTCCATGGATGGTTCGGAGATCTCAGAACGTTTGTTCCATTTGGGGAGACAGGCAAGCACCTTACTAGGTTATTCTCTCTACTTCTATAAGTGTCTAAAGGTATTTCTAGCACTAAGACACTGTAACAGCCTTGTTAGAAAACAAAACTTTCCTCCTACAAACCTCACCACCAACAGACCATGCTTTCCCCTTCATCCATGATCCCTACCCACCCTCCCCTCACCGACTCACTCACAGACACAGTTTACTAATTCAGGGAACCAATGATCAGCAAAGAGAAAAGTGTCACAAACAAAATGGGACGCCCCTCAGCCATAAAAAAAGAACAAAATAATGCCATTTGCAGCAACATGGATGCAACTAGAGATTATCATACTAAGTGAAGTAAGTCAGACAGAGAAAGACAACATACCATATGATATCACCTATATGTGGAACCTAAAATGTGGCAGAAATGAACCTATCTACGAAACAGAAACAGACTCACAGACATAGAGAACAGACTTGTGGCTGCCAAGGGGGAGGGGGGAAGGGAAGGGATGGACTGGGAGTTTGGGGTTAGTAGATGCAAACTATTACGTTTAGAATGGATAAACAATAAGGTCCTACTGTATAGCACAGGGAACTATATCCAATCTCCTGGGATAAACCATAATGGAAAAGAAGATAAAAAAGAATGTCTCTATGTGTATAACTGAGTCACTTTGCTGGGCAGCAGAAGTCAGCACAACATTGTAAATCAACTATACTTCAATAAAAAAGTTTTTAATTTTTTCAAGAAAATGGGACCCTCCATGACCCCAACTCCCTTCCCCTCTGCCCTTCAGCAGAGAGAGAGGCCTCATTAAAAATGGAAATAGATTGCTGAAGAGACCCCAGAGAGCTCATGCCTCCATCTAAAATGGCAGCATGAAGACGTCATCCCAGGGCAACGCCCTTACTTGTAACGATCAGAGCAGACTCTTTGCCACAGAAGGAATCTGCTCTGCTTGTGTTACACACACTTACACACACACACACACACACAGAACAAAATCCTTAAGACGCACACAGGCTGCATGAGCTGGTCCCTACTCTGCTCTCCACTTCCTCTCACTCCAGACTTCCCGTCGTCCTTCACAGCCCAGCCTCACTGGCCTTCATTCAACACCTTGAACAGACTGCACCCCCTCCTTCCACCAAGCCCTGTGCACATGCTGTTTCCTCTGCCTGGAACATTCTGTGAGGTTTTTTTTAACCCTAGTTAATTCCCATTCATCCTTCAGATCTCCATCCTCATTTTGCTTGAGGAAGCTTCCCGTCCCTCCCTCCATTTCAAAGCGCTTATCACAACTGAATTACACATTTACACACATGACTGGCTGAACTCTGTCCGTCTCACCCCTCTTACCCATTTTATCCCCACAACCCAGCACAGTGCCTGGCCCACATGAAATGCTGGAATGGATACTTGCCCAATTAATGAATGACTATGAATGAACTACTTATTGACAGAGAGTCCAAATACTGTATCAACCATCCATTCCCAACGGTGAGGCGTTGATGCTGACTAGCGGTCGCCCAATCTTCTGCGTTATTTATGCCTCGTCCTCTGGGCATTCCTCATACAGGTGGGAAACGGGCAAGAGCTGTCCCCCCTCCCATAGGCGGGCTTAAAGCCTGTGTCAGATGCGGCACAGACAGTGTGACTCGCAGACCAGGCTGTTCTGCTATTCCTCCTGAGGCCAGGACAAGGCTTTTGTACTCCTTCTCCACCAAGTTTCCACACTTTCTCTTCACACTCCATGTGAATTCACTGTGATTTTCTGGGTCATCTGAGTGCTTTGGGCAACCTGAAAGCCGTGCTGCCACCTCCTCTCTCCCAGGAGCTACAGGAAAACGCCCTCCTACTCAACCTACACTTATGAGGCCTCAAGGGAGTGTCATTAAAACAAAGCGAGAGAGAGGCATGGACATATATACACTACCAAATGTAAGGTAGATAGCTAGTGGGAAGCAGCCGCCTAGCACAGGGAGATCAGCTCGGTGCTTTGTGACCGCCTGGAGGGGTGGGATAGGGAGGGTGGGAGGGACGGAGACGCAAGAGGGAAGAGATATGGGACCATATGTATATGTATAACTGATTCACTTTGTTATAAAGCAGAAACTAACACACCATTGTAAAGCAATTATACTCTAATAAAGATGTTAAAAAAAAAAAACCTGCCGAAGGCTGGCCTCTCTGTGTGAGGATCCTTTCTCCTGCACTGTGACACTCCCCACAGAACGGCAGCAGCTAAATCTGCTCCCTTGAAGTTAGGCGAGAGACCCGAAGGAGAGCTCCTTGGAGGCTGTCATCCTAGCGGGAAAGAGGCCTTCCCCATAAATATTCACTTCATGAGGTCCTACCCCTCCAGAAACCTTCCCTATAACTGGGACCTAATTGATTTTTTAAATAAATGAAATCTATTTTAACTCATCCCTCAGGTCAACGTTCTTTCTTTGTCTTGCATTTAGACTATTTAAACTTTCTAGCAATTCTAAATGTTAACCCTGAGTTTATTAAGAGGAGTTGGGTACAAAGCCAGCAGGTTCAAGATGGGATAATGTTCAGAAACTCTCAGAGAGGTCTTGGAAAGGAATTACCGTTTTCATGTCTAATTCTCGACTATTTGGTACGCAAAAGACATGTAGGGCGTCAAGTTACAGAACAGATGTGCTGGTGCTCTCCTGAACGCTGCCCTCAGGCGCCAGAAGCCCTTCCTGATCTCCTGCCCTGCATGTGCCTCAACCACAGCACCTATAACTTCATTCTCATCTTATTTGCACATTTCTCCCCACAAGGCTACAAAAGATCTTCCAAGCTGGAAACCATGGTTTGCCTGCCTTGTATCCTCAGTGACTGGCAGTGGTAAAGCACACTCAAATATCTGATGGAAAATGAATGGGCATGTCAGGGACTCTTACTCAGTCTTCTGCAGCCACAGCAAGTGACTCTGGCAGCTCCGATCCAACACCAGGAGGGAAGTGTTGGGATGTCCCGTTTACTGTTCACCAAGGCCCATAAGAGATTTATCAGGACCCATGCACCTGGGATCAGAGACACAGCAGGGATGGGGCACGTCTGGGGCTTTGATGGAAGGTTCAAAACGAACACCCTAGGATGCCACACCAGGCCTCTTTATTCAGGTACATTTTAATTAGTACAGAATGCAGAAGAGTGATGTAATTATGAAGAGCCAGCTCTGGGGGGAAAAAACTAGAGAGGAGAAAAAAATGAAAAGTAGAACCTTTTTAACCTTGAATGTTTCCCATGTTACTTTTGCCGACGGAGGGACCTGAGCCACTCTAGGCACACTCGAATCTGCAGAAAAGGGACATTTTCCTGTGGGCTCCTGATTACAAACCTGCCGCTTCCCCCGCTCTCAACAGCTGTCATTCAGAGTAACTTGATTACGTGAAGTTAAAGAGCTGAGGAAATAAGGATGTTTTACAGTTTCCCCGGCTAACGTGCCTCCACCGGAGAAGACAGAAATGAGATTTCACACTGAATTAGCCTTCTCTTAAGGAAGGCAATTCCATTGATCCTGAGATTAGCACTGGGTTTACCATCTGACCCTCGGCCGACCTTATGCTTTGAAAAGAAATTGTTCACAGATTGGTAGCCAAGAGGGAAGGAACAATCTACAGATGCTATGAGAAAGGAGCACGAGAGCACGTATTCATTTTTACAAGACTGAGCGACATTTCCAAATTATCAGGTGAAACACACACATAAGGGCATAATCTAAGGACAGTTCTGGAGGGGAAAAGAAAAGTTTCAACATCACTGAATTTGAATAAAATTTCTCTAAGGGTTATATAGAATATAAAATGTGGCTGTAACGTTAGAAAGAATTTACACTATAAAGAGCAGAACCATATAAAACCACACAGACTCAACGTATAAGTATGTAATATAAAAACGGGCTGCTTTTACAAGTTTCTCAAATGTTTCACTAATTAGGCCAAATACAACGCTTTTCCCCTTGCTTTTCTGTTACTGATCCTGGCTGCTTCTCTTCAGGTCTCTGCATCTGTGTCCTCCTCTTCTTCCCCCTATCCTAAGCCTGCCTTCTCCTCTCTTCTATTGCTCCGTAAGGCTCCAGCCCAAACACACATCTCACCTTCCCACCTAACAAGGTGTTGCTTATGCTGTACTCGGTACCCCAACTGTCCTCAGCCTCCATGCTCACATGTCCAAATACCACTCCCCTCTCACAGCTCCCTCCATGAAATCTTTCCTGGTTTCCACCAGCACAAGCCATCTCCTATAGCTTCACTTGGGGCATTTACTCTTTCCTACTCTGTAATCAGCAATACCAGGCCCCTGGGAACTGTCAAGTCCAAGAAGCAAGCTCTTAGAGGAGCTGGAATTTGAGCTGGGCCTACTCTCTGAGAAATCTGAAAATGCTGACCACCATCTACACTTCTCTCTTGCTCAAGAACTGGGGACAGGGAGGAGTAGGGATGAAAAGAAGACGCTAACAGCTATGGACGGTCTTCATTTCACTCCCAGATGACAGTCATGCACATCCCCACTGACTGTCCATTTCTGCACGTGGATCCCAGCCACTGCCACAGACCCAAGGAGAAAGAGGACATTTCCTTTTCAAAACTGGAAAGAGTATAAAAGAACATAACATAGAAAAAAAGTATGTTATGGAACAACATTCTATCTATCACACAGTCTTTTCAAAGACTGTGTGATAGATAGAATCCTCTAACAACGTAAAGACCCCTCCTTCTGTGGGGAGGGAACTGAAGCAGCTCACTTAATGCCCTGAACTACCACCGCTCTGAGGGGAAGTGACGTTCATTCTGCTGCACGAGGACACCCCACACCATCAGGGCGCTCATGAATTCTCCTCTGTTGAGCAATCAATCTGTTCTTTAAAAGGTGTGGCTGTCTGGGTCTACGAAAACCACTTTTACAGAGTATCTGTTTGGAATACCTATAAAACATTCTTAATATAATGTGACAGTTTTCACCAAATGTTCTAGTAATTTAAAACTTTTAGTGCTCAAGCTCAGGCCAGAATGAAATATTTGCTATTTGACAATGATAAAATAGCACTGTAGGGATTTTTGGCCCTGATTCAGTAGCAAAAATTAGAAAAACTGATGCTAGGAGGTTGGGCTGCCTCCAAAGACTTACCAAGGAAATAAACTTTTTAAATAAACTTTTTAATATAATGCAGTTCCTTAAAGAAATGTCAGCTTTTAGTCACAGTGGTGGGTGAGTCCCTCCCCTGAGGCAGGAAAAGGCTAAAGGCCAGTGTACAGGACTTCCCTAGTGGCGCAGTGGTTAAGAATCCGCCTGCCAGGGCAGGGGACACGGGTTCGAGCTCTGGTCCGGGAAGATCTCACATGCCACAGAGCAACTAAGCCCGTGCGCCACAACTACTGAGCCCCTGTGCCACAACTACTGAAGCCCACGTGCCTAGAGCCCGTGTTCCGCAACGAGAAGCCACCGCAATGAGACGCCCGTGCACCGCAACGAAGAGTAGCCCCCACTCACCACAACTAGAGAAAGCCCGCATGTAGCAATGAAGACCCAGTGCAGCCAAAAATTAATTAATTTTTTTAAAAAAGAACTTTGGAAAATATATCTCTTATGAAAAAATTTTTAAAATTAAAAAATAATAAAGGCCAGTGTAAAATTTAAGAAACTCTTTACTAAATTAAAAAATTATATTTAGGGCTTCTCTGGTGGCTCAGTGGTTGGGGGTCCGCCTGCCGACGCAGGGGACGCGGGTTTGTGCCCGGTCCGGGAGGATCCCACGTGCCACAGAGCGGCTGGGCCCGTGAGCCATGGCCGCTGAGCCTGCGCGTCCAGAGCCTGTGCTCTGCAGCGGGAGAGACCACAGCAGTGAGAGGCCCGCGTACTACAAAAAAAAAAAAAATATATATATATATATATATATATATATATATATATATATATATATATATGTATCTAATTCACTCTCCTCCAAGTAGTTAATATAATACTATTAAAATTCTATTATATAGTACTGATATGTAAATAATGTAACAAAAAGGCAGCATCAGGGCTTCCCTGGTGGCGCAGTGGTTGAGAGTCTGCCTGCCGATGCAGGGGACACGGGTTCGTGCCCCGGTCTGGGAAGATCCCACATGCCGTGGAGTGGCTGGGCCCGTGAGCCATGGCTGCTGAGCCTGCGCGTCCGGAGCCTGTGCTCCGCAACGGGAGAGGCCACAACAGTGAGAGGCCCACGTACCGGAAAAAAAAAAAAAAAAGGCAGCATCTGTCCATTACATTGACATAATTTTTTTCCATTAAATATGATTCTGCCACATTTGTTTGGAAAACACCTTCAGAAGCAAAAGCTAACAAGGTATAAAAAAACACAATCAGGATCCTCTTTAAGAAACTGCAGGGAAATGCAAAAGCAAGGCAGAGGGGCTTCCCTGGTGGCGCAGTGGTTGAGTCCGCCTGCCGATGCAGGGGACACGGGTTCGTGCCCTGGTCCAGGAAGATCCCACATGCCGCGGAGCGGCTGGGCCCGTGAGCCATGGCCGCTGGGCCTGTGCGTCCGGAGCCTGGGCTCCGCAACAGGAGAGGCCACAACAGTGAGAGGCCCGTGTACCGCAAAAAACAAACAAACAAACAAACAAAACAAAAGCAAGGCAGAGAAACAGAGTTTCCTAAAAGATCTCCCATGTCATCACTGGAGAAAATTCAACAGGAACCACACACCAGGCACTGAAAATCCAGTTAAGAGGGGAACTGATCCTCCACTTACTTGCACTCATCAGATGCGGCACAGATGTGACTGTGTCAGACACTGTGCTACGGACAGCCACAAGGCAACAAAGGGCACACACTGTCGACTACAAATGGCTTGTCGCTGGTCTATGTGATTCTTTTTTGTCTAATTTGAAGCAATGCTTAAATGTCAGGAGATCTCAAAATGCATTAGCCAGGCTTCGCAGGTGGCACAGTGGTTAAGAAACCACCTGCCAATGCAGGGCACACGGGTTCGAGCCCTGGTCCGGGAAGATCCCACATGCCATGGAGCAACTAAGCCCGTGCACCACAACTACTGAGCCTGCATGCCACAACTACTGAAGCCCACGCGCCTAGAGCCCGTGCTCTGCAACGAGAAGCCACCACAATGAGAAGCCCACACCTCACAACGAAGAGTAGCCCCCCTCGTCGCAACTAGAGAAAAGCCTGTGCGCAGCAACGAAAATGCAACGCAGCCAAAAATAAATAAAATTTAAAAACAACAACAAAAATGCAGTAGCCTAAGTCTTTACAGATTATCTCATTTCCATACAACAAAGATCCTCTTTCGCCTACCATGATTCCCTTCCCCACTTGTAACATGTGACAGCAGAGGACCTAGAAACTTCCAATAAAATCTCCTGCATCCCGTGTGTGGCATAAGTTTAATTTTCCTTACCGTCAAATTACTATAAACATGCCAAACACCATCCTCAACTACCCTTCAATGAATAAACCATGTTAACTCAACCTCTGACATAAGGTCTTAAGATGATAAGGACATGATGGGTCCAAAGGAAAATTATTTTACTCAGCAGCCTGTTGGCATGTTCCCCATGAAGCAACAGCACATAAAGGCCAAGAGAAAGGACACCAGGCTCCTGCACAGAAAGGAAATCAGGCGGAAAAAAGAGACATGTCCCTGCAAAGCAACGAAAATTAAATCAGTTTCGCTTTTCTCCCCCAAACTAAACCAAACCTTAAAAAAACTAAGATAGGCAAATCAACTTTTTTTTTAACTGTCTGTTATAATAACCCCAGGCAGACTATTTCCCAAATGTTTTATTGTTAGACAACAAACCCATCTTTCACTTCTTGTCATTTGCAATTACCACGCTGTAACTGAAAATCAGTGAGTCACTATGCAGCACAGGAGAGAGGGCCTACCAGCTCTGAGCTGTCACTGTAATCATCACAGAATAAACAAACAATATCAAGAGTTCTTTCTTCATCATCTTTAATCTGTATATTGCAAAGACTCTAAACAATTTATACTCTGTAATTCCCCTCTTTCCCTAAAGATGGCATGATATTTCACAACATTTTCCCCTTCATTTTCCCCTTTTCTTTAACAGCCCACATGAGGCCCGCACCAGAGACCTCAACATAATTTAGAATCTATCTGCAGGAGCCAAGAATTCAATTAAGAGAAAAATTATCTTGCAAGGGTTTGGGCAATTCAGCCCATTAACCCTCTTGTAACTCTGCTGAGAAAAGAACCTGAATTGTCTAACAAAAGGCTTCACAAGTCGGAAGGAACAGGCGGGGGCAGGGGTGAAGGATTCCAGAAATCTGGGTCCTGTCTGCAACCCTACCCCATTAGCAAAGTCACGCAGTGCCCTAGGCCAGCGACCTTTAGGAACCCTAGAGGGGTTCACTCCTGGGCTTTCTAAACCTCACTGCATGTAATAAGAGCTTCTAAGCAGGGTCCTTAACAATTTTTAAGTTTACAAACTTAAAACGGTGACCAACAGAACTGCTGAGTGTATTGTCTGTGAACAAGGTCTGGATCAATCATCTGATGAAACTGAGTTTCACCCTGTCACGAAAAGGCAGGCAAGCAACGGACACCCCCTCCGCACTCTGGCCGGGACCCACCTTGGTGGCCTCCTCTACGCTCTCCCGCAGGGCCCGCAGCTCGGCGTCGTACTGCTCCTTCAGCCTGTCCATCTCCTGGTCGTGACTGGAAACCTCTTCTTTCAGGGCTCCCTTCAGGGCGGTGAGTTCGCGCTCCCGCTTTCTCAAGAGGTCTTCCTGCTCCTCTTTGGCGATGAGTAGATGCTGAAGGTCCTGCTTTGCCTGCAGAAGCTCCTGGAGGGAGGAAACGCGGGCGGGGAGGTGAGGATGCGAGCCACCCTGCACCTCCCCCTCGGTCACCGGCACACAGGGCCCTACCCTTCCTTGCTTGTCCTCCGCACTCTCTCCTCCCGTACACTACACGCTGCTTTAGCCCCTCTCCTGCTCTCCCCTTCCCTTCCTCAGCGTCCACCATCCCCCTCGATTCGACTATCTTAGCTTTTCTGAGATTTAATTTGAGGGAGAAAAGGGAAACTGATTTCATTTTCGATGCTCTGAGGGGCCAGGTCTGCTTTTTCCGTCTCACATCACTTCGGTGCGATGGTCTGTAGCCCTTGCTGGCGGCCTTCAGGAGCCGTTGCTTCGTGGGGGGAATGCTGACTTGCTGGCCTCGCTTACTTCACCCCCAGAAGCCCGCGTGTACTCAAACCCTTAAGCCACAACCCGAGTCCTCGGGATGCCCCTGCCCCATGCTGAGCAGGCACGATATTCACACGTTCTCCGCCTTCACTGCCTCCTAACCTCACTGTTCATGAGCAAAGTCACAAGACTGGGGCAGCAAGTTCCGCGATAAATCGCATCACCTAAACACAAGGGTGTCCTGCCAAGGCTGGGCATTCCCTTCAGGTCACCATCTCTAGTCAGACCTGCTCAGCTCCCCTCAAGCTGAGGCTCACCCTCCCCGGCGGACACCCCTACTTTGTACTCAGCCAGGACTTGGGCTTGACCACCCAGCTCCTCTCTGGACGCCAGGGTTCCTCCCCACCCAAAGCCACTTCACAGACAACAAGCTTTCTCCCCTGCCACCCTGCTTCAAGTCTCTACTCATCAGCTGTCTTTTTTTTTCTGTCATTTTGCTCCTTTCTGTTTCCTTGAATGTATGTCCTTTTCCTCAGGGCACAAGGATCCTGAGTCAAGGGCAAAAACAAACAAACGAAAAAACAACGTTTTCCACCAAACTTTTTTTTTTTTTTTTTGTGGTACGCAGGCCTCTCACTGTTGTGGCCTCTCCCGTTGCGGAGCACAGGCTCCGGACGCGCAGGCTCAGCGGCCATGACTCACGGGCCCAGCCGCTCTGCGGCATGTGGGATCTTCCCGGACCGGGGCACGAACCCGTGTCCCCTGCATCGGCAGGCGGACTCTCAGCCACTGCGCCACCAGGGAAGCCCTCCACCAAACTTTTGAAAGTATAATTTCTGTTCACTGCCTCTACTCCTTGACCACCCTGTCACTCCTTACTCTCTTGCAAATGGCTTTTGTTCCTAGTCTGCTAAGCCTGTCCCCTCCAAGGTTGTACTGACCTCTTAATCTCCACATCCAATGGCCTTTTCTCAGTCCTCACTTTTCTCAATCCCTCTTTGATCCTCTTCACCTGTCCCCTTAGAAGTCTCTTCTGCCTTGCAGTTCAAAGACACTGCATGCTCCTGTTTTCTTCCCTCAGGCCACTTTTTCTGAGACAATCTTTTCTGGTTTTTCTCTCCCTCTTATTAAAAAGCTAAAATGATCCCCAAGAATGTGCCTTTGCATTCTTCATTCTTTTTTGGCAAGCTCATCCAGGTTTTTTTTTCCCCTCAATTTTAAATTCTATATAAATAACCCCCCAAACCTTTACCTCCAACCCTTATCTGAGTCCAGACCTGCGAGACTCATCCATCTCGATGTCCCTTGGGCACCTATGATTCCGGAGGCTTATGTTTCTCAGTGCTTTTTTTTTTTTTTTTGGTTTTTTTTTTGCGGTACGCGGGCCTCTCACTGTTGTGGCCTCTCCCGTTGCGGAGCGCAGGCTCAGCGGCCATGGCTTACAGGCCCAGCCGCTCCGCAGCATGTGGGATCTTCCCGGACCGGGGCACGAACCCGTGTCCCCTGCATCGGCAGGCGGACTCTCAACCACTGCGCCACCAGGGAAGCCCTCTCAATGAATTTTTCAAGTCCCTTCCTCTCCTCTTCTTTGGAACGGCAGTGCCTGCTCAGGAGCCTAGCAGCGACTTTGATCTCTCTCGTCCTTGTCCCTCACAACCAAAAAGTTAGTTCTGTAACATCTTAGACCCTTTCCCTCACCTCTCTGGTTGAGGCTCTCATCAACTCCAGCCCAGGTGGTTTGCAAGAGCTGCCCAACGGCTCCCAAGCTCCAGTTTCTCACCTGTAGCCTCTATGCCATCACCCACACAGCATCCTGTCTGGGATGCCCTTCGTCCCTCTCAGTCCCACGTCTCTCTGCCTTTCAGAAAACCTCTCAAGACTCAGATACTGTATGACCTCCTCCAAGAAGTCTTCCTTGAATCCCCTTCGTGAATACCCACCGCACTTAGGCTGTGCTTCTCATAGCACTTAATACTTTTACCATGCAGTCCTTGTATCTAGATTTTATTTTCCTATCTCTCTTGCTAGATTATCAGCTCCTTGAAAAAAGGACATAGATCTGATTTATATTTCTGATGCATGGATCAATGATATTGGGAGTGGGCCTGTTCTGGACATAAATAAATTAACATGGGCAGTACAGCAGGAGTCTGGAGATGTCAGAATTCTAAACTTGTCTATTCTTTCACTGGCAGCTTCTAAGTAAATACGCATCCTGTCCTCTTGGAGCTCCTGGCAAACTGAAGGCGTGGTTGCCACCTGGGACCCGAGGCCTCAGAGATGATACACTACTTTCCATTTAAGAAGTGGGTCACTGATGAGCAGATGAAACTACCTGTAACAAGTTAAGAATAACTGACAATGGAATCTCTTTCCTTTACTCTAGGCATGCACATCCATTAAACCAGGGGAGCCTCTGCAATCCCAGGACAGAGCTGCATTGCACAGACTAAGAATTAGTCCTTCAAGAATCTAGCCAGCAAGCACTAAGAAGCTTAGAAGAAACTTCCAGAGACTCGTCTAGGCAACTAGAGCAACTCTGGCTCTTCCAAAGCACCAAACACAGAACACATAAGTAAATTTTATGAAAATATACCCCCGTCCTGATATTTGTCAAAGGAGATGCCCTGTGCTTCCCACTGTCCAGTCCCTCCTTAGGGATATTAGAAACACCCGCAAACCCCCCCCCCCCCATCACTGTTGCTATTGGCTATCTCTCTAGGCCTTCCCGGAGCCTCCTGCCAGCTTCTTCACAATTGCCCTTGCGAGCCTACCCCCGTTTCCTGCTCTTATTTTCACACATTTCTCAATTGTTTTAACAATAAGTCAGTTCCTCTTCCCACACTTATCTTTTCCAGGATATATCTGTGTTTTGTGTTGCCTTTTGTGCACTGCCACCAATGCATGTCAAGAACCTGTTTTTATGGTCCATTCTACACCAACACGCTGTTATCTGTGTCTGGGGCTGTTGCTTAAGTGGACTCTGTTGCACAAATCCAATCAGATTATACCTCACCGTATCACTGAGTAGCACTTGAAGCTTTCCAGGGTAGAGACCGAAAGGGACGGGAGATTTCAAAAACTTCACTTCATCACCTCGGTGGCTTCACTGCCAATTATATCAAGCCAAAGAAGTGAGAGAAAACATATAAACCTCAAAATACACGTGAACGTCTAATAGAGATGCACATGCCTCTCTGGAGACTCCAATCAAAGCAAACAAAGGAAAACTCTGGGCACTCAGAATCAGTACTTTCAAAACCTATACACATCCAGGCTAGCTGCACACATGAAAGTACAAGAGATAGAGACCTAGTATGGATGTGTATTTGGGGGTGGGTACAGGGTAGGCTAAAAAAATTGACTGTGTTTGGTACTTACTACATAATAGGAATTACGCTAAGCATTTCTAAAAATCATAGGAGAGGGCCTCCCTGGTGGCGCAGTGGTTGAGAGTCCGCCTGCCGATGCAGGGGACACGGGTTCGTGCCCCGGTCCGGGAAGATCCCACATGCCGCGGAGCGGCTGGGCCCGAGAGCCATGGCCGCTGAGCCTGCGCGTCCGGAGCCTGTGCTCCGCAATGGGAGAGGCCACAACAGTGAGAGGCCCGCGTACCGGGAAAAAAAAAAAAAAAAAAAAAAAAAAAAATCATAGGAGATGAATATTATTATTTAAAAAACAAAAAACTGGAGCTCCGAGACGCTAAGATGCCTAAGATCACGCAGTTTGTAAGTGGTAGAGCGAAGACTGGGACCCAGGTTGGATACCAATGCCCGTTCTCTTCACTACACAGCCTCTGCAGGCCTGATGACAAAACTACACACTCAAGAAAGTCTGAGGAGCGGGCAGTTACTCAGTCTCTCAGATGCAAATGAACGGTGTATTGAGTTCTGCTCAAGTGCTTGTAAGGAGGTCCACCTTTTTAAACAGGAGCAAAGAAACCTGCCCAGAACCTGAAAAGACAAGAAGGAAAGTTGAGAAGAAAAGGAAGCATGCTCTGGGCCCCAGCTGTTACTAGCAGCAGCCAGTGGCTGTCCTGACAGCAGGGGCACCAAAAGACACAAACCAGAATGTCCTGAGTAGCAGTTCATCTGCCCACAGAAAGTTTCACTTCACACACCACCTACTCACAAGTATTCCATGTCAAAATGAGAAAACAAAACTGATCTAGACTCTCTTTTGCATAAAAGCTTCCCAGAAGTTCTACAGAGTCCCTATCTCTGGCCCACACTCATTGAAAGGAAAAGTAAAGGTCTTTTATCAAAACTATAGCTGCCAAAGAATTATTTTTTTCCCCAGAAGGATGGCCTAAAAAGTGTAACACAGTTGATGAAAAACATGATTTTTTCTCTTGCTTCTTTAGTAAAATGTGTATAATGTTCAGTAACATCACAACACAATAAGCTTATAATTATTCTAGAGATGTCATTTCTGAGCACAGCCTATCCCCAGACCAATAGGATTTTAAAACCAGAATAGTTTACTGATATCTAAGTACCTGTATCTTGGTAAATGTCAGGGATAAAACACCATGAGATTCTGTTGGCCCATCTATCAACACTACAGGCTCCCATCAAAGACAATCTTTGGTAATTAGAAAAACCCACCATCATGAGGCATAGAGAGATGTCGCATGTTTACCCATCACTCCAAGAACAGAGGGAAATGTATTTATGGACAAAGAAGTGACTGAAAACTTGACCTAAAATTATTTTTGTATCTTGAGTTAAAAAAGAAATTCGGAACCATCAGTTGTTTAACTAAGAAATAACAGTCATCCTATTCTTGGTCAATTATTTGGCTTCTCCTAAAAAAACAGGATATTTTCTACTATTTCTTCCTTTTTTCCTTCCTTCTTTCCTTTTTTTTTTTTAATGATTTTATTCTCTCTTAATGTTACTTTACTGACTCCATATAGGGGCCCAATGTTATTGAACAGAATGTGAAGTATTAAAAAATATTTCATGAGAAATCTTATGCATTATGCAGGCCTCACAAAATTTAGGGCCTTCAAGCTTTTGCAAACATTAAAAAGCAGAAGTGTTTAATGTTCATTGTGTTTAAGAGTCTGTTCTAAGCCAAGTGCCATGGAAAACTTGGCTACAACTATAATCTGTTATCAGATTCCCCCAGGCCACTTTTTATTAAGATATGAAGAATAAACTGAAAGTGACGAGGAGATGGGGTTTATTTTATTAGTGATATAGAAACCATAGATCGTTTTTTAAATGTTGCTGACACGTCAAAGGAAACTGATAAAAAGAGTGAGGACAATTTTCCAGAGGGAGAGAAACCCACTTTGGCATAGAGAAGCTAATTGTGTCCTAACTTTTCTTGCCGAAAGGCAGCAATAGATGATATAGCTTCCATTACAGGAAAGAGGCAAATAACCAGAAAACCGGCAACACCAGGAACATTTTTAAGAAAAGATGTACGCTGTTTCCCTTTCCTGAGTCTCTCACTATTAGCCTCTGCCTGAAAACACATCACCAAAGCTGAAGCTCATATCCCAGTTACCACTATAAGTCAAAAAGCTAGTTATGTTCAGTTAATATATGCTCACTATACTGTGTTCAAAGAGGCAAAGAAGCTACAGTTCATTTCAGAATTATTCCCTTTTTTTTTTTTTAGTGGTGGCATTTTAAAAATAATTTATCTTTTTTTTTTTTCTTTTCTCCTTTGGCCACACAGCACAGCATGTGGGATCTTAGTTCCCCGACTAGGGATCGAACCTGTGCCCCTTGCATTGAAAGCACAGAGTCTTAACCTCTGGACTACCAGGGAAGTCCCTAAAATTAATTTAAATATTGAAATTTATTTATTCATTTGCTCTGTTGCCTGGCACTATGCTAGGCATGAAATGTGGGAAGAAGCAAAGATGATATGCTCTTCAATGAGCTGGCTAGTAAAAGAAATAGCAAATCAGAGCAAGCTCAAATGCACTAAAACAGAGAATCTAAAAGGATAGAAAATACCTGGGGAAAGGACAACTAACAATTTTAGGTTTTAGTTACTAGGAAAATTCAGAACTTAAGAGACTTCCTGATAGTTAAGATAATATCTTTCCCTTTTAGAATCAGTGAGGTGTCCACACAAGGAATCATAGACTATGGGGAAGTCTTACCTTCTATTTAAATGCTTCTGAAGTTACTTTTTTTTTTTTTCCGGTACGCGGGCCTCTCACTGCCGTGGCCTCTCCCCTTGCGGAGCACAGGCTCCGGACGCACAGGCTCAGCGGCCATGGCTCACGGGCCCAGCTGTTCCGCGGCATGTGGGATCCTCCCGGACCGGGGCACGAACCCGTGTCCCCCGCATCCGCAGGCAGACTCTCAACCACTGCACCACCAGGGAAGCCCTGAAGCTACATTTTTATCAAAAGTCATAACCTGTTCAGTGACATTTCTCTCCTTAGGAAATTTTTCTAAAGAAGTAAAAGAATACATATAAAAAATTCAACATATTTTCTCATAATTTAAAAAAAAAAGAAACAACTTAAATATTGGAGGATGGTTAAGCATATTGTGGGGTATCTTTTTAAAAATGAAATATGAAGACTATAAAGTATCATAAAGAAAAATATTTCTGACGTATTAACTTTTAAAAGCAGGTATCAAAACTGTAGACACACTATATTTGTTCCTACATTATAGATGAAATCTGTCAATGAATAGGGAAACAAATAAAAATGTAGGAAAAAAGGGCTTCCCTGGTGGCGCAGTGGTTGAGAGTCCGCCTGCCGATGCAGGGGACACGGGTTCGTGCCCTGGTCCGGGAAGATCCCACATGCCGCGGAGCGGCTGGACCCATGAGCCATGGCCGCTGAGCCTGCACGTCCGGGACCTGTGCTCTGCAATGGGAGAGGCCACGGCAGTGAGCGGCCCGCGCACCGCAAAAAAAAAAAAAAAAAAAAAAAACTGTAGGAAAAAAACATTTGTTAAGGTATTAGGAAAATATGTGCATTTCCGCCCCCCCCAATTTTTTTTTAAATCTTTATTGAATTTGTTACAATATTGCTTCTGTTTTATGTTCTGGTTTTTTGCCCGAAAGGCATGGGGGATCTTAGCTCCCTGACCAGGGATCGAACCTGCACCCCCTGCTTTGGAAGGTGAAGTCTTAACCACTGGACCACCAGGGAAGCCCCTCACCCCCCATTTTAAAATTTCATCTTATGTGATTTTCTTAACACTTCAGTGATAGATACACGTACCTTCAAAGCCCCATCCTAATGTACCTTGTCTTGGTAACCCTGAGCCCTGAGAAGAAGACAGAGCCAGGAGAAGCAGAAGATTACCACAAATGCAGTGGTTTTTAAGGAATCTTTGGATGAATAGAAATACCAGGTGGTAAGGAGCAGGCCTGAGGCTTTCTCAGGAGAAAGTGGTCTCAACAGAGACAAAGAGACGGTCACATGGGGGGGAAGAGAAAATGACCCCCTCCTGCCCACGTGAAAATGAATTCATGAGAAGGCCTCTGCCCTGCGGCCACAAACGCTCCACTCTCCTCTCCACTCCTGCCAAGTCAAGGGGAAGAGAGATGCTAAATCCTAAAGATCAGGAACAACAATGCCTCCTGGGCAAGGACTTCAAAAGTAAACATGGAAGAGGGTGAGAAAAAACAATGGACTAGGGGTAAGACAGGAATAAAGACACAGACCTACTAGAGAATGGACTTGAGGATATGGGGAGGGGGAAGGGTAAGCTGTGACAAAGCGAGAGAGAGAGAGGCATGGACATATATACACTACCAAACGTAAGGTAGATAGCTAGTGGGAAGCAGCCGCATAGCACAGGGAGATCAGCTCGGTGCTTTGTGACCACCTAGAGGGGTGGGATAGGGAGGGTGGGAGGGAGGGAGATGCAAGACGGAAGAGATATGGGAACATATGTGTATGTATAACTGATTCACTTTGTTATAAAGCAGAAACTAACACACCATTGTAAAGCAATTATACTCCAATAAAGATGTAAAAATAAAATAAATAAAATTAAATAAAATTAAAAAAACAATGGACAGCTGAGACAGAGGAAGCTACAAGGAATTACGAGACAGCAGCTTTTAACCCCAAGAAAAGGACCAAGATGAGATCCAAGCCCTTAGGGGAAAAGCAGTAGAGAGTGAAAGTTAAATACTAACAAGTTACCTTTATTTTCTCATGGGTTTTTTTGTTTGTTCTGGCTTTGTTCTAAATTGTGTATCATTTACTTGTTGGGCTGTTCCTACAAACCAAAGCTTTTATAAGCTAGCTAAACTGAACTAAACTTCAAAACTAAGCCAAAGACACAGGTGATGCTAAAGTTATAGCAAAGATTCACTTTGTTATACAGCAGAAACTAACACAACATTGTAAAGCAATTATACTCCAATAAAGATGTTAAGAAAAAAAAGCTATAGCAAGTATCAAAATATCTACACAGCACAGCTCTTCTTCTGATCCTCAATTAGATTCATTCTCCAGAAAAAAATGTAGACGTTCAAAACCTATTCTTACTCTCTAATCATTTCACACATGTGTATCTAACACCTCAACAGGATGGTAATCTAATTCAGAGAAGAGATAATAATTGTCTCTGAAAAAAACCGTAATAATTAACAAATGGAAGCAGAAGAAGGAATCAACCTTATTCACTGACTCACAGATTGATAATATCAATAGGGGATAGACTGATATGGGCAGAAGCCAGATTGGCGGCCTGTGTATAGAGCAAGTAGATTCATTCATTTACTCACTCACTCACTCACTCATTCAAAATGCATCCATCTAGCTGTCCACCAAATATTTCCTGAGCGCTATATGTCCTAGCCACTGGAATAACTGCTGAGGATATAGTGCTAAGCCAACCATCACCAACTCTGCCCTCTTGGAACTTACAGTCTTATGGGGCCTTTAAACAAATAAAAACTTAACCTGTGATAAGTGGTGTATGGGCATTAACATAATACTAATGTCTTTTAAATGTTTTTTCATAATAGCATTACTTACAAAGTATCTTTGCTCAAAATTTAATTGGTGTTTAGATCTAAACTCAAATTTACTAGAAATACAGGGGAGGGTGGATCAAGTTAATGGACAACATAAGGAAACAATTAGAAAATCCAGAATGTGGAGCACTTGTCTGGGCTCTTCAGAAGTGGGATGGGAGGGCTTCCCTGGTGGCACAATGGTTGAGAGTCCGCCTGCCAATGCAGGGGACACAGGTTCGTGCCCCAGTCCGGGAGGATCCCACATACCGCGGAGCAGCTGGGCCCGTGAGCCATGGCCGCTGAGCCTGCGCGTCCGGAGCCTGTGCTCCGCAACGGGAGAGGCCACCGCAGTGAGAGGCCCGCGTACCGCAAAAACAAACAAACAAACAAACAAAAAAACAGAAGTGGGATGGGAGAAAAAGAGCAAGGAGTAGGGGATGCAGGGACAACAGAGGCTATACTAAGAAAAGTGAACTCTGAGAGAGAGAATAATGAAAGCAGTGTGGGATTCCTGACTGGATTCTGGCTTGGGGGAAAAACAACTAGCAAATACTCTTGAGGGACAGCTGGCAAATGATGAATAAAGACCATATATTGTATATAATACAACATAGGAATTAACTTTGCAGATGTGATAACAGTATTGTGGTTATAAGAAAATTCCCTAATTATTCAAATGCATGCTGAAAAATTTAGGGGTGAGACGTGGTTTTATCTATAAATTACTCTGAAATGGTTCAGCAAAGATGAATAGATATAAAGCAACGATACTCCAATGAAAATTAACTTTAAAAAAAGATGAATAGATAGATGAATGAAAAAAAAGAAAAATGAATGGATGGAGAGAAGAAAAAAGTGGAGTAAATAGGGCAACATGTTGATAACTGTTGGATTTGGACTGGGACTCTACGGCAGTTAACACATTATTCTGTTTTTCTGTACAGCTGAAAATTTTCCTAAGACAAACTATTGCATATGATGCTCTCACAGAAGGGAACATAGGGACAGGTAGAACAAACACACAACAGAGTATGGCTCCCAGTTCCCCCACCCATCCCATACTGTCCAGGCAGACGGGGCCTCTCTTGTCACCTGACCCCAGCCCCGCTTACCTCAATCAGAGCCCCCTTCTCCCTGTCCTCGGACTGTTTGGCACTGTCCAATTCATCATGCATTTCTGAGAGCTGGTCCTGGAGATCCCTGATCTCAGTCTGGTGCTGTTCTCGTTCCATCTTCACCTGGAACAGCCTGGCAGGAAAGGAAGCCCATGAGAGAGTTTCTCCTGGCCTCTGCTTATTTTCATCCAGTCTGCTTTCAGAGCTTCAGTTCATCAAGCAGAGTCACCTGAATCCCCAAGGAGCCTCCCATTTTCTGTTCTGCACTGAACAGAAAGTCACAAACCAGAAAGGCACCGGTAAGAACTCATGTCTACAGTCTAATTTGCCCAACAAGAAGACAAGTGAGAACTCAAACCAATGTAATGGGAAAGGTTATACAGTGACATTTCCTCCCCAGAAGGAGATCACGGGGTACTAGAATTTGGACATAGAAGATAAGGAATCAGGAAAAAGAGCACAACTTTTATGATAAATGTTTTCATTAAAGCCACCCCACTCCCTACCAGCCTACTCCACCCCATCCCCAGTACTCTAGACCAGGAGAGTTAGCAAATTATGGCCCATGAGCCAATCTGGCCCACTGCCTGCTTTTGTAAATAAAGTTTTACTGGAACACAGCCACGCTCATTCATTTATGTATTGTTTATGGTCATTTGCACAATACAATGGTAGAATTGAACAGTTCCAACAAAGACCATATGGCCCATAAACCCTAAAGCATTTACTATCTGACAGAGAAAGTTTGCCAACCTCTGCTCTAAATGGAACTCACAACTATTCTACCTTTTGTGTTGTAAAGTCTTTACTGCACTCTAAATTTTGATTTTTTCCTTACCAACCTCTTTCCTGAAATTAACCTCTAAGAATGTTTCAAAAGCAAACACTACACCATCAAAATGGCAAAGGTAATCAAATGCTTTTATGATATAATGTCCTGTTTTTCTTGAATTTCCCTCTAGATTTCACTCCTGCTTAACCTCTCAAGGCTTCTGTCATGGCCAGTGGGCTTCATGGCACCATCCATTTTCACACCTTCGTTTCAAATCCTCTTGTCACAGATTTTAACACAACATGATGGCAGGGCCATCTTGGGCTTGTCTTTCCTTCTCTGAAGACCCAAAGGAAGTATATAAGCACTGGTCACAAAATTGGTCAGCACTGGGCTTCCCTGATGGCGCAGTGGTTGGGAGTCCGCCTGCCGATGCAGGGGACGTGGGTTCGTGCCCCGGTCTGGGAGGATCCCGCGTGCCGCGGAGCGGCTGGGCCCGTGAGCCATGGCTGCTGAGCCTGTGCGCCCGGAGCCTGTGCTCCGCAGCGGGAGAGGCCGTAGCAGTGAGAGGCCCGCGTACCGCCAAAAAAAAAAAAAAATTGGTCAGCACCATCCAGGACAAAATTCAGAACGTGGGAGACTGTGGAGGTCATGTGACACAGGCTTTTTAGAGGCTGGACCCAGGCTCTTTGAGATCTGTCCTTAGATATCACCACTCGGCATTCCTTGCTTCTCACTTGACTGCTCTGAGATCTACTCTAAGGGCTGAAACTTTACAAATATCCTTTGAGGTACACAAAGAATTTTTAAATTATTAAATTCATTCTGCTTACCAGTCTACACGTCACCAGTTTTATAATTTTATAAGAATAAGAGGGAGAAAAGGAAGGGTCAGCAGCCCTATAAAGATCTGGAAGGTTGGGCAGAATTAAACGGACAGAAAGGATCTGGCTTGGGCTTCCGTGGTGGCGCAGTGGCTAAGAATCCACCTGCCAATGCAGGGGACACGGGTTCGAGCCCTGGTCCAGCAAGATCACACACGCCTCGGAGCAAATAAGCCCATGCACCATAACTACTGAGCCTGAGCTCTAGAGCCTGCGAGCCACAACTACTGAAGCCCGCGCACCTAGAGCCTGTGCTCCACAACAAGAGAAGCCACCGCAATGAGAAGTCCGCGCACCGCAACAAAGAGTAGCCCCCGCTCGCCGCAACTAGAGAAAGCCCGCGCGCAGCAATGAAGACCCAATCCAGCCAAAAATTAATTAATTGATTAATTTAAAAAAAAAGTGTCTGGCTCCATTGGTGCAGGAAACTAGGAAGGGCACAGGCTCTGGGCCAGAACTTACTCCTCCAGGTGTCTCCGGAGCTCCCCTTCACTTCCCTCCAGCCGCCGCTGCAGCTCGGCATTCTCTTCTACCTTGCTTTCATGTTGACTTTGGAGTGCTTCTAAGTTTGCTTTCACTCTGTCTCTCTCTTCTTTGATGTTCTGCTGATTCTAATAAGAATATGTGATGTTAAAGTACCTCCACCGTACATTAATGTCATCCCACGGAAGCCTCCTTCTAATCTCTGATGGACTCCATGTCTCTGCACTTAGATTATTAAACAACTTGATGGAACTATGTAATAAAGGCATGGGAGTTCGCAACTAGAAAGAACACTAAACACTTAATGAATTGTAATACTTCTAAAAGAGAAACACAAACACAGCTAAATCACATTCTGCTCTTTCTATTACTTAGTCCAGATGTTTTATATACATTTAGTTTCCAATACGCCTGTCTGAATCCAACAGCATTTCTATTACTCTGTCAAAGCCAACATTCTCTATGTCATTTGGTTACTTAAAAAAAAAAGTTCTTTGGGCAGCAGGAACTAAATATACAGGAATTTGCTCAGCGATGGGAAGAATGTTTCTTTTGGGGAAAAAATTTGTTTTCACTTCACTTGGGCAACCCAAGGTACTTAAAATATTCTTTATCAATCAAGACGGAACAGAATAAAATAGCATCAAGAAAAATCAGATACCTTGACTTCTAGTTGAAGCTGTCTCTGAAGTTCAGCCACTTCTGTGGTCAACTTCTTTTTCTGTTCCAAGAGATCTTTGACTTCAGATGAAGAATTAGAAGCCTACGATTAATTGCAAAAATATCCTAAGTTAAGTGTTCAAGATGCTTTATTTTTTTCTTGCGTGAACATTAACAACAGGATGACACTCTCAAAAGGATTCGGCTAAAATCCTACAGCAAAGTGGCTAGAAAACTCCAACTAAAAGGGAGGGGAAAAGGTAAAAGCAGAAATCAAAACCAGAAAAGGCAGTGTCTTGGCTCTCATGCACCTGAATCCAGGTTCCAAGTTCATGAATGCATGAACTTAGAAGGAGGTACTTCCTCATCTACTCCTATGAAGAAGACCAGAAACCAACAGTCAACAGAAACACAGCACTTCCAATTTTCTTAGGCAAAATGAGAACAATCTATCTTAGAAATGTAAATCTAACCCAAGGAGGGAAATTGTAGATTGTTCTTTCCCAAACAAAAACTGCCTGCTTCGTGGCTTTCCAATGTGGTCTTAGCCCATTAAGGGAGAGGGTTCTCTTGCACGAAATCATTTAACTGACACCAAAATATAAAACTCCAAAACCTTTACCAGCAAATAATCAGATTCATAAAGTGAGAGAGAAGGGGAGTGGAAAAATGTGGGCAATTAAGCAGTCACGGCACTGTGATCACAGCCACAAGTCTAAGAACCAAAGTTCATCGTCTCATTATCTCTAGCTTGATTAAGAAGCAGCAGCTGCTTAACTGGTCTCCCGTCCTCTAATCTTACCTCCCTCCAAAAACTACAAAGAAATGAATTTTTATAAATACGACACTCCTCATTGCTGTTTAAAGTCTATCAGGGAAAGCCTATCACCTTGGGCCTGAAATGAAAATTGACATGATCTACAAGGTCCTGTCTACCTGGTGCGTGGTCCCCATATCCTAGCTCTCTTCTCCAGCTTCACTAAATTACCTCTAGTCCCCTAAACACGGGAAGCACACACCTCTTCATATTTTATGTTTTTTGTTCTGTTCCCTCTACCTAGAACGCCCTGCTTCCCCTCTCTGGGAGAATTCTATGATCTTTTGAGACATCATTAGTGTTATCGACTCCAGAAGGGCTACCCCAACTTCCCCAGTTTAGGCTGGACACCCTAGTATGGAACCACAATGACAATCTTAACATCAAGACCAAAGGATGCATTCTCCAGGAGAATATGCAGGTTAATGCAAAGCAACAGTAATGGTGATGATTTAGATTTAAGACATTTAGCAAAAAAGTCCTAACCCAATTTAAAAAACTGTGTAGAGTTCCTGAAACCTGCCTATAAGCAAGGTGTATAATTTACAGGTTCCCCGGTGGGAACTATGTGTGTGTGCATACATAAAAATATTTTATATATTTATAATATCAATACATAATATATAATAAAATACATCTCTATAAAGATATCTAATAAAATATGTTTATATATTTTAAATATTATTTCTACGGATAAATTGAAAAATGTTTTTATTTGATGCCAGAGCAGGAGTCATGGGTTAACTGAGTGCAAGGGGAATACCGAACACTAGAGAAAAAAGGGTCGTTGATGCCTATAAATATCCTTTATTCATACGTTTCCGAAGTTGAAAAAGAAGAAATAGACCAACTCCCTGTTACCTGCCTCTGGGTATCTTCTTTCCTTCCAGTGCAGAATTCCCCCCAGAAGGGAAAAGGAAAGATGCCCAAGCAAGAAATGCGGCATTCAAGGTAGCATAGAATTGAGGGACAAGATTTTAGTTGTCCCTCTTAAATGCTGCTTCCTTTCATGGCACAAGGTATGTCTACCATATAGTACACGTTGATCAAATAGGGGATGAGTCCTCCTTTAAAAAAAAAAATCTCCAAGTCCTAACTAAAATTCAGTACAATAAATTAAACAGGCAGTTTTTTTAAAAAGAATTTAGCCCCACTCTACTCCTTCCTTTCCCTTCGGCCCATGCTGGTCAGCCCACCAAGTCTCTCTTCCGTATTCTCTAGTTTGATTCTCTTATTTCTTATTCTCTGAAGTTTGAGAACCTGGGTCCAAGCCCGTTCATACTTTTCAAACCTGCCTACAATAGCACCAGGGTTCTCCATCCCATGCTTCATTTCATTCGTCCTATTCTTCTTTTCCCTTTCTAAATCTTACCACCTATTGTTTCATCCTGTTATATTCTATAGATTTTTTAAAAATAAAATTTCTTAAAAACTTTCTAAAAAAAAATAATAATAAAGAAGGGCTTCCCTGGTGGCGCAGTAGTTGAGAGTCCGCCTGCCGATGCAGGGGACGCGGGTTCGTGCCCCGGTCTGGGAGGATCCCACATGCCGCAGGGCGGCTGCGCCCGTGGGCCGTGGCCGCTGGGCCTGCGCGTCCGGAGCCTGGGCTCCGCAGCGGGAGAGACCACAGTAGTGAGAGGCCCGCGTACCGCAAAAAACTTTCTAGAAAAAAGGCCGGGTGCAAATTAGCAGTATTTAAAACATGCTGTTCCACCTTCGGTACTGCTTACTACTCAGGAGACTTCCCACTAACTACTGTAACCAAAGGTACAGACTGAAGAAAGCCATTTGTTTGCCAGGTTCCATGTGAAATGCCTGCTACAAAATACAAAGCTTCGCCTTACTTGATTATTTCCTTGCGTGCTCCCTGCTGCTCGAGACTTCAAAGTCTGGATTTTCTCGAAGACCAGGTTGACCTTCCTCTTAGTAGCATCATCATTATCGGTGCTTCTGGAAAAAAACACAATGAGGGCACAACCGTTGGCCTCAGACTCTTTTATGTGCCACGATACACAAGCAGCAAGCCCTTTAAGAAGATAAATCACAAGAGGCGTGAATTAATTAAGGCTGCAGACACAACCAGCGTGAGGAGAGCAGGATAGATGGTGTATTTTTCTCCAAATTGTTCAATGTTACCCCCCGATTTGGGAGAGGGGTTCCCATTTCCAAACACGTGAAAGAGACACAAGCACATTCTAAATAAGCTTGGAGATAACATCCAATAAAAATTTAGTCATTTGTTGCTTGCCTGATTCAAATGACATATATTCACTCCAATAAGGAATCTCTCCTGTATGTGTGTCACGCTAGGAATGATCCACCGTGATCTTAACTTGTTTTAGCCTTTGTTCAAAAAAATAATCCCCCAAGCCAAGGTTGTTAACACAGCTGCCCTTTGTCTAGACTTTCATAGGTAATGGTCAGATAAAGTTCTATTAAGGACTACCTTCCATCACACATACCTGGCACTTAGGGAAAAAAAAATTTTTTAAACGGAGGGGGATCTCTCCCCTTATTTTCTTTCTTTTTTTTTAAAATTTATTTTATTTAGTTATTTATTTTTGGCTGCGTTGGATCTTTGTTGCTGCGCACGGGCTTTCTCTAGCTGCAGTGAGCAGGGGCTCCTCTTCATTTTGGAGCGCCGGCTTCTCATTGCGGTGGCTTCTCTTGCTGCGAAGCACGGGCTCTTAGGCGCACGGGCTTCAGTAGTTGTGGCACATGGGCTCAGTAGTTGTGGCTCACGGGCTCTAGAGCGCAGGCTCAGTAGTTGTGGCGCTCGGGCTTAGTTGCTCCACAGCATGTGGGATCTTCCCGGACCAGGACTCGAACCCGTGTCCCCTGCATTGGCAGGAGGATTCTTAACCACTGGCGCCACCAGGAAGCGCAGGGGACAAAATTTTTAAGTAAGTTTCCTTAAAAAGGTGCCTCCCATTAAAGTCTGTCCCACCAGTCTCTCAATAAATCATGGGCCAAAAAAATAAAAGAATGCAGAGAAAGAATTTTAAATGTTAGAAGTTCTCCTACCTTAATCTTCTCATGGTAAAACCCTTCACAGAAAGACACTAATAAAAGTTCTTAGCTAGAAGAATCTCTTTACTTTTTCTTTTTTCAGAAGAGCCCCTATTTTATATTTTGAATGATTCTGTCAGCTCTATATTACTGACAGAAAATTGTAAGGCACAATATAAAACTGTGAAGTGTTCTGATACCAATGAGTATTTGCCAAGTGACTTTCAGTCATGTCAGACTATAAAGCTTTTCTTCTTTTTAATCATATCTGATGAGAGAACTGAAACAGAAACTTCAAATTCCTGGCCTAGAATTCCAGCTCAGTTGGTATCTAAGTAAGGACTGAAAACCAGATTATTCAAACTCATCCCCCCAGATAAGTAAGTGGAAAGCACTGCTTTTAAATGACTCATACATGCTTTAAAAATAATGGAAGCAGGGGCTCCTGGCCAACGTCAACTCTGGGGAGGGGAGGAGGTGTTTTTATTTGTAACTTCTAATAAGGGACGACTGATTACCCATGTGTGCATACAAACTCAAGGCGACAACACTCAGTTTAAAACTGAATAGTAGACACTCCTCCTATCTTTGAATTTGTTTCTGAAACAGTAAACAATCACTTTTAAAACATATTCATTTTTAACTTTTAAAGTAGGATGTTCTTCCCCACACTTCCTTCCCCTGCTCTTCACCCTCCTCCACCCAAGACTTAAATGCTGTTATGCCAACTCCAGCCATGGAGTCTGCACCCCGAAATGGCTCACACAGGGCAGGAAGGGAGGGTAAAACACAAGGTCTCAGAAAAGAAAATTAAGCCGCCCACCAGGAAGGACAATACTTTGTTCCTTGAAGGAAAATCACTAACCCTTCTTTGAGGTAATTGTAAAGTATCTGCTTGGCCGTCTCCTCATTGGTTTGCTGAGTGAGTTCTTGCTGGCCTTTTAACAGATCCGGTGTGGCCTGGAACACAATGTTTGTTATTAGATCACAGGATGCTGCTTCCAAGAAGAAGGCAAAACCCCACAGCAGAAGCTTCCAAACACATTCCTGCTTCCCAGAAAGGATTCCTCGGGTAAGGATGCTCATTACAACTGGTTCCACCACTTAGTAGCTTGGGCAAGTTACTTAACTTTTTCTCACCTCAATTTTCTCACCTGTAAATAGAAGTTAATAGTACCTACCTTCATAGGGTGGGTGAGACCCTACAATACATAACAAAGAGTGCCTGGCACTTACCAACCTTAGTATCATTTTTATCATTACCATTATTTTTTACTGTTACTGTTACCACCAAAACACTAACTGGACCACATAAATAAATTCCATCACTTCAGGATAAACCTAAATTAGGATTAACCTAATTTCTCAGGACAGAAATTAATCCAGTCACTCAATGTCATGAGGAAAATTAATACATCTAAATAAACCTAAGTACGGAGCCTCTTGTTTTGGAAACAAATTCTGCATACTTTCGGATTTTACACATACACGAAAAGAAAAATCGAGCCTCTCTATAGTGCTTGACAAGTTACTTTACAAACAAGAACACAACAGGAATCTAGTGGTACTTCAATTTACTTAGAAAACCAAGCGATTAGCAGCAGGTCATAACCTACTGCTAGGGGGAAAACTCTAAAAAAATATTACTGATTCAAGATGGTGCAATTACTGACTCAGGATGGAAGATATGTATTCCTCCAGCCAGGATGTATTGATAGACCACTGAGAAGGAACAAAAGACTCCCACCAGTATTACCTGAGTATTTGAGGTGGAAGTAAATGTCTTCACAGAAATCCTCTTGGTACCTGAGTCTGGGGAAGTTGCTAGCGCCCGATTCTGTAACATCAACGTAGCGGTGGCTGTTTTGATTTCCTCCCCCTTCTTAGTCTGTGCCGGGAGGGAGGATGTGCGCCCAGTCGGACTTTCCTGACCCCCTTTGTTTTCTGGAACTTTCCCATCTTTGTTCTGCAGGGGCGGCCTGGGCTGGGCTCCCTGCAGCCTGGCGAAGGCGCGCACTCCGCCCTGCCTCCCCCCGTGCTCCTGCGCCTGCGCCCTCTGAGGGCACACCTGCGACGGCCGCAGCAGGTGTTCGCTGGACTTGCCCAGGTTTCTGCTGAATTCGGTCAGGTACTCCGAGTTCCCTTGGAGTCCGAAAGGAAATGCACTATCCACGCTCCGGGACCTTTTCCTGTCTTCTGGGTTGATCCTGTTTCGCTTCCCAGACCTGCCTCTTCTCTGCAGCCCAGGTTTTTGGTCAAATTTTTCAATTAACTGATCCACGCCAGGAATCGATCCCGTATCAATATCCCGTCCAGTTCCGGGCAAGAAGGGGATATACCTTCTGTTTTCATGACGATTCACATTGTCGGCATGGATGGCACATTCTTGGTCATCGAGTAAAAATCTGTACAAAGAGTTGGCCGAAGTGGGAGTTGTGGACGATGAGGATGACCTCCGGGACCGGGCTCCGTCCAGCACGGGCCCGGCTGAGTCCTGGCGCCGGAACGGAAGCACGTCGGGCCGGGTTTTCTTGGCTTCCGGGTGCGTGTGCGCGCTGTGGGTGGGTAGGGGCCTCCCGCTAGGGGCAAGGGCCTCCTCCGCCAGCCCCTCCTTGCTGCAGCTCTGAACATTCACGCACACCGAGGTCTGCTTCTTGGGGTCATCAATGACCACAGAGCTGCACAGTCGAATGGCCGTCACACTGGATCTGGCCGGGTCTTCCGAGGGAGATCTGGTCGGCTGGGAATGGCTAGGTTTGGACGAGCAAGTCCAAGCCTTCTTATTGTTGGTCCCTTCTTCTGCGAAAGCTTTTAGCCAATTACTCGCAGGAGGCTGGTGATTCTGTAAGTTCAACTCGTTCTTTTCGGGATCATAGGGCTGTAAAAGCTCTGGATGCCTCTGGAAGTTCAGCACGGGGGACGGCTTCATCGCTTCCCCTGTGTGATCGAGAACTCCATTCTTGCCCTCGAAGAAAGAGGGCTGCTTCAGGTTTCTTCCTGGGCCAGGTGGGGCATATGGGTTTTCGGGCAGCTGCAGTTCTTCTGCACTGTTCTCCTCGAGCACAGATCCATTGGTGGAATGGAGAGGCAGGTTACTTGTCACTGGAGACGGAAATGATGGCCCATTTTCAGAAAAAGACGTGCCTGCCAGACACCGCTCTGTGTTATTGAGGACTATGTAGGGGTGGCCATCGATCCCCTGGACCCGAATACTGACACCGTAGGAGCCTGCCTTAGCGGGCTGGGAATTCCTTGATTTTTTGGTTTCATCGCTTGCGAGTCTCAGATGCACACCGTATTCCTGCTGCACGTGTTGGTATTCACCGAAATACAGCTCCATGGCTCACTGTTGTTCACTACCAGGGAAAATTGGGGTAAAAAGAGGACATTAAGTTAAAATTGTATCTGTTTCAATGGAGATTATGAGGGAAGACTTCAAAGTTCAGGGAAAACCAAACACTTTAAAGAGCAAGGACACTTCAGAACCAAATGCTCGTCCAAACAGGCCTTTCTGGATGCCTGTGGGCCCACGTGACCGTGGTGCTTGTCAACACTGAGCTTGAACACTGGCCTTAGGGTAGATGGCTGGCCAAATGACCTGATGCCTTTGGTAGAGCTTAATTATTCTGTTTCTAGCTGACGGGCTGTGCTGGTTGCCATGTTTTCTCCTTAGTTCATTTCCTCACACTTTATGCTATTTATTTTTAACCAATAGGATGTTCCAGTATACCAGCATTTGAGAACAAGGTACTTTTCCAAGAAACTAATTAAGAGCTAAGGCGTTCTGATGCTCACCATTTTTCTTTGTTTCTAAACTCTTAATTTTCTTGTCAAAACCCTTTCAAGCTTCTTTATGCACAACACTGCTTTGAAATCTTTATCATTATTTATTTGGCTACGGTGTTTAAAACATTTTTACTTTAAGGAAGCAGTTGTTTGTCAGACTGACAATGAGAGTAAGTGATTAAAAATAGTTTTCAATTTTTTTTTTAACCAAAAATTTCAAGTTGGGACTTCCCTGGTGGCGCAGTGGTTAAGAATCCACCTGCCAAGGCAGGGGACACGGGTTCAATCCCTGGTCAGGGAAGATCCCACATGCCGTGGAGTAACTAAGACCGGGCACCACAACTACTGAGCCTGTGCTCTAGAGCCCGCGAGCCACAACTACTGAGCCCACCCGCCACAACTACTGAAGCCCGCGCGCCTAGAGCCCGTGCTCCGCAACAAAAGAAGCCACCGCAGTGAGAAGCACGTGCACCGCAATGAACAGGAGCCCACGCTCATCGCAACTAGAGAAAGCCGTGCTGCAACTAAGACTCAACACAGACAAAAATAAATAAATTTTTTTAAAAATTGAAAAAAAATCATAAAAAAAAAAAAACAATTCAAGTCACATAAGGACCTGAAAAATTTTATGAAAAACCTGAAGACTCGGGGCTGTTTATTTTGTGATGGGTCCTAATACCAAGAATCACTGCCTTCACCCGTTCTGGTGTGTGGCCACCCTGTCAGAGATTGCATACATATCACCAAGCAGGCTGTCCAGGCCACCCCACACTCCGAGGTTCTCTCAGCAGAAATTCACTTCTGTCACTGTGAAAAGCTCCAATAGCCACAGAGATGCAGGAAGAACAGAAACAACTGGTCACAGAAAACAGCTGTCTCATTTCTTTCATTCTTAGCAGACTTCTTGAGTTTCCCTTCTATTCTGGAGTCAATCTGGTAGCATATTTTCCAAGAAAATCATCTATTTGATCCACATTTTCAGATTTATTTGCACAGAATTTTGCAACGTACACATCATTTCATCTCCTCTATTTCTATTTCTCATTATCTAGTTTTATCTGTGCTTTCTTCACCTATTTCTTGGTTATGCAGGTAAAATATGTCCACATATGTTTTTAAATTGTTGTTCCCCTAAAGAACTAGCTCTTAGATTTATCTTTTAAAAGTTTCTAATTTACTGAGGTCTAGTTTGATCATTATTCTTTCCTTCTGCTTCCCTTTATTCTGTTTCCAATTTCTTTTTTTTTGAATTTAAAAAAAATTTTTTATACAGCAGTTTCTTATTAGTTATCTATTTTATACATATTAGTGTATACATGTCAATCCCAATCTCCCAGTTCATCCCACCACCCCCTACACACACTTTCCCCCTTGGTGTCCATACGTTTTTTTCTACATCTGTGTCTCTATTTCTGCCTTGCAAACCGGTTCATCCATACCTTTTTCTAGATTCCACATATATGCGTTAATATACTATATTTGTTTTTCTCTTTCTGACTTACTTCACTTGGTATGACAGTCTGTAGGTCCATCCATGTCATGTTTCCAATTTCTTGCATGCTTCATTTGTTTATTTTCATTCTTTTATTACAGTCCATAAATTGTGATATGTGACTGTCAGTTAGGAATTGCGTTAGTTCCTAACAAACAGACCCAAAATAGCAATTTAAGAGTTAGGGTATTTTTCCCCCAGAGACAGGAAGTCCAGAGCTGGAATGGATGCCAGGATATTTTTGAGGAACACCTCTTTTATCTTTCTACTCATCTACTTTTAGCATGTAATAGACACCTTATGATTACAAGATAGCTGATCCAGCATCACATATACCACATGGGGCAACCTTCTTTTTAAGGAGCTTTCTTGGAAGCCCCACCCACCAATAATCCCTTGCATCTTATTGGTGAGAACTTAATCTTATGGCCGCCCCCACCTACAAGAAAGGGTTGGGAAATAACGGGTTTTTTTGAGCTGGTCATTGACACTCAAAATCAATGTTCTGTTTGTAAAAAGAGAGAAGAGAATGGACATTGGGAAGGCAGCCAGTAGTTTCCACCACAGAAATGTTTCTATTATTATTTTCTAGATCGTTTCAATTTGTGGTTTTGATTTCTTTGACTCAAGAGTTGTTTTTGAGAAAGTTTTTGCATATCCGGTATGTTTGCTATGCTGTTTTGGCTTGGAGGGTCTTTATTTCTGTATGTTGTTAATTTCTATTTGCATTGTATTATGCTCAGAAAATGAAGTCACAGGAATTCCCTGGCGGTCCAGTGGTTAGGACTCTGAACTTTCACTGCTGAGGGCATGGGTTCAATCCCTGGTCAGGGAACTAAGATCCCGCAAGCTGCGTGTGCGGCCAAAACAAAAGAGAGAGAAAGAAAGAAATGAAGTCACTGTTATTTCTTTCTTTTTCAATGTATTGAGGTTTCTGTTGTGGGCAAATATACAGAGAATTTTTGTCCATGTTTAATGGGTGCTGGATGTAGTTTCTGTTTTAAGGGATGGCATTCAAAATACATCCATTAATATGCCCTTGCCGATTATTTAGTTCAGTTATAGCACATCCTCACTTATTTTGTCTTTCTAATTTGTCTTGGGCCTTCCTGGATACATTCATCTCCTACTACTAGCTTGGTGCTATCAGTTTGCTTGGTGATTATTCTTTTAAACGTAAATCATGTTACACATCATCACCTCCCATTTTACAGACAGGAACAACTCAGAGAGACAGTCATCTGCAATATTCATCATCTCACGGATTCCAGTGACTGATTTCATCATGTCTACTTTCACTTGCATCAGCATTATACTAACATTTTAAAATAATTTAACTTTTAATCAGAATAAAACAAGGTAAGATGAAAACCTGTACTCTCCAGCTTCCCATCCCCAATCCTGATCACATGCCTCAGAGGAAACCAACTGCAAATTGCAGCTGTTTCTTCTAGTACTTACCTCCATGCTGTTGAGTGATATGCCTAGCTACAATTTATCATTTTTACCTGTGGTACATGACACACACATACATATGAATTTCTCATTCTGCTATAGCTTCCCAAGAATAAAATCAAGAGCCAGCTATGTTTACATTACTGTGAATATATAAATACTGTTCACTGAAGTACTAGATTGTAGACTCTGGCCATCTTTCCTCTCTTCCATAACTTTAACTTTTCTAGAGGCAGTAACTGCTATTTTTAGCTTGTCTTGCTTTCTATATACCTACCCTTAAATCTCTTCATCAGCGATATGACATCTGTTAGACGCTTACCAGTATTAATTTCCAGATGATCAAAATATCAGGTAATCCGGTGGTCTTTTCCCGTGGTGACCTCCCTTGCAAACTTCCACCCTCCAGCCCTATATTAGGGTCTGGTTGCTCTCTTCCCTTTGTGCTATATTGTTTCCCCAAGTTTGGTGTCTTCCTCTTTCTTAATATACCCAATTGGTCTGAGGGAACACGGGTCCAATAACTTTTAAAGAAAAGGTCCGAGGGAGAAAAATTTTGAGTCCTTGTATTTTGAAAAATGTCTTCATTCTACGCTTACTTTCGAATGATAGTCTAGCTGTATTTAGCATCCAGGTTAGAAGTAACTTTCCCTCAGGATTTAAAGTATTACTCTGTTATCTTCTAACTTCCAGGGATGCTATTAAGAATTCTGGTGCTATTATGATATCCTGTCCTCTGTGTACGCCCTGTTTATTTTTCTCTGAACGTTTTTAGGACCTTTTCCTTGTCCTTGGTGTTCTGAAATTTCACGATGACATTTCCCAGTGAGGATTTTATTAAATTGGCCACTTTTATAAAACATGAGCACTTAATATATGCCTTCAATTTGGAAATTCCCTTTAGTTCTATGAAATGTCCTTGTATTACTTCTGTGATAATGTTTAGAAAACCATTTTATTTTGTTCTTGGTGTTTGCATCTAACATATTAGTAATGTTGAATCTTCTAGACTGAATTTCAATTTTTCATATTTCTCTTCTCATCTACTCCTCAACTCCATCGTTTTTGTTCTAATTTTTGAGAGATACTTGAATTTTAAAAATTTGAGGATGTATTTAATTTCCACTTCTCCTTTATTCTTCTCTGTTTTTCTTTTTAAGTTCTATTTTGGACATGAAAAGAGCTTCTCTATCTGAGGATATTATACTATAACTTTTTTTCAGAAAAATGCAATTTCTCTGCTGTCCGCAACATCTCCATCTTCCGCAAGGTTTCTCTTTTCTGGTTTGTTTGGGTCCCTGTCTTTCACGTTGAAAGCCTTCCTAATATGACTTGGATCTTTGGCTGCCTGATCCTATTTAAGAGGGAAGTAGTAAAAGCAGATTGGAGGCTCTGTATCTATGGAAAGGAGTTATTAGCTGGTAAGCTTCAAGTTATGTGGGGCGAAGAGTGCCAAGCTTTCCACTGAGGGACCCGCACATTTCAGTGTCTGGGAGCATTCTTCTCTAGAACTGTTTGATTTCCCAAGAAAAGAATCCTCCAATCCACTACTGAGGCTGCTGTGGGGCTGGCTGCTGGTCTACGGGACAGGGCAGGGGAGGAGAAGGGAGGTCGCAACTCAAATTCAGTCCATGTTTTCAGTCACCCACACCTGCTTCCAACATCATTCCAGTTCCGTTTCCCCAGAGAAGAGAACTCCAGTCTGCTGCTGGGGTGGGGAGGGGGCAGGGGCAGGTAGGTGTCCAGATATCCAGGGCACAGAGGAGACGCTGGAGGTCTAACTGCTCCAGTTCTCAAGGCACCTAAATAATTCCCTAGAAGTTGGCCCCTCACCCTGACTTCCACAGTAACTGATGCCTTCCCACTTCCGAGCTGCTCAGCAGCTCTGCAGGAAAATCACCTCACTTGTATACTGCAAGCACCTCAGGTTGAAGCATCTCTCACCCCGCTAATTACCGCTACATCTGCTTCAGCGCTCTCCTCCGCTAAGTCTCCACTGCCGTTCTTTGTCTTTGGAGATTTAATTTTTATTCCTTTACTGTCTTCTGAGTGGGATTTTTGAAAAGGAGATACCTAGTTTCTCTAGTTGGACGAGACTAATAATATTTATGAAACACTTCAATCCTAGAACAAGAACAGCAAACGTGCCTTAGACGAAACAACATATAAAGGCCTTCAAGACCACAACGTCCGGGTGTGTCTTGATCCCTCGTTTGCAAGCAGCACTGGCATGTTTTATTCTGCATCTCTGGCAGAGTCCGTAGGCATTAAAATTTATAACAAATATCTTTTTTTTTGCGGTACGCGGGCCTCTCACTGTTGTGGCCTCTCCCGTTGGGGAGCACAGGCTCCGGACGCACAGGCTCAACGGCCATGGCTCACGGGCCCAGCCGCTCCGCGGCATGTGGGATCTTCCCGGAGTGGGGCACGAACCCGTCTCCCCTGCATCGGCAGGCGGACTCTCAACCACTGCACCACCAGGGAAGCCCACAAATATCATTTTTAACAGAAGAGCTTCTGTACAAATTTATTCACTGTGATGCTTTTTTTTAAAATGATATTTAGTAAATGAGGTAATTTTACTCACCCATAATCTCTTACACTGACGCTGACTTTTCTATGAAAATATTTCTCCTAATATTTATTAATAAAATTCTTCTCTAGGGTTTTATAGTCCTTTTCATTAGTTGCTGCTACTACAGTCAACACTAATTACATTTCAATCATTCAGTAAGGCCACCTTGGTTTATTACATTCTTAGCTCCCTGTTTGCAAATTAATCCACATATGTGAATTTCATGAAATGTCCACAGTTTACATTTCCTTGACAACAAACCTCAATCCAGTATTTTCACGGAATGACATTTCTCAGCTGAGCACTGGTGTCATAAGCAAATGTGGGTTTCCTTCCCAATCACAGTGTAAACACTGAACTAATGAATGGATTTAAGGACAGCTGTTCTCTGTCTTCAGCCACCAGGCCACGGCACCATCCTAATGCACTCCACGGGCACACTTGTTCAATCGGGGACTAAGCCCAACCGAGGTCTTACATAATTTGGCAGTAAATGCTGACCAATTGCCAGGATGTAACATTGTGGCACTTGGCAAATAAAAGAGGTGTTTTGGAGTGGAAATAATGCTTTTGGGAAAGACTGCTAAATGATGATAATTGCTTTAGTTAGCGAGATCAATGAGTGTGTTTGTGCATGAGGACAAAGAGCTTAGCACTTGTAAGAACTATGAACATATGCCAGATAGAAACATTTCCTCTCTGGGCCATCACATGTTATCAGCTGAGTCTGGAGATTAGTCACAATGCCAGGCCACACCTCCCACCTCACCACTCTAATTCCCAGTGGCACCTCCAGCCCTGAAAGCATATTCACCAGCCATTCCAGAGGCCCTCATGGCTCCCGCGGCATGTGGGATCGTCGCGGACCGGGGCACGAACCCGTGTCCCCTGCATCGGCAGGCGGACTCTCAACCACTGCGCCACCAGGGAATGCATGACATGCAGCCAGACAATGAGAAACCTTCCCACCATGCTTTGTCCTTCTTACTGGGGACAGCAGTCCCCACCGGCCAGGCCCAAGCACCCAGCACAGCACCTGGCATGGGGCAGGGACTCTGTGTATGGACGTTTGCTTGGAATGAATAATTCTATTTGATCACACAAGTCATTTAAGAGAGCATCTAAAGCAGGGATGGGGAGCTGATGAGGCTTGGTGGAGTCCTGAGCTTGATTCCAGGAAATAAGAAGTGCGCCACAAACCAAAAAATCATTTCCCCTGTGTGGGGTGTGGTGACTGTCTCGTTCAGAGGGAATGATGATACACACGACACCTCTGAAGAGTGGACAAAACGTTCACTCCTAAAGGACTTGCTTGTAGGACTAGTGGGAAGGGATGAATTTTGTGCTGGAATATCCGCCTTAGACCCTCCACTACATAAACGTGAAAAATCAGAGTGTGGACTATCCAACACCAGCAAAATATGTACTGGTGTTTCAACGTATTCCCAAACATGACAGAAAGAGGCAGCATTACCTAAACTAAGCTTTATTTTCTTCCTATTTCTTTCCTCCTATCTATCCATCCATCCATTCTGTAGGGGGGGAAAAAAAAAGGAAACTGACCAAACTTTTAAGATTTCAAAGGAAATGTCTCACATACAGCCAGGCCTTCAGAATTCCCTGGGAAAACAATTTCAAAGATAAACTCTGAGGCTTGACAATGACAGCAGAGTTGCTGTCTACTTTACACGGTTCAGTATGGTTTGAATCTCTTTAAATGAGCATGATGACCAAAACTTTCCTACTTGGGGGGAAAAAAGTTAAATTTGTAATATTGAGTGGTGTAGCTTCTCCCAAAACTCCCCAAACTTGTCCAAAACCTTGCACAAAAAGGAGGGTGGCAAAGAGAAAAGAAAAGCCAGCAGGAAAGTTCCTTTTATACTAGGGTTGGAGACCTTGGAGAATCAACCAGGAGTTTGAGGATCAGGGGGTCACGGGGCCGGGGACTAAGGACCCTGACTATGCTCAGATTGGAGTGCAGGCACCAAGCTGGCCGCCCTGGCATCCTCACCCCGTCTTTGAAGTGTGTCCCTCTCCTGTCCCCATGGATGGTCTCCTACCATGTCAGTCTCTGCTCCACTTCTGTCAGTTTTGATCCCACTCCTCTTTTATATTCCTCACTTTACCTTTAAATTTCAGTGATTGATATTTCGTATGCCACAAGGTCTCTAAGAAAAAAATTAGAATTCATGTCCAAAAAATGTTTCAGAAATGTCATTCGGCCTTCACCTCTTGACCCTGAAATGATTTCTAAAAGTTCTCCCACCAATGCAGAGCTAAGACACAAAAGTTTGCAATTCTGAAGACCAGTAATGGAGAGAACACCCAGGTACACGGGCCGGAAACGTGTCTAATGCTGCACTCGGATCAAATTCCAGCTCTGGCTTAACTTCTCTGAGAGTGTTCCTATCTCTAAAGTCAGATTATTAATGATGACTTCATAAGGTGCTTGGGAAAATTAAATTATAGTTTGTATGCTAAATGTGTGAAAAAAAATGCCATGTGGCATTTATGGCCTCAAGAAATCTGACTTTGATCATAAAATGGTTTTAAATTCTTCTGAGGCAGAGGCTAAAAACCCCATTGGTTAACCAAACAGCATTAAGCACCAGCATCCTGAAATAATTTATTAACTAATTAAGAAAGCAGAGGGCTGAGAATCTAAAATACAGAGCTGTGTCCAGAGTGGAAATTTGATAAATAGTTGTTGACTGAATAAATGAATGTCTTTATGTTGCCAGGTCCACAGAAAAGTTCTTAACCAGACACAACAGATCCATGACGTTTGTGCTATAGTTTCCATATGGAGCCTGAGCCTAAAACGGATCAACGCAGGGTCTTCACTGCATTTTTATGTCCAAATCTAACTTCAGAAGCCTCCTCAACACCACACCTGTGCAGTCACTGCCCATCGATCAGTGTAGACACAATATAAATCCATTTGCCGTCCCTGACATATGCTCTGATACTCACCTAAACCCACCTACACTGAAGCCCAAACGTCTAAGAACTAAATCGCCTCCAAAACTCCGGGGTAGTTCTCTGACTTCTCAGTCCTGTCACTCATTAAACTATAGTGAACTCTGAGCACTGACAAGCTCTTCAAACACATACCTTAAGCTCAGGTTCACATTACTCACATGAACACAATGCTACCAGGCCACCAAGAAGAAGGGAACATTTTTGCAGGTACCCGGCCAAAAGAAGCTTCTGTCCTCACACTGTTCTTTTTGTTTGTTTGTTTTGTGTTTTTACCACCTTCACTTTCAGTTTCTTTCCATCAGTAAAAAACTATCTCCCTTCAGCTAAAGATCCTGTCTTTCTTGCAGGCTCACCCACTCCAGAAGTTTCTAACGCCTCTGGCACATAGTCAGCGCTGCGCAGCTCAGCAAGGCTCGCCAGTGCCAGCTCTTTTGTAGAGGGGTTTTGTCCCCAAAACGACATCTCAAGTTTTTTCAGCCAGTTCTGAGTCAGGCATGCACATCACCCCCGCACGGTGCCAGGCAAGTGCAGGGTGCTCGCCTTGTATCATCTTGTCTGGTTGGATCCTTGCAGCCCCACCTGTGAGGGATTCTACTTGCTCCCGGTTAGAGATGTGAAAGATTGCCCCCACGGTCTCACACCTGGCTCGGGGGCAGCATCGGGATTTAGCCCCAGCCCTTCCGTCCCGGAGACCTGAGCTCTTTCTTGAGCAGGGACCACATTTCACGTTCCTGCCCGCCCACAGTATCTGGCAGTTATCCTGATGTGGTCACTGGATGGCTATGGACCAAAACACGTCACCATGTCCCGCTGCAATGGCACGCTAGCAAAACAGCCCCCTGTCTGTCAGAGCGCAGCAGACGGGTCACTCCTCAGAGAGGTCTTCCTCTTCGCCACATTCCCAGCACCCGGAACAGCGTCCCACGTGTAGCAGGCACTGAATACGTAAATGAATGGATGCACTAATAAAACCATGGGCGATGCACGTGGCTCGGAATCCCTTCTTAAAATTTGAACAATTAAAACAAAACAGTCGAGAGTTTCCATAATAAATCCCCATGCCCATCCTTCTAGTGTGCCTACTACCTCCAACTGGAATATGTATCACTGTTTAAAACACTAGACTCTGATTGTCAGCATCACTGGGGCTTTTCTTCCCACCGCCAGCGGCCACGTTCACAGGATGCGTGTGTTCCAAAAGTAGAAAATAGGTCCTGGGGTTATCAAGCATCTCCTAAGGGGAGTAAAGGAACACTGTGGAATTCCAACAATGACAGCTGTAACAAGCCCCATTCCTGGAACCTCCTCAAAGAGGATTTCTGCAAAGTGAATTCCAAAGCTAAACATCCTCCCCTGGAAGATATGTTACACCCTCTCCAAGGTATCTCTTCTTGGTCACTCAAAAAACGATCAAACTAGGAAAATCTGTCCATGTTTGTCCTCATCAGGTAAGAGACTGAGGGAGTTGGCATCGTGAGCAAACTTGGCCAAATGATTACAAGATCCAGAGTCCCTGGGAGGGGTCCCAGGCGTCCCTGAGGGCATCAATTCACAAACCACCCAATCTCATAAATATATCAGTCAGTTGTTTCCATGAGACCCAGAAAGACTACGATGTAAATGACAGACACCTGGAATTGTCCAGAGACACCTACTGAACATCATATAGTGTGACTATTAAAATTAAAAGAAGATGAGCGCGTCCGGAGCCTGTGCTCCGCAACGGGAGAGGCCACAGCAGTGAGAGGCCCGCATACCACAAAAAAAAAAAAAAAAAAAAAAAAGAAGATGATACTGTGTAGTCGTCCAAAATATTAAAAAATAAAATTAAAATAAGCCTTCTAAAATAGAAACCTAGCAGATTCCCACATGTCAATTCAGGTTGTCTGTTGTTCAAGACAGTTATTATCCCAAAGTTTGATGACACCAGGGATTTTGTTCCCCAGTGTAATCTGCCTCCCCAGAATTCTCCTCGGTGGGCGGCAAGGTGCCTTTAAAGAAAAAAAATGCTGAAAGAACCTTTTTGTTCACTAAATGTGAACAAATATAAAACTATTATATATATAAAACTATTATAGTTATTATGATACCACAAAATCGAAACAAATCTGCACCTTAAATACAAATACGATTTAAAAAACCAGTACAATTCAACTTCACAACATGAATTTAAAATGCAGGATCATGTAAATTTTGCCGAAACTAAAATCACCATATGCACTGTGAACAGGAAGACAGCCTCCACCGCAGGGCAGAAACCTTCCTTTGTGCAGGCTGCCCCCAAAACACCGGCTCTTCGCGTGGTATGATGGCCTCACTTATGTGTCCACTCCATCTTAGTTCTTTCCCAAGAGCTCATGACATTTAAAATACTATAATATGATCTGAAACCTAAACCATTATAAACATGGCATTGGAATGGGTGGTAGTGACCAGTGGTCATCCAGCTCATTCAGGATGTGCTGATACTAATATTTTATTTAATCACTAATGAGTTCCTACTGAGAGCCTACTGCTATGCTAGACCCTCTCCTACAGCAGTTTCGTGAAGAGACAAAGTTCCCCCATAGACCTACACTCTGGGGGGGGGGGGAGAGATAGCAAGTAATTCACAGTGATGCGTGCCACAAAGAAAACGGAGCACGGTGAGGAGAGGGCAAGGTGGTGGTGGTGAAGGTCCATCTGAGATACAGTGGCCAAGGAAGGCCTCTCTGAGAAGGGAACATTTGATTTGAAAGAGAGGAAGAGATCCCTGTAAGTCACGTGACAGCCAGGCAAAGAGAACGGCAAGTCAGAGCCACGGAGGAAGGGATGTGCCGGGCTCGTGCGAGAATCAGCACGAACGCCATCTTGGCCAGAACACAGGTGGAGACATGCAGGGGAGGGAGGGGAGGGCAGAGCAGTCAGCAGGAGCTAAACCTTGGGGATCTGTGGGCCTCAGTAAGACTCTGGGTCTTAACCCAAGTGGGTGAGAAGTCACCAGTAAGACTCAAGACATAATTCAGAGCCAGGGGCTGGTTGAGCTCAGCTAGGAAGTAACGCAGGTAGAGAAGATGGGGACAGAGCTCAGAGCCTGGCTGCACAGCGCGCCCTGTGGACCAGCAGTAACAGCATCACCTGGGAGCTTGTTAGAAATGCAAAATCTCAGGCCCCACCCCAGACCCGCTGAATCATCATCTGCACTTAACGAGATCCACAGGAGGGTCTAGGCCCTGGCAGAAGTCAAGAAGAAGGGAAGGAGCAGGCAAAGAAAACGGAGGAGACCAGGAGAGTGTGGTGGCCTGGGAGCCAAGAGAGGCTGGTGTTTAAAGAAGCAAGGAGTGCTCAGATAAGCCGAACACTGCTAACAAGCAGAGGGCGACCCCGATGGAGATCAAAGATGACCTCGACAAGAACTCTGGAGTGGAAGGCACGGGAGCCCAACCAGAGTGGGCTAACTAGAGAATGGAGTAACGACAACTCTTTCAAGGAGTGTTAATTACCAAAGAAATTAAAATACAAAAATAAAAGGCAGTCATGGAAAACGGAAATGCCTCCCTTGCTCCCCCCCCAACTCCCCCTTTCACCCCAGTTTGAAATCTCTGCTGTGTTGATTTCGTCTCCCCAAGGATGTGTTTGCAGCCGGGGCAGGAGGCAGGGGTGCAAATAAAAAACGCATAACCTGGCATTTATGCTCAAAGAATTCTAAGCCAGACCTTACCTAATTTTATGGAATGTGACTTTTTTCCCTCCCTCTGGCAGTCGCCTATTATCCTGAGTTGCAGCTGAACCTCTAAGGGTGTGCCAAGAGCAGCTAAAGAGGTATGGTCTGCGTTTAATGAACACCAAATGCAGAAGCATATGGAAATTCCTCTCGCCCTGAGAATGCCAGAAAAGACGTTGAGAAAAGAAACCGACACAGAAAAACAAAGTCACTACTTTTCCCTCTCCTCTACAAAACCCCTTACCCTATCAAAGCTCACCCCCAGCCCATCCTACTTCTACTCCAGGTAGGGGGGAAGCTACACAGAATCACATTCTAAAGGTAGAGAGGCTTTCAGAGACCATTTAACATACCCCTAACTTCCATTGGATGAGCCACTTTCAAAGCTCCCTCGCTCCAAACTTTTAGACCCAAATCTCTGCTCAGGGATCTTTCCCATGTCCATCATCACTTCTCCCAAGCCAGTAACACACAGCAGCAACTCCAGCTTACTTTCCTCCACCTACACCCAATACTGAGGTTAGGTCCCAAAGCCCCTTCGTCTTACTGCCCCACAACATGCAACATGGAGCAGTTCTTTTCTTTTTTTTTTTTGGCGGTACGCAGGCCTCTCACTGCTGTGGCCTCTCCCGTTGCAGAGCACAGGTTCCGGACGCGCAGGCTCAGCGGCCATGGCTCACGGGCCCAGCCGCTCCGCTGCATGTGGGATCCTCTCGGACCGGGGCACAAATCCGTGTCCCCTGCATCGGCAGGCGGACTCTCAACCACTGCGCCTCCGGGGAAGCCCAGCCCATGGAGCAGTTCTTTAATGATGATGTAATTAACTCTTAAATACTCAGACTATGGGGACTTCCCTGGCAGTCCAGTGGTTAGGACTCGGTGCTTCCAATGCAGGGGGCACAGATTCAATCCCTGGTCAGGGAACTAAGATCCCCCATGCCACGCGACACAGCCAAAAAACTTTTAGATTAAAATATATATATATAAATACTCAGACTATTTACCAAGTACTCTTCTAAATGCTTGTATATCGAACATGAACCTACTCTGAATGGTCATGTCCAAAACTAACCTCCAGACATTAGCCTAAATGTAGAACATTAACACGTACACTTTAATTTGGGTGGTTAACTGATGATCACACAGAAAAAAAGAGCAAAAAGAGAAAGTATTTAAACATCTTAGTTTTCTCCGAGGGGCTCAATTTAGAATGGTTTTGTACTAAAAACCAAAGTGTAATTTGATCTCTCCAATGGGAGCCTCTCTGGGTCACAGCAGTGGAAATCATGGTGTCAAGCCCTAGATAAATTTACCCCCTACCCTTTAACTGTCCTGAGGGTGGCAGGAAGCAGACACTCGTATCAAAACAGGTGCCAGGGCTTCCCTGGTGGCGCAGTGGTTGAGAGTCCGCCTGCCAATGCAGGGAACATGGGTTCGTGCCCCAGTCCAGGAAGATCCCACATGCCGTGGAGCAGCTGGGCCCGTGAGCCATGGCCGCTGAGCCTGCGCGTCCGGAGACTGTAGGTGCCAAGTTGTGAAACAAAACAGGCAATAACAGTAATTGTTTTTTTAATCCTGGACATGGGGGAAAAAATAAAGCACTACAAAAAAAAGAGGAAAAAATGAAAAGGAAGAAACACAACCGGGAGACAATGGAAGGAAGTCCCTCCCTGGAAGTTAAGGGTGTTTTTTAAAAAATAGAGGGGCGGGCTTCCCGGGTGGCGCAGTGGTTGGGAGTCCGCCTGCCGACGCGGGGAACACGGGTTCGTGCCCCAGTCCGGGAGGATCCCACGTGACACGGAGCGGCTGGGCCCATGGGACGTGGCCACCGGGGCTGCACATCCGGAGCCTGTGCTCCGCAGAGGGAGAGGCCGCAACAGTGGGAGGCCCGCGTACCGCAAAAAAATAAATAAAATAAAAAACAGAGGATCATACGTTTCTCCCGAGCTTCAGGATTCTTTCTGTGTCCTATGCTAGTGACAGTTCCTATGACTTCTCTATTTGTATGAAGTGATTAGAGAGTTCTAGGGCAAAGATACAATGACCTGTCTAAAAGAGCTAAAAACCCACATTTAGCATCCCAGGGAAAAATCTGCCTCAAGCAAGCTGAAGCTTTTAACTTAGAATTTCAACAATCACTCACTGCAATGTTATGAACAAACTGCTTCCACGTTCATGATCTCAGGCAGGACCTGCTAGTGGCCCTAGTCTCCAAAGGAGCACACGATGCAGTAGAGCCAACGGCGCTGAACAGCTGGGATTAGATTCCAGCTCTGAACCATCCATGAGTGCATACTAAGACCCTTCTCAGTGTGCTTCCTGCTTTTAAAACCAGGCCCTCCTCTTACATGGGCTCAGTATGTTTGGGAAAAGGGGTTATGCTTTCCTCCAAGTAGGTGATTATAATCTTTCCCGAGAAGCATTCCTTTGATCCTAATGCTTGTTCTTGCCAAAAGTGTCCCATCAGATATCCTCAGACAACTCCAATAGACAGGTCTTACCCTGGAGCCCTCACATCTAAATGCACCATTAAGAACATTACCTGGACCCATCTCTGACCCCAGATGCACTGGAAGAAAGAGGGGTTCCTTTGCTGTTTAAAGGTAGAAAGGGAATTGGGGGAACTTCGTTTAAGAAAGAGCCCCTCAGGGGACTTCCTTGGCGGTCCAGTGGTTAAGACTCTGAGCTTCCACTGCAGGGGGCACGGGTTCGATCCCTAGTCAGGGAACATGTCACACAGTTCAGCCAAAAGGAAAAAAAAAAAGAAAGAAAGAAAGAGCCCCTCAAGAGCCCAGGGAAGCCTATCCTGTTTCTACATATAATGGCGTGTTGGTCTGCTCAGGCTGCCATAACAAAAAACCATAGACTAGTGGGCTTAGCAGAAATTTCTCCCAGTTTTGGAGGTTGGAAAGTCCAAGATCAAGGTGCTGGCCAATTCAATTCCTGGTGAGAGCTTTCTTCCTGACTTACAGTAGGAGGACTTCTCACTAGGTCCTCACACGGTCTTACCTCAGCGTGCGTGCGTGTGTGTGTGTGTGTGTGTGTGTGTGTGTGTGTGTGTGTGTGTGTGAAGAGAGAGATCTCTCTCTCTTCTTCTTCTCTTAAAGCCACTAATCCCATAATGAGGACCCCACCCTCATGACCTCATCTAATCCTAATTATCTCCCAGAAGCCCCATCTCCAAATATCATCACGCTAAGGGTTAGGACTTTAACATTTGATTTTGGTGGGGTCATAAACATTCAGTCCATACCAAGTGGGTAGGAATAAAAGCAAGCAGAGGGAGAAAAGATTACAAGAACCCTGTCATCCAGCGGCATGGAGCCACCAAATGTTTGACAGATTTAAGAAAATGAATTGTTCATGAGCTTTTTCTCATTCAGCTCCCTGAGTCTTCATCTTCCCAGTTCTCTCTTTTAAAGAGCCATTAGATTAAAAGAATCTAACTGTATTACAAATATATGAAACCACCTCACTGAAGTGTGTGAGGGGGAAAAAAAAAAAAAAGAAACTCTGAAAATGAGTGGAGTCTGCAAGACCAAAAGCAAAAGGAACTATACGTATTTTACTGTTGTCGATAAAGTTGCTTCCCACAGAGGGATGGGTTAACAATTCTAAAACCGCTAGACATATATACCAGAATTGAACAAGTAAATGGATGGCAAATGGTGGGAGCCTTGTTTCTCATTTTGGGGGGGTGGGGTATAGATATGCAAGGGGAGAAGGCTAGAATGATCCAGGTGATAAGAGATAAGAACTGGAGATATCAGGATAAACTCATGTTTAGCTTAGAGACAGAAGGTTACATATTTATAAGTATGTTTATATACAATATATACGTTTTTCCTTGCTCTGTCAGCCAAGAGGACTTAGGAGCAGTAACATCCCACTTACACTACGTACACCTAGGGCCCACATCTTGGTTTCTGATACCAATAAATTCTCCCCAAAGAGGAACTAGAATGCCTTGGAGAAATGGCTGATTCTAGGACTGGGGCAGGAAATATATAAGATGAGCCTGGAGCATCTTGTGGTGTCAAAAAGTAAGGAAGTACTTTAACAAAAACAAAAACAAAAACAATGATGGAGGAATGTCAGAGACACATGGAGCTCCCAGTGGCCAAAGCTGGAACACGCTGAGCAACAAAATAAAGTAGTATTGGATTAAAATCCGAAGTAAAAACATTAGGGAGTTCCCTGGTGGTCTAATGGTTAGATTGGGCACGTTCACTGCCGTGACCCAGGTTCAATCCCTGATCGGGGAACTGAGATCCCACAAGCCGCAAGGCATGGCCACAATTTTTAAAAAAAAAAAAAATTCAAAGTATAAAAATTGATATCCTTGAGCACATACTGATACAAGCAAATGATGGAATAAATACATAAATGGGGAAGACCAAATCTCCCACGCAGAATTCCAAATGACTGATTTAGATATTCTGCCCTATAGGAAGGGGAACATAACTCCTTACTCCCTTTGTGTAGGTTGCACATAGTAACTTCCTTCCAAAGAGAACAGTATGGAAAGGAGAAAAAAGAATAATTTTACAGTGCAGAAACCTGATAACCACGACCACAGCCAGGTCCACACTTTATCAAGATCAACATCAATAGTGATAATTTGGGGCTTCCCTGGTGGCGCAGTGGTTGAGAGTCCGCCTGCCGATGCAGGGGACACGGGTTCCAGCCCTGGTCTGGGAAGATCCCACATGCCGCAGAGCGGCTGGGCCCGTGAGCCATGGCCGCTGAGCCTGCGCGTCTGGAGCCTGTGCTCCACAACAAGAGACGCCACGATAGTGAGAGGCCCGCGCACTGCAATGAGGAGTGGCCCCCACTTGCCACAACTAGAGAAAGCCCTTGCACAGAAACGAAGACCCAACGCAGCCAAAAATAAATATACATTAAAAAAAAAATAGTGATAATTTGCATTGACAGTATGTACAGTGATGGAAACGGTCTTCCAAAACCCCTAACCCCAGTGTAATCATGAAAACAACATAAGACAAATTCTAATAGAGTAACATCCTATAAAATACCTGACAAGTACTCCTCAAAACTGTCAAAGTCATCAAAAACAAGGAAAGTCTCAGAAAGTGTCATAGCCTAAGAAGACATGACAACTGAATGCAGTATGGTATCTTGGATGGGATCCTGGAACAAGAAAAGGACATTAGATAAAAACTAAGCAAATCTGAATACAGTATGAACTCTAGTTAATAATAATTCATCAATATCTGTTCTTTAATTGTGACAAACCAAATGTATGAGGTTAACAGAAGAAACTGGGTGGGGAGTATATGGAAACTCTGTACTATCTTTACAATTTTCTCATAAATCTAAAACTACTCTAAGATAAAAAGTTTTTTTAAGTAATTTTTTTTTTTTTTAAACCACCAGTCATACACATGGCTGTGGTTGGTGTGGTTACTCCGGAGCCAACACTTGTGATTCCTGACTTGCCCTCCACCTCTGGCCTGCTGGGTGCCCAGAATGGAGATACTCAGGTCCTTCAACAGGTCACCGGGCACACCATCCTGGTTAGCTCTCAACATACCCCTCCTGGATCACCCCTCTGCCAGAAAAACAGGGCAAACAATCTTCCAGGACCCAGTGAACGCAGAGCACCACGTCACCCGAAGAGGCATCCAGCAAGTTCCTGACCTCAGAGTCCTGCACCAGCTGGGCTGTGAATGTGATTTACGTGGTGAAAATTTTTGAGCTGTGGACAGTTTCCCACAAGCTAGAGAAGAGCTAAATGACTAACAAACTTGCAGACCATATGTTGTGTAAGGAAGAAGGAACAACTGGCAAGCTGGGCAAACACGGAAGATGTACCTTCCCCAGAGAAGATAACCTCTGAGCAGAGCTGAAGTGGGAGCGTTAAACAGAACATGTATACCAATGCTGCTTATGTAAGACCCAGCTCTGCCCCTTCCCTCCTCCGTCTCAGAGAATATCATTCTCCAAGAGAGAAACGTCAATTGGATGAAAAACAGAAGAGCTGATTTAGTCACAGAGCAGAACGGGAAAAACCAAACATGAGGATAAAAGGGAATTACAAAGGGGTTGAGAGCAAGAAAGGAGTAGTGAAGATGAGATGGAAGCAATTATAGGGAGAAAGGTATTAATTAAACTTGCTTGGCCATAGGAAACCACAGTGACAGGAAGCGTGGACTGGGGTGTTATTTGGGTTGAATATAAGAAGAGACCAAATTAAAGCTCCACTTCAAACATTCCTTAATAAGCACCACCTAAGAACCCAGCTCCCTGACCCGAGAGCCAGAAGCCTCCTTCGCTCCCCAGCTACTCTTCTCTTACAGATGCTCGTGACCCCAACAGTGTCCCGGACGTCACAGACACCCTGGACTGCAGCCTGCTGGGGCCCAGGCTATCACCACCCCTGCTTTGATCTGAACCTAGTGCTGCCAAGGTCCCAAGCCACCCAGCAGAAGACAGTGTGTGCCACCCAAGGACATCCATCCAACCCCCAGGCCCACCAAATACCCGGGAGACACCCCCGCAGACCCTCCCAGGCACCACTCCCTCACAGCAGCTCTATTTCCACATTTCTATGATTTTTAAAAATTTTTGATTAACGTGTGTCTTCCTCAGACTGTAAGATCCATGAGAACAGGGGCTGTACTGGTTTTCTCACCATTTTGCCCCCAGTGCCCCACAGCATGCCTGACATAGTGTAAATGTTTATGAAATAAATGAATGAATGAACAGATGGAGACTCCCCTCTCCACCCCTCCCGCAAACAACCTGAGACCACCAGGAGAAAAGAACACTTCAATTCCGAGTGACTAGCGCAGAGTTTGACCTTGGAATCAGTTTACCCATAGAAATGGTGGTATGCAACAGATGTCAGGTGGGGGCCTGGAACCTAGCCACCATTTATGACACTGAATGCCCAGGTAGATACATGCTAGCTCCAAACAATTAACTAATTGCAAAATAAACTTTTGGAAATCATGCAGTTTGCAGGTTGGAGACCACCCGCAGAGGATTATGAGGAGAAAGAAGGCTGAGGATGCGGCTGCCAGGACAGCACCCAGCAGGCCGTGACAGAGCATCTCCGTGGGCGCCCGGGCCACAGACATGAGACAAGGTCCTAGAACACCCTGATAGCAGGTGCCTCTGAGAGCAGGCGCATCTCCAATTCAAGCCAGAAAAAAGATGGCTGGCCAACAGGCCCAGGTGGCAAGGAGGCCATGTAAAGAGGAGGGACAGAGGAAGTCAGGTGAGGGTGCTGGCTTAGTGAGAAGAGAGAGCAGATTTCTAAGGAGAAAACGAGAATGTTCTTGACGACTACGAAGAGGTGGTGAGCTGTGGTTCCAACAGCCCTGGAAGTAGAAACCAAAAACATCTTCTGCCCACATATGCAGAGAGACTGGGCATGTCACCGACCTGAACTCTGACCCATAAAAAGGGATGGTGGGTTTCCAGCTCAACATGTAAAGAGTCTGGATGCCACCACTCTGCACCCTCACCAAAAAAAAAAAAAAAGCTTAAACTGAAAAGGAGTTGGCCACTTCACGGGGCCACCATGAGGCTTCACTGAGACCGTGAACATGGAAGCATTTTTTCAAATGCAGTACAATAAAGAAGTACAAAGCATCAAAACCATATTTCTGTGGGTTTCTTTTTTCATCCAACCTCTTGAAGATTATAAAAACAGCAATAGTTCAGTCTCTGAAAGCAGGGGGATTCACCACACAGAGGCTCTAGAGCAGATTCCAAGCGTGGTGGAAGAACATTTAGGACAAAGGAAGCCACCTCTAAGCCTGCTCAGGGTTCACTGGGAGAAAACCATGAGGCACTGGCCTTATCCCTTTTCTGGCAGGGCTGCTAAGCTGGGAGGCCAAGGAACAGTCACACAGCTGGATTTCTGAAAGGCACCATCAGGTTTCTCCTGGGATCTTTGGTTCCACAGACATTTCAGAGACCACCCCCCATGGAGGGCCCATGCTGGGCCGTGAGACAGACAAGAGATGAGGGCAATGGGAAGGCAGGAACAAGCCACGCTGCTTCCAGGGTGGGGCTCGAGAGGTGCTGGCAAGCTGGTTACCGCAAGAGAGGGGGTGGCCCGGAGAAGACGTGACGTCAAAGAGGCACATGGACCCTCCTGGCTTAAAACACATATTTATGTTTACTGTAATAGAGGTAAATCTCACTGGGCTAAAATCAAGGTGTCAACAGGGCTGCATTCCTTCCTGGAGGCTTTAAGGAAAAATCCCTTCCCTTGGCTTTTCCAGTGAGAGGCTGCCTGCATTTCTTAGCTCTCGGCCCCTTACTTCATCTTCAAAGCCAGCAGGGTAGCATCTTCTGACTTTGTTCCCATCATCACACCTCCTTCTCTGTTTCCTACTCTTTCCCTTAGAAGGACCCTGGGATATCACTGGACCCACCTGGATGATCCAGGAGGATCTCCATCTCAAGGTCCTTAGTCACCCTCCATTCTCCGTGTAAGGCGACACATTCACAGGTTCCAGAATGAGGATGTGGACATCTTTTGGTGGGGAGGGGTGGGTGGGCATTATTCTGCCTACCACATAAGTGGACAGGGAAAGTCAAGCCCCAGAAAAGAAAAAAAAAAAAATTAATATTCAGAGAAAAGCAGGGATGAGAGGAGTTTTTTGTTTGTTTTTTCAGCTTCCCCAGTTCTGCTTTCCTCTGCTGCCTCCTGCCCTTGGATTCCTTGAGACACCGCTCATCTGCTCTGTCAACTGCCACAGAAGATTCTTCACAATGCTCTTGCCCCAATTACACCCATGTCTCTCTCACCCTAGGGCCTGTGCCCTGAACCACAGGAGCCCCACGAGCCCAGGAAGCACAGTGAACTGTGGGAGCGTTACGGAGCCGAGCAGACCAGCAGACTGGAGTGATGTGGGTCAAGTCTAACAAATCAAGTTCAACAGGGAGAACTGAAGGCCCTGAAGAAACCAACTATTTGACGACAGGATGGGTGAGGCACAGAAGCAAACCTTGTTGTTTAAAGAAAAAAAAAAAAAAAAGACTTGGGGATCATAGTTGAGAGCAAGTTCATCGTGAGATGACTGTCAAAGACCACCATGACCTCTGAAAATTACATATCCAGATTCAGGAGGGCAGGGCAGCTAACCATACTGGAGACACCCCTGAAATCAAGAACAACTCCCCTCACTATTTCAGAAGTGTGTCTTTTCATCCAAGCACACAGCCTCGGGGGAATATGCAGGGAGTCCTGAGGACAAACAGGCCGCAAGCCCAGCAGTGGCTCTATAGCCAAATGAACCCAGCTGAGGGGTGTCATCCGACACCCCTCCCTGGTGATTCAGGAAGCTCCCTCTGCTTGGGGCTGATCAGCAAGAACCTAGTTTAAGTAAAGCGTGGCCAAGAGCTTCCCTGGTGGTGCAGTGGTTGAGGGTCCGCCTGCCGATGCAGGGGACACGGGTTCGTGCCCCGGTCCGGGAAGATCCCACATGCCGCGGAGCGGCTAGGCCTGTGAGCCATGGCCGCTGAGCCTGTGCGTCCGGAGCCTGTGCTCCACAACGGGAGAGGCCACAGCAGTGAGAGGCCCGCGTACCACAAAAAAAAAAAAAAAAAAAAAAGGCCAGGATGATTTCAGGACCAAGAAGCTAAGACAAGGCACCAGGTACAGGAGGAGGGGAAGAGGGCTAAAAACAGGATAAAGTGTCATCAAATGTAAATACCAGAAGGGCTGTCATGTGAAAAGGGGATTAAACTTGCTCTGTGTGGCTCCAAAGGTTAGAACAAGGAACAATGAGTAGATGTGCCAGGGACAAAGATTCCAATTTAATCGAAGGGAGGAAACAGTTTTCTAACAGAGATGCCTGAAGGTAAACAGAACTGTTTCAGGAGACGTGAATTCAGTGGAGGAATGTAAACAGGGTAGGGCTGCCTGTTCACAGATGGGCTTGAGAGGGGATTCCAGCGTCAGCCCCTCAATAAGGGCAGGTTCTTCCAAATCTGAGTCAAAGATTCCATCTCCTATTTACTCAGTAACAATCATGCATTTACATATCAGAGAAAACATCAAGATAATCATGCCAGAGACAGGAAGCACAGAGGTGCTGAGTACAGTAAGTCCCCCACATACAAACCTTCAAGTTTCGAACTTTCAAAGATGCGAACGTGCCTTCCATCGAAGGCAGGGGTGAGTGAAATGGCAGCTTGCCCTCCGTCTCCTACTGCTGAGGATCCTTCAGCTCTACCGTCTCCCACCTCCTCTCCCTCCTCCAGTCAGTAACTCTTCTAGCCTGTTCACTCCATGCCAGCCCCTGTATGCCAGCTGTTGAACTGTACTTTTCAAGGTACTGTACTGTAAGATTAAGAACGTTTTCTTTATTTTTAGTGTCTGCTTGTTTTTTATGTATTATTTGTGTGAAAAGTATTATAAACCTATTACAGTACAGTACTATATAGCCGATTGTGATACTTGGCTACCTAGGCTAACTTTGTTGGACTCAACGAACAAATTGGACTTAACGAATGCACTCTCCGAACAGAACTCATTCGTATGTCAGGGACCTACCGTACAGCCAGGCACAGTCTTTAAGAGGGAAGAGGATAACAGAACAACCAAAGAATAAAATTTTCTCCAGATCTTATTCTAGGTTTTCATGTGTACAGAACAGACTTGAGAATAAGTCTGTTGACTGGGTGAAGCCACTCCTGCCTGCGGCCTGGGCGAGGTGCTCTGGCTCACCCACTGCCATCCACTGCCTGAGGGACCCCAGCCTAGACCAGAAGTGAATGACAGTTACTCCAGGCACAGCCCTGATGCAAGGCTCATCCCAACATCGAGTCCAAACCATCATCGGCTGGTTGCCCTCCCCGCAGAGGAAGGAAGTCAATGCAAGCCTACCCCAAAGGAAACCCGGGATGTCACATTCAAAGCTGTGAACGCTTTTGGACAATGGACAGAGAACACAGAAAATGTGAACCTTGGTGGAATTTTCCCAGAAGCACTTGAAACTCATGGTTTACAATATCTATCCTTTCAATACTAGGAAAGAGGTGGAATGGCAGCTGAAGGCTCGCAGGGAAGTATTGCAAGATATTGAGAAACTCGGTAAAGAATCTGAGCCAAATTATCCGTATCAAAGAAGAAAGTGAAGAAAACCAGTGAAAGCTGAGGAGCACATGGCAAAAATGTCAGAACAGACAAACTGTAAGCTCCCTGAGGGCAAGGACAAGAAGATCTGGTTTGGGCTGCCCAGTGCGAGCACAGTGGGTGAAATCCAAGAATGCACGAATGAACTCTGAGTCAGCAGTGCGCAAGTCCTTGAGAGGATGAAGACAGCCTCCAGACAGCCCAGCCCAGGATGACTCTTGATACTGGTAGAAGATAGGCTCAAATTCTCAAGAAGCCTCAGAAACTAGCTCTTGTCAGAAAGATCTTTGTGTCTATGGATGGAGCCCCTGCTTGTGACACTCTTCTGTAATATTTTGATGTTAAGAAAAACACTGCCAATAGCACCGTCCAATATGGTATAAATCTGATAAATTTTAGTGAACTTCGAAAGCATTTTTAATGTGGTCTTTGTGTTCTCTAAGCTGCTATAGTTTATTTTCAGACTCTTGTATTAAAATACAAATCCACCAATATGTTATCTTGTCATTTTTAAGTAAATCTGATCCTCTCCCCTGAATCTGAAAAGACACAAACATGATAAACTTTACTCTCTTACTAAAGAAAGGACTGCATTTTGTCTTTTTAGCAAAAAAGAAACTAAAGCCACACAAGTGCATCCTGTTTAATGCAAGAACTGAAGAGCACCCACATACACCATGATAAAATTAGGGAACAGAGGCTTAATATTTGGAAAAAGCAGTTTTGCTAGATTCTATTTACAGTTTCTCTAGTAGTTAAGACTTTTTACAGGTTTTTAACAAATAATACAGCAACAGATATATTTAGATTGGATTTATTTTTTTCCTCTCCTTCTACTGTTATATTACTGAGCCTCCTCATATTCACTCCCCCACCTGCCCCAACCTTCTCACATTCACAAATGTTGACGCCATGCCACTTCACAACTACTGAGCCTGTGCTCTAGAGCCCACGAGCCACAACTACTGAGCCCATGCGTCACAACTCCTGAACCTGTGCTCTAGAGCCTACGAGCCACAACTACTGAAGCCCACGTGCCACAACTCCTGAACCTGCGCTCTAGAGCCTGCGAGCCACAACTACTGAGCCCACGTGCTGCAACTACGGAAGCCTGTGTGCCTAGAGCTCGTACTCCACAACAAGAGAAGCCACTGCAAATGAGAAGCCTGTGCACCGCAACGAAGAGTAGCCCCCACTCGCTGCAACTGGAGAAAGCCCGCACGCAGCAACGAAGACCCAACACAGCCAAAAATTAATTCATTCACTAATTTTTTTTTTTTTGCGGTACGCGGGCCTCTCACTGTTGTGGCCTCTTCCGTTGCAGAGCACAGGCTCCGGACGCGCAGGCTCAGCGGCCATGGCTCACGGGCCCAGCCGCTCCACGGCATGTGGGATCTTCCCGGACCGGGGCACGAACCCGTGTCCCCTGCATCGGCAGGTGGACTCTCAACCACTGCGCCACCAGGAAAGCCCTAATTTATTTTTTTTCTTTTTAAAAGTTGGCACCATGCACACCAGTCAGAAATGCCTGCCTAGAAAGAAAAAGTGATGAGAAGGCTCCCAAAGTCCTCCTTCCTCTACTGGCCAAATCAGCTGCAGGGAGAAGAGAAAGAAGATGGCTCTCTGCCCAAGGGTCGGTCCAAGTGTCATTTAGGTCGCAAGCAGAAAGCCAGGGCTGCTGTCCAATGGTGATAAACGCATCTCCCACATCAACTAAGGAAAAGAAAGTACAATTTACTGAGTGCCTATCACGGGTCAGGCACTGTCTTGGGCACCCTGCCTAGGTTCACATTTAATCTCCCTAACAACCTAGTAAAATGGGAAAACTGAAGGTCGACGAATTTCAGTAACTCAGACAGGTTATAAGCTAACAGATGACCCAGCTGGGATTCTGAGGGCGGCTGTTCTGTCCCGCTCAAAGTCCGTCTGCCGGCTTTACAGACCCTGCTACCTCCTCAGCATGCATTCCTCTCACTGCCAACAGGGAATCCCCCAGCCAGGACACAGTTCTGCTCACTTGAAGACGTGAGCTCTCACTGCTCAGAACCCCGACCCATCTTGGCTAAAACACCTTCTAGGCTGATGGCTCGTGCCTTCAATCTTCCAAAACAGAAGGAATCATCGCCACCTGTCAAGCTAGGAAAGGGCAAGGCCCTAACAAGGCAGCACAAAGTAAGGATGCTCCGTAGGGAACTTTGTCCCTAATTCCCTTCAAGTTGTTTGGTTTCTGAAACCAAACAAGGTTTTTTATTGCACTTGTTTGTCTACACTCTTCTCATAAGAAAAACAACTGCCCGGGTAGACTCAGCATGGAACCATACCTACTCTTGCTGTAGTACCTTCCAATCGTCTACCAGCATTAATGTTCCCAGGACCATTTGATCCTTTCTATAAACTCCTGGCTTCCCATGGGACGGGGCATCAGTGTCAGCCCCATTCCCTCTCAGCAACCTGGAAGCATCCTAGATTCTCCCTCTGCCTCTTCCACCTACTTCTCTACCTCCCCATTACAGACTAAAAGCTCCTGGAGGGCAGGGCCCACCCCTTAATCTCTACAATGTTTAGTTCCCAGGGCCCTCCATGAAGGCACACATGACAGGGGGTCAAAAGGTAATGTTAAGAGCACGTCCCATGCTGACTGATGGAGAAGGACGTAGGCTCCAAAAGTTTAGCTCAGGGAAGGTTGCCCAAGCTTTGCTTTGGAGCTTGAAAGTCACATTTCTGAATAATCTTGACTCAGTGAGTCCAAAGAGAACAACGGGTCACCCTCATTAGAGAAAAGAGATTCACCTCTGAGTGAGGCACGCAGGAAAAAGGTCTCCATTAAAGGAAATGATTTCAGCCTATGAATGTGTGTTTTCATCACCCCTGACACTTGAGGCCCTGGGGAAACCTAACTGTTTTTCTGTTACCAAAATAAATAACATAACAGGGTGTGTTCTGTCCTCAGTTGCTTTCAGGAAACGACTTCTTGGGATGGTCTGTTTTCTTTCTGAGCATCCCACGTGTCCTAAGACTTCAGCAGCAGTTGGGTATTTAATCAGGTCACTTAACTTCCACCCCACCCTCTCAACTCCTTGTCTTTTGAAGATACTACATAGAATAATAATACTTTCAGACATGGAACAAACGGTCAGAACCCCTTTTTTGAACTTTAAATATTATCAGTAGCAAAAAGGCTACCCGTTATTCTAATGAGCTCTCTGATAAGAAATCTCACCCACACTAGGCTTATGTTTCACAATTATTTCTTTAAAGATTTTTTGGGTAGTAAGACTAGAAGTGATTCAGAAAAAAAAGGATATGATGAATCTCTTATATATACATATATATATATGTTATCTAAAAACAAAGGAAAAAATAGACCCAAACATCAGGTAAGTTATAACAAGCAAGTCAAGACCTCCTATAAACACTACAACTTAGTTCTCACTGCTGTAACAGAACGTCTTGAAACTTCTCACGTACAAAGAAAGCCATCTGGGAAGTGACCTCCCGAGAGCAGGGGCAAATGACTGGACTCCGCCAACAATAATCAAATGATCCAGTTCTACTCCCATCAGATAACTAGAAAACTCACATCAAGAAGACAGACTGGGGCTTCCCTGGTGGCACAGTGGTTGAGAGTCCGCCTGCCGATGCAGGGGACACAGGTTCGTGCCCCGGTCCGGGAAGATCCCACATGCCGCGGAGCGGCTAGGCCTGTGAGCCATGGCCGCTGAGCCTGTGCGTCCGGAGCCTGTGCTCCACAACGGGAGAGGCCACAGCAGTGAGAGGCCCGCGTACCACAAAAAAAAAAAAAAAAAAAAAAAGAGGACAGACTGGGGACTTCCCTGGTGGCACAGTGGCTAAGAATCCACCTGCCAACGCAGGGGACACAGGCTCGAGCCCTGGTCCGGGAAGATCCCACATGCCACGGAGCAACTAAGTCCATGTGCCACAACTACTGAGCCTACACTCTAGAGCCCGCAAGCCACAACTACCGAGCCCACGTGCCACAACTACAGAAGCAGGCGTGCCTAGAGCCCATGCTCCGCAACGAGAGAAGCCACCACAATGAAAAGCGCACGTGCTGCAACGAAGAGCAGCCCCCGCTCACCGCAACTAGAGAAAGCCCACGCGCAGCAATGAAGACCCAACGCAGCCAAAAATAAATAAATAAAATAAATAAATTTATTTTAAAAATAAAAGACAGATTGAAACCGCACACATCAGATAGGACTTGAACCCACAATCTCTGGCTTAGGAAGGGATACAGGTCTTGAACCCACAATCTCTGGCTTAGGAAGGGACTCAAACCCACAATCTCCCAGCTGAAACCACACACCTGGTCTAAGGACTTAACGAAGCTCAGGTTCTTTAGGTCTCAGCACAGAAGGAATTCAGCGAGAGGTAAAGAGATAGTTAAGAAGTAGATTTATTAATATCCTCTGTAAAGAGGTTGCAGGAAAGTGTGGCATCAGAGGATGGTCATGTCCCAGGTCTCAGGTGAGTCCCTGGGATGGACCACCAAGCAAGGGTCCTTTGCTTCAGACAGGAAACAATTCAAGAGCAAGCCATAGTACAGTGAGAGCAGAGATACACACACCATAGACAGAACGTGGTCCCTCTCAGAAGGCAAGAGCGACCCCAAAATATGGGGTGGTTAGTTTTTAAGGGCTGGGTGATTTCATAGTGTAATGAGTGGGAGGATTATTCAAACTATTTTGGGGTAGGGGTGGAGATTCCCAGGAATTGGGCCACCGCCCACTTTTTGGCCTTTTACAGTCAGCCTGGGAACTGTCATGGCGCCTTTGGGTGTCATTCAGCCGATGTATTACAATAAGCGTAAAATAAAGCTCAAGGTCTACTGGAAGTTGAATCTTCTCCCATCTTGGGCCTAATTGGTTCTAACCAGCTTATGTCATATCCTCAACAGCTATGTCATTGTTTTGGAGGTTGTGCCCTGCCCCCTTCCCTCCTGTCTCAAGATGGCCCACCTTCCAAGTGGCCTGTGGACCGACCAGGAATAAGACAACAGTCATAAATCCTACTATCAACTGGTACAGTAAGCACTAGGTTACTACTATTTGGTAAGTACTTAACATTTAGATAAATAAATGCATGCAAGAAAAAATTATTTGTTTCAGAAGGTATTCAGAGCCCAGTGCCATTGCTAACTCTGGCAGTAATTAAGTTCAGTACACATATGAATAATTTCTGGATTTACACAGCACTTTCATGTGAGTTTGATCAGTATGCTCTCCTGTGCTTAACTGACATCTTTAAACACACTTTCGAAAGGAGGACCCTCTGGACCAGGCAGACATCTGGTTTCCTGAAGCGCTCACTCCAAACTTTTTGTTCCCACCCTCAGGGCCCCGCCCCTATCACTGACCCCCACTCTCTTCCATGTCACCATGCCATGGCCACCTTGCGGTGACTGCGGACAAATTCCACAGAAAATTCTGGGCTCCAAACTGGACTGCCCACCTCCTCCCTTCTCAAAACGCTTAACTGGCTTCCTGCTCCCATCACAATAAAACCTTAAGATGATACGCAAAATCCAGCACTGTGCCTACAACCCCACCTCCTCCTGATAAAACATGCTCTCCTCACTCTGCTCCAGCTACACTGACCTCCTTGCTGGTCCCTGAACATGACCAGCACCCTCCTGCCCTCGTGCCTTCTGCCTTAGAGCCATTAATGTCCCTGTCCTTTCCTCCACATAGCCAGGCTCTAGACTTTCCTTTAGGTCTCAACTTCTGGTTGATCAATTCATGGGGAAAAAAAACCCACCTCGTAGAAAAGATTATCCCCATGAAGTAGGATTCTCCACCATTCCCCACCATCCTCACAGTCTACCGTATCTTGGTGTACTGTTCTTCTGGCTCTGGTCATCCACTGATATGCCTTTGTGTTTACTGGCATCTCTCCTGCTAGGTGTCTGTCACTAGAATTCAACCTGCCATGAGGGGGACCTTTGCTTTACTATCCTTTGCTAAGGATACTGCCATATCACTAGGATTAATGCATGGCCTGGCACACAGTGGGCTCTGGGTAAATGCTTGTACTAAATGAATGAATGAATAAACAACACTTGTATTACATGTAAGTTGCATCCCTACAGGGTTAAAAAAAATAAAAATAAAAAGGTCCACACCCTCCAAGAGCTTTTCTGTCTTTGAAGAACCCTGGGGAAAGAGCCTGAGTCTGGGCTGGGGAAGGGGAACATCAAGGGAGCACAGAAAAAATCATATTAGTGGACCACCTTCTCAGGGGTCCCCAGCCCTTGCCCAGGAAAGCAGAGTCAGCTCCCTACCCTCCCTGCTCACTTCACACCCTTGAAAGATAGGAAAGAGCTGAAGACTGCAAACGACAAAGCAAAGAATGCTACAGAAAACCTAGACAGTCAGAATAGGAGTATCTGGAAAGAGAAATATCTTACCTGAGGACAGGAGAAGCAAGTCTGGAGCAGCACAGTCAACGGCAGTGACACAGAAGATACAAGACACACTGCGAGAGTACGAGAGAAAACGGCCCAGCCCAGAGATAGTGTGAGCAATGATGTTGATGTCACCACTGACAATGGAAACAATTGGATGGGTGAAGTGAAACAAAAAGTCATCTTCTTGGTAACTAATACTTTTAATTAATTAATTTATTTATTTATTTATTTTTGGCTGCGTTGGGTCCTCATGGCTGCGCACGGGCTTTCTCTAGTTGTGGCAAGTGGGGGCTACTCTTCGTTGCAGCGCACGGGCTTCTCATTGTGGTGGCTTCTCTTGTTGCAGAGCACGGGCTCTAGGCACATGGACTTCAGGAGTTGTGGCACACGGGCTCAATAGTTATGGCTCACTGGCTCTAGCGCGCAGGCTCTGTAGTTGTGGCACACGGGCTTAGCTGCTCCGCGGCATGCGGGATCTTCCCAGACCAGGGCTCAAGCCCATGTCCACTGCATTAGCAGGCAGATTTTTAACGACTATGCCACCAGGGAAGCCCCAGAAACTAATATTTGTACAGCACTTTACACTTTAGAGAGCATCAACACAACGTGACTTTACCGATTCACATAAAAGCCAGTGAGGTGGGCAATAAATTTTACAGATATGGAAACTGAGGCTCAGAAAAGCCAAGTGATTTTTTGCTCCAAGATTGCACAACAAGAAAGTAGCAGAAGTGGAACCTAAGGAGTCTTCCGGCTCCAAGGACTGAAGACTCTTTTAACCCCTCAATTCCAAATGAATTTTAAACCCTCAATTCCAAATGAATTCGATTCTTGAGGCCTGGCTACAAGTGATTAACAAGACATTATCCATGGTATGTTAATGACTATTTATTCAAAAGCAGGATTCCCCCACCCACCCAATTCCTCTAGGCATTTATTCCACACCCTCTTGACTTGGGAGAAATCTGGTCTTCTCTAAGCCTTCCTAAGGTGGTCAAAAGCTGAAAAGCCCGGGACTTCCCTGGTGGTGCAGTGGTTAAGAATCCTCCTGCCAATGCAGGGAACACGGGTTCGAGCTCTGGTCCAGGAAGATCCCACATGCCGCGGAGCAATTAAGCCCATGTGCCACAACTACTGAAGCCCGCGCCTAGAGCCTGTGCTCTACAACAAGAGAAGCCACTACAGTGAGAAGCCCGCACACCGCAACAAAGAGTAGACCCCGCTCGCCACAACCAGAGACAGCCTGCGTGCAGCAATGAAGACCCAATGCAGCCAAAGATAAATAAATTAATTTAAAAAAAAAAAGCTGAAAAGCCCAAAGAGAAGTCAAACCCAGGCCTTTAAAACTGTTGCCTCAGGGCTCTGCAAAACCACAGCAAGAGGCTGCAGAATATAAAACAAAACTGCTGCTGAAAGCATTTCTACGTGAAAACACACCCTCTGCAAAAACTTGCTATAAGGGCCCGTATTTTTCAATAAGTTCCTTCAAAGTATCATTACCATAGCTTTCATGGAAACCTGGGTTCAGAAAATCCATGGCAGGTTCATTGAATTTATCAGAACTGCATTCTTTACTTGAAAATATCTCACGTGCAATTAAAAAAGAAAAAAACCTCAACATTTTTAAGTCCAAGAAGATGCTGTTCTGCTTTTGTCACCTGCTGGTGGATGCAAAATTGAAGAGAGAAAAAAAAAAAAAGGATTTGCCCCGGAGTTTCCAGAGGTCCAAAGCTGAACCCTCCAAACTCGGCAGGGAGAAAGGAGTGCAGACTTAAGCCACTTTCCTGGAAACACTGCAGAGCTCTCAGGTCTTGAGCACGGTTCGTAAGAACAAGCACCCGGGCCACCTTGAGAAAACATGAGGGGGAAGAGACGGTTCTGACAGTCTAAATCAACACCTCTCATTACACTGGAAGCAGATGAGAAGTCAAGGCTGACCGCAGAGTACTGGTCCAGGGTGCTCCCTGGGCAGCAAACACATCTGGGCTCTGGGCCGCAACAAGTGCTGTGGGAGACCTGCTTGCCTCCATGGGAGCCCCAGAAAGGCAGGTACTGAGGCTCTGCACTATGTGGACACCTGCCCCCTAGAAAGGCGGGGCACCCCGCAGCTCCGGGAATAAAGTCAACCCCGGGACCAGGACTGGGTGCGGTGGGTCTCTGGACAGGGGCACCAACACTCCCTGGCCATTTTCTCAGGCTGTTTCTTTCCTTCTGCACAACGCCGCTCCCATCTATTTAGACTGTGTGCCAGCTCGCCTCCATCCAGCCAGATGTTGCCTTTCAAGGATTGCGTATTTCTATAATTATTTCCAGGAGAAGCAAACACTCTGGAGCCCCTGAGGTTCACCATGGAATTCACTTTCCCACAAAGGGGTGTGGGTCTTCCTCTGCCCTTGCTCTCAGGGGGCGCACAATGGGGTGGGCCTTCCAAATTCCCACAGTCAATGAAATCTGTTTTAAAATAAACCCCTTGGCATCAGTGAAGTGTTCATTCACCTCCTAGGTTTTGCTTTTCATTTCCTGGTTGTTTTTTTTTAACCCCATATTTCTTTCAAAGGAGCCTTACTTTTGAGGGAGAGTTTTAAACACACTCCCATTAGGCCATACTTGCAAAAATAATATTTTCTTAGCAGCAGAGTCTTGGCCTAAATGCTTCCAGGAAACCAGCATGTTGTACTGGGCCCCAAAGAGGGGTGCGTCAGCCTGGCCGACGGAGCTCAGCATGAGTCAGGAGCAGGCTGACCTGGCCAAGACCACCTCCGAGGCTGCCACTGAGAAGGCAGCCCCCCTTGTCAATAGCTAGTCATCAAGGCTCTTTAATAGTCAACTTTCGAAAGACTCTCCTGACATCAAGTTCCTGGCAGGCACAGTGGAAAGTACTGCCTCCAAATGACAGCAAAAGATTCCACGGTGGCCTTTGCTGACATCATTCGAACCACCACCTCCAGTTTCTTGAGTAGATTCAGGAAAGTGCCCAGCCCTTAGATTTTCATTTGAAATCATGCATGCAGCTGGAATCTCAAAGACCCACTGCCTTGTCCAAATACTTGAGCCTATAGCCCTAAAGCCCTATACTGAGGACTGGGAAATACCTTCCTGAGAGTTGGGATAGGAAAAACAAAATGTCCCTATAAGTAACTTAACCTAAAGCAGGAAGGGCAGAGGGTGGAGCATCTGGAGCCTTTAAACTTCCCACCTCAATGCCACTGGGCATTTAACTTGTCAAACACAGAGCACCTACTATGTGCAAGTCACCTTCAAGATGGTGTGGAGGACACACTGTGAAGCCTCCACACAGCACAGGAATCAGTTAGGTTAGGTCCAGCTGCATATGATGGGAAATGTAAAATAACTTTAGCTTAAATAGTAAGAAAGAAGTATAGAGATAAGCAGTTCAGGGATGGTACTATGGCTCTACGGTCATCAGGGATCCAGGCTCCTCCTTTCTTTCTGCTCCACTTACCTAGGGCAGGGCTTCCATCACCACGGTTACCTCATGACCCCAGATGGCTGCTGGATTTCAGCCATTGTGTCCACGTTCCAAGCAGTAGGTAGGAGGGAGGACAGAGAAAAAGCAAAAGGGGTGCACTGTCTATACAAGTCAGTCCCTGGAACCTTCCCATAAGCCCCACACGTAACACTTCACCTTTCACTCACTAAAGCTTAAGTCACTGGCCCATATCCAGGTGAAAGAGAGACTGGGAAATAGAGTCTTTTAGATTGGCACAGTACTATGCTCTAACGAAAAACCAGGCTTTTGGTTACTGAGGAAGAAGGGTAGAAGAGACACTGGATATAAAATTAGCAGTCTTTGCCACAGAATGTGTAAAAAGAGAATTTGAAGATGAGCCAATTTGGAGCTCTACTAAGTTTAAAAGAGTTCGTAATAGAAAAAAGAAAAGCTATTAGGGTTGAAGGCTCAAGTGACGTACTTTGGGGAAACTAAAAACTTTATTAAGTTGGAGGTGTTCTGAACAAGTAACAAAACCAATTTCCCAGAACTATCCACCTTTGAATTGAACATATTTCATGAAACATTACAGCTTATAAGGAAGTTTCTTAGGCATAGAACTGTGACTCCATCAGAATCACCTGAGAGCTTTTTAAAAACACAAATCCTGGGCTTCCCTGGTGGCGCAGTGGTTGAGAGTCCGCCTGCCGATGCAGGGGACACAGGTTCGTGCCCCGGGCCGGGAAGATCCCACATGCCGTGGAGCGGCTGGGCCCGTGAGCCATGGCCGCTGAGCCTGCGCGTCTGGAGCCTGTGCTCCGCAACGGGAGAGGCCACAACAGTGAGAGGCCCGCGTACCGCAAAAAAAAAAAAAAAGTATCAGAATAACATATAGAGATATACATTAGGAGAAGAGCCTCATTTCTATAAAATACCTTCTATGTATAAAATTACATAAACATCTAAAAAAAATTCTTAAGAGCAGTTATAATTAGAGATGATAAAATAGGGTGCTTCCAATTTAAGTCATACATTTCTGTAGTGCTTCAATTTTGATTACAAACAAGTTATTACAATAATAAGAAGGAAAAAAATAAATAAATGGAAGCTGAAATGGCCTTTGAACATCCAAAACAGTGGTGCTAGGAAGCCCACAGTTTCCCTTTTAGGCAACAGGCAACCCAGCACCCGACACATAACACAATTCAACATCAGTTTCCTTCTTCCTCTCCTTACACACAACCCTACACAGTTGGAAATTTCAATCCTTACCCAAAGCCAAGTAGAAGCAATAACACAGAAGTGTGAGCTGCTGCAAGCAAACAAGGTATCAGTTACAGAAGATGACAGAAGAACCAAAAAGACCATGAGAATTAGAAGCACAGCAATTCCCACAGCTATTTAGTGTAGGAACAAGCAGACTCAGGCACCTAGAGCCTCTGAAGATATCTCCAGATGACAAATAAGATTAATAAGAATGAAATGAGAATTTTTATTCAATGTCTAGGTTTTAGTAATTCAGGGAAATGTGTTCCTATTGAAATTTCAAGTAAAAAGCTAAATATTTAGTCTTACCACTTGAAAAACTAAACTGAAAATGAGGAAAATGAACCCATGTGAAATATCTAATTGCCCAAAATGTTCTACAATTAATCTATTATTTTTGTTTAGGTTGTATTTAATAAATAAAGTATTATGAATTCTGGTTTTTATTTTTTAAAGCCATTGGAGTAAATAGTCATTTTTTTTTTTTTAATTTTATTTTTTTGTGGTACGCAGGCCTCTCACTGTTGTGGCCTCTCCCGTTGCGGAGCACAGGCTCTGGACGCACAGGCTCAGCAGCCATGGCTCACGGGCCCAGCCGCTCCGCGGCATGTGGGATCTTCCCGGACCGGGGCACGAACCCGTGTCCCCTGCATCGGCAGGCGGGCTCTCAACCACTGCGCCACCAGGGAAGCCCAATAGTCATTATTAAAAGTAATTGCCACACACACACAAAATTAACTTGAGAACCTTACCCTAGGCCAGCAATCGTCAACAGAAAGATTCCATATCCTCTGCTTTTAAGAGAAAGCCAAGAGATCTCTACTGATTGTCATGAACATATAAATTCAGGATAGCAGCATTGTGTATTTCTTGTGTATTTTTTTTCTATTTTCCCACCAAAGGATTTTTATTGGCAACAAAAATGAGTCCTGCATCTTTAGATTAAGCACAGCTTCAAAGAAAGAGGCTCTACTTTTCAAAAATCTAACCATTTCAGCCAATAATGCAAATTATTCAAATATAGACTATAATTAGGGTTCTGAGATTAGATTCCATGTTGAACAGCAACAAACAGTTGGATTTAATGCATATGAAGGAAACAGGACAATTGTTATAAATATGGAGGCTATGCACCAAATAAGTATTCTCCATTCAAAGTGCTGTTCTCTGTGTGCTAATGTTCAAGTGAGCTAAAACAATAGAGGTTTGTGTACCTTCGAAACTGGGCAAACAACCTGCCACTTTAATTAACTTCCATTTACATTACTACAGGAGCCCAGTATTCCAACATGCTCAGTTACTAGGTGTGAAATAAGACTTATTTCCAAACATGCTATACATTACATGGCTGCCAGGTGGGTAACAGTTTCTCACAGCTCAAGTCTATCCTGGAAGCGTACAGCACTTCCCAGCACCACAGGGCCTGGGCCATGGCAAGTACACAATAAATGCTGGCTTCCTTTCCCCTTTCCTTCTGCCTCCAAATATAATAGGAAAATAGCAATATGACGCACACTAAAAATACCACTAAGACTATTCCTGGGCCTTCCATTCATTGCTTTCCTATTTCATTACATAGGAAATACCCCCTTTAAGAGTATCTTGCTTGCACACAACTCCAATTTTGTGTTTAGCATACATACATATATGTAGTGGAAAAAAGAGGACACACACCCCAAAATTAACAGCTGTGTATCTTGATGGTAGAACTGAAAACAGTTCTTAATTTTCATCTTATACTTTTCTGTATTTTCCAAATGTTTTATAATAAGCATCTGCTGAGTCAAAACCGAGTATGATACAACACAGTTCCACTACACACTCACCAGAATGACTAAAAGGAAGATGACACACGATACCAAGTGTGACCCTGGAGCCACTGAAACTCACCCACTGCTAGGTGGGAATGCCAGCTGGTACAACCACTTTGGAACACCGTTTCACAGTATCAACCACAGCTCCACATACATGAAGACCCATGTATCTTATCTATTACTCAAGGCCAGAAGTGCAGGCTGTGACCTGGGCATTCAGAACTCGTTTGTGTAGGACACCAACCACAGCATCGATTCCAAGAAGGAGGAGGAATCACTAGTTATGCTGCTGCTGAGGTTTCAAAGAAAGGAAACTGGCAGGAGTCGCACACCAGGATTAATCACAGACTACTGGAGAGAAAAATGGCTTTAGCTTCTGAAAGCAGTAGCTGCTTTCTGCAGAAGGAGAACTACTATTTTATTCCAGTGGAATAATTCATTTTAAATTGAGGAGTCATTTGGGAACTGAAAGAGCTCATCTTTCTTCCCTAAGGAAAGAGAGGAGACAAGTAACTCTCTGTTAAAAGATTTTCATGTTGACTGTCTAAATTTACTGTCCTTTAATATATTTCAGATTTACAACTAAGATAATTTTTAAAGTATAGGCCTGCTGTGTAAAGTAACTTAAAATGTTGGTCATGAAGCAAGAGACTCAGATTATACAAGAGTGTTTTAGTAAAATGAAACACTGTAAACACTGCGAATAGTCTTCAATTTAGAAGATTAACCAAGATTAGGAATCACATCTCACGAATTCTTGCTTCCATTATTTTCTACTTTACTTTCAACTAAGACAGGCCACCTGGATCTGAACCTAGTCCCACCACTTACTAGCTGTATCACCTTGGGCAAGTTACTTCATCGCTCTGTGCCTCAGTTTCCTCAATGGTAAAATGGGATAATAATAGGATTATTAAAAGGAGTAAGTGAGGGCTTCCCTGGTGGCGCAGTGGTTGAAAGTCCGCCTGCCGAAGCAGGCCCTGGTGCCCTGGTCCGGGAAGATCCCACATGCCGCGGAGCGGCTGGGCCCGTGAGCCATGGCCACTGAGCCTGCGCGTCCGGAGCCTGTGCTCCGCAACGGGAGAGGCCACAACAGTGAGAGGCCCGCGTACCGCAAAAAAAAAAAAGAAAAAAAGAGTAAGTGAGTTAGTAGATGTTAAGTGCATAAAACAGTGCCAGGCACTACTGAGTGCTATAAAAGTGTTCCTATCATTAATTATTATATTTTCAGATGAAGAGGCAGAATTCATCTAAAATTTAACCACAGACTTTGCAGGTATAGGAATAGACAGTCTAAAAACCAGAGGAAGCTGTGTACTAAGATTATGTCAAGTAAACATGAGTATCTGTGGTTTGGTAGGTATATACACGCACGCACACACACAAACCAACCCTCCCTCCCCCCTCCCACCTCCCTCTCTCTCTTAAGTAATTTAAATCACTCTAGAACATAGTGTATCCCAGGTTCTTCTGATCCCAAAATAATCCCAACAAAGGTGTGAAATATCCTTTCTATTCTGAAATATTCTCTTCTTCCAAATATTTCTAAGGGCCCATTTAAAACACATACACTGAAAAGGAATATTAGCCTTTCGTACTTCAAAAACATGCTGGAAATTTTCCAGGGCACATTTGAGCAGCAGAGTGCATGACGTTCAAACCTGGACTCTTTTCAACCTGTAGCAGAGGAGGCCTACTAAAAGTTTACATTTTCCTCCAATTGTGAGCACAGAAAGCTTTTCATTTTGTTCCAAAGGAAATGATCTTACCATAGCTCAACGATATCATCATTGTCTGAATAGAGTGGGCATCCGGTGGCCATTACAGAAGGACTAAATGCTAAAACCCAAGGGTATAAAAGTTAAAAGCAACTCAGTGGAAATGTCAGTTACAACGTTTTTTGATTTAAAGAATCAAACACGGAGAGAGAGAACCCTCAAGCAAGGGAATTAGGAAGAGTACCAGCACAACATAAGGGTAGTACCCTACTTCCCCTTCCCCCCATCTCCCCCCCAATAAAAAGGCTTTTCAATATCCATACGCCTCTGCTTTTCTATGTGGAAGAGAATTGCTCTTGAAAAGATTACCACATATAATTCTTTCACTTCACCTATAGACACATTCATACTTTTCTACCAACACTGGCCAATTAAGTCCAAAATCCCTATCTCACTACTATTTTCTGTGGTTTTTCCCTATTATCAGAGTGACATAATTAAGATAGCAATTTTCTAATTTACTAGTCCGGGGTATCAAAAAAACTTATTTTGCTTAAAAAAATAACTGCTCATTCTGTACTTCACAGACTTTAGGACACCCAGATACCTCTCCACTGAAGCCACGTCTATAAACACAGCTAACACACGATGGTGGTTCCTATCTTTGCTCTACCCTTAGTTGTAAAAGCTTTATTCAGCTTTATTATGCAGAACTTGGCCCAGCAGCCTTCAGTTACGAGATGGATGATGTGTGGAAAGTTGCATACTCAGGTGGATTCTTAGCAATGAAGTAGATTTTGGGATCTCAAGGAAAAAGTAGGTGATGGCAGCCGTATTTTATTTGCAAAATAAAATTCCCAGCAGGGGCTACTTTCTTGCTGATTTGAGCTGCTGGGTTAGGTTTTCACATTTCATAAAGTTGCTCTGGGGCTTGATGGAAACATTCATTCTTCAAAAGTGTATCTGACTCTACTATGTGTAAGACACTATGTCAGGTGCTAAGGGAGATTTAAAAAATGACCTTATTTCACTCGTGGACTTTTTTCTTTCCACAGCTCTCCCTTCGCACCAAACATACAGACAAATGGCACTTCCACTCCCTGACAACCACATTTAGGGCCCTCATTTCCTCTCCTTAAGCCCCTGTGTATACTAAGAAACCACCTATCGTTTTCTTTATTATTATAAAGGTAATATATACAGTGGTTTTTTTTTATATGTAAAATTCAAACAGTCAAGGAGGGCATGAAATGAAAAAGAAAATTTCCCTTCCAACCATGCCACCAATCCCACAGCCCAGAAATAAGCATGTTTCTTAGGACTTCTTAGGATGTACATTCGCAACCAGGAATTGAGATTTTAACAGTACACTGTTTTCTCACCCTTCCATGAAAACCAGCTCATTGAAGAGAATATTGACCATTTAGGATCTTTTTCTCTGTCCCTCTCCAGTGAACTGACTATGTTGAGTTTGAACCAAAACTACATACTACAGACAGGTAGTGGGGAAGTCTGCAAGTCTTCACTTTCTGACATCTTTTTTTTTTTTTTTTTCACCGTGTTTTAAAGTTTATTTTTTAGGAGGCACTGGGAAACTGCATGGAATCTTTAGAAAGGATTTAATGTCAAATAGGTTAAGTTCTCTTTTTTAATTTTATTTTATATTATGGTTGATTTACAATGTTGTATTAGTTTCAGGCGTACATCTGAAATCTTCTTGAGAGAAAAATATGATTCTGTTTTTCTGATTTTCTCCTTTTACATTACAGGGTTACTGGTAGTTTCTGCTCACTCAGCTCCTGAATCCTAACATACATTAGTAAAGGTATTTACTGTAATATTTACAATATTGCCTTCATTGCCTACTTGTTCAGAGAGTGGATTCGGGTATGTGGTTCAGTCTCTAGTTGATTAAATGATAATGAAGATATCAATCATACTTCAAACAAAATATTACTGGGAGATTAGAGTATATTTAACCTGGAGTTACTGCATTTATCTAGGACAGTCTTGATCATATTTCTCAATAGTTATTCTCACTTGTATATTCTGTACATAAAAATAGCACTATTTCTGAGCTTGTCTGGAGCTTTTTGGTGATAGAGCAGTGCAGAGAAATTGATGTTATACTTGGTGAAGTGTTAGTTGCCTTGGAAATTACCTGTCTTAATTATCCTATACTGTTTCATCTCTTGACTATAATATCATCTAATTTTCTTAGAGTTAACCTTTAATTTCCTTTTTATTTTTAACAAAATATTTTAATAAAAAAAATTGAGATTTTAAAACAAAAATGGGATCTTACACTATATATTAATTTGCACCTTGCTTTAAAAAAAATTCTACTTGTGAATTTTTCTTTATCAGTACTCACAGATTTGCCCAGTTCCATAATGTGCTTATATGTTCATTTATTTAACCAGTCCCCTTGAAAGGCGTTTAGGTTATTTCTAGTGTTACACTATTATAATGCTGCAATGAACATCTTTGTATGTTTGCCGGCACACTTTTGCAGGTGTATCCATAAGATAAATTCCTAACTGTGGCAGGGCTGAGTTAGAGTATGAACAGTTTCAAGTTCTGAAAGATAATGCTAAAAGAAAAGAAGAGGGAGGAAAGAAGAAACTGCTGTGGCCGACACCAGTGGCTACCCACTCACAGCAACTGCCCCTTGCCCCCTGGCCAGCAAAGCCCCAGTTTTGTCCCCTCTCCTCCCAGCACCCACATGCTTTGGGGAAAGCTGGACCCCAAGACTGCTCTAAGCAGGCTACGGGAGCCCCATATCTCCATGCCAGTCATCGGATGAGACGTGGGCATCGGACCCAGTTTTGCCAATGGGGCACAGCAGAAGTTCTGCAGGGGGCTCCTAGCCAAGGTTTTCTCTGCTTTCCTCTTTTCCTGCCTCTGGACATCACACATCACTGTGTATGAGGATATGATGGCTGAAACAGCTTCAGCCACACTGGGACCACCAAGAGCCAAGACTGAGGACAAATGTCAAACAGTGAGGCTGGCAAAGAGGAAACGTGTCTGAGTCTTTCATTAATTAACTCCAAAACTGTGCTAACTTTGGCCTTCTTGTTTACATGAGATCATAAAGATCCCTACTGTTTAAACTACTTTCAACTGAGTTTTGTTTACTTGCTGGTGAAAGTATTCCCACCGCCCAGCTGTTCTCCAAAAAGCCGCCCACTGGATTTATAATCCCACCCAGGGCACGTACTAGAGTGTCTGTCCCCTCACAGCCATGGCTGCACCGGGTCTAATCCCCATCTATTGTCAGTGTATTTTTGCTTCACGGCCAGTCTTTTCTTCCTTGGAGAGTCTAGCAGCCCCTTCCCCAAAAAGGACACACTGAAAAAAGGTGATACAAAGGCGGCCAGTATTTCATTCTGCTCCATCTGAGGCATCGCCCTGGGCCACAAGTCTCAGCTGGCTCCTTCAGGAAAGAAGACACAGTCACCCTGGGCCGGATATTCTCTAATGCCTTAGAGCCAGTCACAACTCTGCTGGGCTGGGGCAGTCACCAGGGTGTGGAAGGACAGCCCTAGACAAGAAACTGGATGACCTAGTTCAGATCTGCTACTTATGGCTGAAGAGAAGTCACCCAACCTCCAGAAGCCTGTTTCTTTGAATGTAAAAGGAGGGCTCCTGAAACGAGGGTCCTTATAAAGATGGGGACAGGGTGCCTAAAGGCCCTGGTGATAAACTGTCACAGACAAAGATGGGAATTAGGCTGACCCCACGGACCTATGCTGAGAGGGGGCCAGGCCAAGGGTAAGCAGATCCCCTGGCCTCCTTGGACACTTCGGCCCTCTCTGCTCTACCTGTCACTCCTGCCACCACAGTGGGCAGCCTGTCAGGTCAGGACTGCTGACCAGAGGAAAACCCAGCCCACCACCTCCGCTCCTCCCGCAGATAAGCTGAGCTCCCAGGAGCAGCGTCACAGTGCATGAACGTGAAGTGACATTCAGTCGAGAGTCGGTGCTAACTTACAGGGATTACCAAGGCTTAGGCTGGTACCTGGGCAAAACATATATGAATCTTCACCCAGCTGGCCTAGCTTGAGAAAGCTTCCAAAAGGCTGGTTTGGCCCCTACTTTTCTCACCCCTCTCATTCATTCGTGATCCTCGTGGTGGATTCAATCACTGTTTACTGCAGTCCCTTCTTTCCCATGTAACTTTGCAGTGGACGAGAATGGCCTGAGTCTACTTCCCCACTGCACTGATGTTGCGTTTGGCCATGTGGTTTGTGTTGGCCAATGGTTATGAGCCAAGGCCTTAAGAGGCATCATGCATCCCCATCTGCCCTCTTAGGCTACCACGACCTGCCACAAGATGAGCACACCATAGGCCCCCGAATAAGCACATGTGGAAGAGCCCTAAAGCCAAATGGAAGCCTGGAATCTAGCCTGGCCCAGCCAAGGCCAGCCTAGATCAACCAAACCATACCCCGTAAGAAAATAAATGCTTGTGGTTGTAAGGCACTGAGATCAGGGACTGTCCTGTTATGCAGCAACACTATGTAGCAAAACCTAACACAACCACCGTAAGAGCAAATATAATGTAAGTTTGCCTGGCACAGAGCAGACATGCAATAATAAAATATTTGTGCTTATTTTAAGGAGATCTTAATTCATTTGTCATTCATACACGTACAGAGAACTCCTACCCATGAGGCACCACACTAGCCCCACAGGAAGCTGAACGCAATGAAAAATACAAAGTAATAATTCCGTCACGTAACTTTTTAATCTAGCAAATCCCCAAGCTTCCTAAATTCTACTGGGGGAGAGGGGTCAGTGCTTACAAAGCTTCTATTCATTTCATTGATTCATTCATTCATTCATTTATTGCCCTGGGTCAAATCACAGAAGGGATGAAATTCAGTATCTGTGCATTTAAGGGTCTGATTCTTGTATTTATAAATGGTGAAATCTACTGCCTTCTACAAATGTACTTTTTTTTTAACATCTTTATAGGAGTATAATTGCTTTACAATGGTGTGTTAGTTTCTGCTTTATAACAAAATGAATCAGCTATACATATACATATATCCCCATATCCCCTCCCTCTTGCGTCTCCCTTCCACCCTCCCTATCCCACCCCTCTAGGTGGTCACAAAGCACCGAGCTGATCTCCCTGTGCTATGCAGCTGCTTCCCACTAGCTATCTATTTTACATTTGGTAGCGTATATATGTCCGTGCCACTCTCTCACTTCGTCCCAGCTTACCCTTCCCTCTCCCCGTGTCCTCAAGGCCATACAAATGTACTCTTAAAGACAGAAACTAGAAATTATTTTGTAAACTTGAATTATTTTTAATGAACCCCTTTGTTCTATTAATCTTCACTTATTCACTCAACGTACACTTACTGAGCACCTATGATACTCCAGGCATATGATGGGTAGCTGTGCTAGGAAGCAGCACACACAATTCCTAGCTCCAACTTCTGGCTGCCCAGGCGCACCACTGACCACGAACAAATTATTTAAAATTATAATTGACAGCTCCATGTAGTATCCAAAATTATTTTTAAAATAAAAATAAAAAACCTTCCTATGGTTTAACTCCAATGTCTTCTTCCAATATTACTTTTAAAAGAATTCCACTTCACCTGCAAATGTGGTGATTTCACCATCTCTCTTCTCCTTTTATCAAGGACAATAAAGAAGATGGGTTTCGACCACATTCCTTCTTACACTCACTGCCACACACAGAGTAGTGGGAGATTCACACATTTAATAACCTTTGATTTGTTTTTGTTTTTTTTTTTTTTTTGGCCACACCATGTGGCACGTGAGTCTTAGATCCCCGACCAGGGATCGAACCTGCTCCCCCTGCACTGGAAGCAGGGACCGCCAGGGAAATCTCAACACATTTAATAAGCTTTGGCATGAAGTCTTTTCAAAGGTCTTTGGGAAATCTAAATAAATCAGATCCACTGGTTTGCCCTTCTTCCCACATTTATTTTCTCCCTCAGAGAACATAATGAGTTCATCAAGCATGATTTCCCCATCTGAATGTCATGTTTTGTTTTGTTTTTTAAGGGTCCTGTGATCTCACCCTCTCCCATGGATTGCACAAGGCTGCTGGGCATGGAGGTGAATTAGCTCTGAAAATAAGGACCATTTCTCGATTTTAACTGGGGAGTCACAGAAGTGAAGTGTATAAGACCATACACGCATACACGTCCCCATGCAGACACTGTTCCAAGCACTCTATTAAGATTCACTCATATAACATATAACCCCAGAAGCAGGATTCGGACCCTGGAAGTCCAAGGCCAGAGTCCAGGCTCGTAACCACCAGGCCCTGCAGCCTCTGCAAATCCCAACCTGTGCCAGGGTCCCTGGGCTTCTCCACCCACCAGTCCTGGGCCAGCTTGATGCGGATCCCCAGGAAAGCAGCACAAATGGAAGGCCATCCTAGAGCGGCCTTTATTTCAGGACACAGCTTTTCCCTGGACACTCCTCTGGGATAAATCCTAGCATCTGCCACAAAAGAACCTCTAAGCCCCCTAAAGCTGCCAACATCCTGCTTCCTCTTGGCAGGACCTACTCACCTCTCCAGAGTCAAAGCAAAAAGCAGAGCCTCCTCAGCTATAAGGGCCCATGGCCCGTAACTCAAGAAAGCTCCAAAGCCTGGCTGAAATCTCAGGCCCCGCCTAAAGGATCCAGCATCTCACAGCCCTGAGCTGCTCTCCTAAATGCTTCAGTCTCTTCTTACTGAAGCCCCTACCCTGTTACTGAGCTCAGAATTGGGAGGATGGAGATGACACACCATCTCCTTTCAGTCTGGCCTCTCCCTCCAGGAGCTAGCTTTACATCTCTGGGGCTTCAGGCTTCTCTGAATCTTCTATCATTGGTGGTTTAAGCGGGGTGGGGAGGAGAGAGTCCAGATTGTCTGGGTCAATGACACGCTACAAATCTGGCCCAGGCCTCCACCTGGAAATCTAAAGCAAAGGATATTATTAAAGTCACGGGTTAAGGATCCCTGACTCCACAGCAGCTCATTTAGAAGCCCGCAGTGTGGGCTTCCCTGGTGGCGCAGTGGTTGAGAGTCCGCCTGCCGATGCAGGGGATGCGGGTTTGTGCCCCGGTCCGGGAAGATCCCACATGCCGTGGAGCGGCTGGGCCCGTGAGCCATGGCCGCTGAGCCTGCGCGTCCGGAGCCTGCGCTCCGCAACGGTGAGAGGGCCCGCATACCGCAAAAAAAAAAAAAAAAAAAAAAAAAAAAAAAAAAAAAAAAGTAAACACTTCCCAAGAAAGCTTTAAAACAGAGGGAGGTTTTTAGTAAACGACTTAATTGAGGGCCACTTCTCATGTGGAAAGCTTTTTACCCAGAGGAATAAAATGGTCTGGTGGGTGTTTTCCAGACACTTGTTTTTAAACCTGCCATGCTGTCCTGGGGAAATGAAGCACAACTCTGGGCCGGTGTGTGTCCCCCTGCTGCTAATTCTTCAGCAGAAATAAAATACCTAATAAGACCTACTCCCCGGCGGCACAGAGAACCCGGCGTGACAATGTCACTCCAATATTCATTTCAAGGGTCATTAGAATCACCGGAGAGGAAAAGTGAAAAAACTAAGGTTGGCCAAAAAGAACCCGAAGAAAGATGTTCTAAAGCTTGAAAACAGGACACGAGGTGGGAGAATAGGCCTGATGAAACGGAGGCTTGGGTTACTCTACAAAGACACCAGGTAAAAGGAATGAAGTGCTGATACTCACTACAGCGCATGGATGGACCTAGAAAACATGATGCTTACTGGAAGAAGCCAGACCAAAAGGCCACACGTTGTATGATCCCATTTATATAAGATACCCAGATAGGCAATTCCACGGAGACAGAAAGTAGACTGGTGGTGCCAGGGCCTGGGGGAAGGGAGGAATGTGAAATGACTGCATAGTGGCTACGGGGTTTCCCTCTCCGGTGACGAAAAAGCTCTGGAATGAGACAGGGGTGATGGTTGCACAATGCTGGGAATGTCCTTAATGCCACTGACCTGTACACTCTAAACTGGCGAAAATGGGCAATTTTACACAGTATGTATTTTACCACCATAAAATAGAAAATGATAACAGGAACTCCGGAAAAATCCTTTCTCAGCTCCTAACCCAGGAGCAATCCTTTCCTCACATAAATATAAATATACATGCTATAGGCCAAAATAATAAATAGTATTATTTTACTAATAACTCATTTATTGAGTTAGGCTTCCCACGTGCACTATGCCCTTAAGGCCAAGTCACTTCCCCCCCCACCGCACCTGTCCTCAGGTGGGTGGTGGTGTTATCATTAGCCCCATTTTACAGGTGAGGAAACCAAAGCACAGGGAGGTCCAGGAGCTTGCCCAGGGTCACCCAGCAGATAGGGGAAAAGCCAAAGGATGAAGCCAGAGGGAGGAGAGCAGGTAGCTTACACCCCAACTCAGAGCACGGCCACTCTGCCACCGAATCGTATGCTCTGCTGAAGGAATGTTTTCTGGGCCTAGTTTCCCACTTTGCCCGCAACACGGATATTGCTTGGCTGTTGAGCCCTAATCCTTTTTCACTGGCATTTCTTGAGGGACCACAGAGTTCTCTGAAAAACACGTTCAAAATCACACCTTAGGAATCAAACTACACCTTCACATGTGTAGAACTACTTCACGTGGACAGAGCGATTTTCATGTGTTCGGATTTACTGTATTTAGTCCCGGGAACAATGTGGTAAGATAGGAGGGTGATGTGATTACCCGTCCTTTCCTGGGGGAGAAAAGCCAGCCTCCCAAGGACAGGCCGCATGGTGGGTGCAGGCACCTGGCTTCTACTCCAGGGCCCCACTCTGCTGTCTTCCTGAAGAGCCAGGTTTAACTACTGAGTTGTTAGGGATGTTTTTTAGCATATAAGTTATTTATATGTAAATCTATATGTATTATTTATATGTAAATAGTGCACGCAATTACAAATGAAGTTAAGGAGCACGCTAATGGAGAAGAAAACAGCTCTTCCCACATTTCAGGGCCGCTTGTGAGGTAACCCAGAAGCACCAATAAAAGGTTAAATTCCATTCCCTCCACCCCACTTAAGACATCAGGGCTCTTTGCCACTTGCCATCAGCTCCCTTTGATAAGAGATGTTAAAAACCACCACCGCTGTTAGAGGTGCCACCTTGCCAGGGCTCTCAGCCTCCCAGTACTGACTTTTGGGCTGGATAATTCTTTGTTATGGGGGCCGTCCTGTGCATTGTAGGGTATTTAGCAGCAGTCCTGGCCTCTATCCACTAGATGCTAGTAGCCACCACCACCCCTGGTCGTGACAACCAAGATGTCTCCAGATACTGCCAAATGTCCCCCAGCGGGGGCCCCATTTTTGAGAGCCACTATACTATGTCCAAGAGATGTGGCCCTAACAGCTCTATGAGGTAAGAGCTACATGCCCCTTTTACAGATGAGGAAACAACCCTGAAATGGATGGGAAACCTGCCCAGAACACCACACTCCTTGTGATGGGTAAATGTGGTTTCCAATTCAAGCGGTTGAGCCCCCAGTGCTCTCACCCCACAGTGGGAAGATGGAACAGGAAGACCAGAGGCAGATCTACCTTCTACCAGCTCACGTCCTGCAATGTTAAACGGAGCCTTGCCCCGAGAAGAGGGAGGTGGGCTTGAACCCTCCAGGGGTTTGATCCTCAAGTCCAAAGACAATGCGTTCTGCTTGCAAAAACAGTCCCAGCCGTGCCCGGAAGGCTGAAGGGCCTCCTTGACTCACTAAATAACCTGCAAGCTGGGAGTAGGCATGCCCTTTGAATACCAGTGCTTTAAGCACAAATACAAACAGCAATCACTGACCATGAGAGCCCGAAATACATTTTTTAAAACATGCCTTTATCAAGAATTTCCCCTTATTATTTTGGTGAAACATTCCCCCACAGTCTCACCCTTCTTAGCGCTCATCTGTCTTTCTGTTTAGAAATCACTGTGGCTGCTAGAGAGACACAGATGAAATACAAGACGTCACGTTTCAAAAAGCTGAATGACTTCTGTCCTTCCTCCTACAAAACTTTATGGAGCCTCTAGTTTCTGCTACACACGGGGGCGCGAGGTCAGCTGAGAGAGCCCTCCGCTTTACAGGTCTGTTTACAGGTTTTGGGGGGAGGGGGGTTCCTCCGACATGTTAGCCAAGGGCACTGATGGTGTTCTAATTGTTGAGATAAAGGCACATGCAAGCAGCCAACAATTTGTGAAGAAATGAATGAGTGGGTGAATCGAGGGGACGAATGCAGAGCCCGTGCACTAACCAGCGCTCCGGGTCCAGAGAAGCACATCTCAGGGCCAGACAAGTTTGAACCCTGGATCCAACCACTTGGTAGCTGCACAACTTCGACAAGTGACCCAATTTCTCACGGCCTTCTTTCCCTCACCAGGAAAATGGGTTTATGATAGTACCCATCCCACAGAGCTATGTCGAACACTCTCAGACAAGGCTGGACGTAAATGCTCCAGAAGCATCTGCTATTATGAGAATCACTGATCTGGGCAGGCCTCCTGGGAAGTCCGGTGACTCTTCTGCACCCCACCCAGCTGCCTCACGCCCAGGAAGCTGGACTCAAGGCAGGTATCCAGACCCTTAGCAAGAGGTGGTCATGCCCTGAGCAGACCAGACCTGAAGAACCAGCTAACTATTGGCTCTAATCCTCCCCCCGCTTCCCTACCTCCTCTCTCCCTCTAACCTTACACCCCATTCCACCCCACCCCACCCCACAAAACAGCTTTCGGGTGGCTCAGGGCAGCACAGTTAGGGCTGAGCTGGCCTGACTACATGTGAAACAAAGGTGCTCAAGCCTCAAGCCTGAAACTCACAAGTAGGAAAAATCTTAAATTTGGTAAACTCCAGCCAGCAGTCCCTTTCCAAACTACTCTCTCTTATCTCTCCCTCCATTCTTTCTCTATCAGTTCCTCTCAAACTCTTAAAGCTTTCACTGTAATCACCACTCAGTAAACTTTCCAGGTTTTTGATATTTGATTAGGGCAAGGAGAGAGACTAATCCACTTTTCAGCTGCTGCTGTGCAATTCTAAGTCACTGTTTTTAATAAGGAGGATAAAAATCTTATAGGCAAAAATGGAGGAGCAAATTCTTTTTTTTTTTTTACAAAAAGCTGTCTGTAATACAGCTACAACAAAGCTCAAGGATATGGATTAGTTCATAGGATATATTAGAACCTCTTTACGACTTTGGAAACTGGGCCATTTCTTTTTCCTCTGAAATAAAATCAAAAGAGAGGGCAGCCGTTAACAGCGTCTCAAACTCTGAACTGGAACCACAAAACTCCAGACCTCACCAGGTTCCTCACCTGGAAAATGGTATCAACAACACTGACGTTTCAGGATCCCTGGGAGGAGTCTTAGCTGCAGGGGGTCCTCTTCCCTGAATGGTCTCCAATTTGCAAGGGAAAACAGAGTGCCAGTTTCAAATGCAATAAAATACAGGCTAGAAAGCCAGGGGGAGTCAGAAGTAAAACTAAGGAGAATTATTGAAGCCAAAACTAGAAAATCTTGATCATCTTGCCTCAATCCTCTAGCAAAGAGATAAGCAAGGGTGAAAGATTATTAATAATTATTAGAAATAATTATTAGTATTATTAATAATAAAATAAAGATAATTAATGAATTATTAATAATTATTATTAATAATTCTGGAGAATTATTAAAGCCAAAACTAGAAAATCTTGATCATCTTGCCTCAATCCTCTAGCAAAGAGATAAGCAAGGGTGAAAGGTTATTAATAATAAAGGGGCTTTATAGACTTAAGAAAACTACAAAGTATATAACAGCCTGAGCCATTACGTACTCTACCAAAGGCAAGCAGAAAGCCCTGTGATTGGACAGCAGGGGATAAACCCGCCCTATAAAACAAGAGGCTGAAATATTCCATGTTCATGACAAAATGCCCTGTGCTCTAATCCCAAACACTAACTCCATGATGACCCTCCATCGAGCTGATCCTTCTTAGGGTGAAATATAGAGCTAGAGCCCATTGCAGTAATGGGCACACACGCGGTAACCCTGTTTTCAACTTAACCTTTCCTAATTATAGCTCCGCACGCCTCTAAACCCTTCTGACCTGTAATTTTAAGAGCTTGAGGTACTTAACAAGGCAGCAAAGTTTTGTTTTTGTTGCTAGTACCACATAAATAGGAACTGAACGTGCACGGCTTCGTTTTGCTCCAGAATATTCGACACTGAACTTTGTTTTTAATCTCTTACCCAAGGACCAATTATCTCCAGAAATTCAGAGGTTTGCAGAACTTGAAGAAATGTGGAGACAATGTCTCTCTAACCTAGGATTTGGGATCCATTCAGAGCCTTTCTAAACAGCCTAATCTATCCTCTCCGTTTAAAAAAACCCAGAAAAATAGGATTTCATAGAATTTCCCTTGGGATGATAAGCCCGCAGTGATCTTCGGTCTAACATTACGCATCGTCCCGTAGAGGAAAACAGTAAATCAATCCAGATCTAAGGGGACTGTGGTGTTAGAAAAACAAGGCACAGAAAACTCAATTTCCCAATCAGTTCTGCTTTAGAGGCACAAGGAGCAGTGGAAAGGCCTCAGCTTTGAATTCAGGCAGACCCGAGAGCTCTGGAACCTCAGCTCTGCCACTCCTCTAGAGCGCCTGAGCTGCCCAGGATCTCATTGGGCCTCAGTTTCCTCATCTGTAAAATGAGGCCACTTCCACCTGCCCCTCAGGAACGTACAGGTTTTAAAGCAACAGAGGGCAAGTGCCCCGCTCGCTACCTGACACGTGAAAGGTGGACAGTCAACAAATGTAACTACTCTTACAACCCTGGGGTTATTAGTCCTGTGAGTCACTTGTTTGGAAACCACCTTCCCAAGGAAAAGCAGTGTGAAGTCCAGTTTCCTGTCTGTCCAAGGAAACCTGAGCTAAAGGGACAACAGTATGATAAAGAACGAACATCCACACACTGGCCGGAGCCGCAGACAAGAACCGACCCACCTGCTCTCAAAGTGCAATGGCTGCTGTTACCCTCTTCCCAGCTCAGTTGCACAGGAGGGGTAGCCTCTACTCACTAAGCTGAGGTTGCCAGTTACCATCATGGCAAAAAGGGATCCAGCCACGTACTCCGCCAGCTTCCCAACACCGGTCGTATCCCTGCACTGCTTGCCTAAGTACTCCTTAAGCAAATCGCACCTGCCAGAATCCTAACTCCTCCTTCCTCACTCCTCACTTTCCCTTGGCAGGATCGGCATACAAACCCCTCTCGTCCATCAGAAAAGTATCTGAAGTCAATTATTTAAAACTTGACGTAAGGACTTAATAAAATAATTTAAACCCAAGAAGAGCTTTTCTTGTGTCTGCTTTGCCAGTGAATTGACAAGGTATCTATACACCCAGGGGAGGCGAGCCAGGTGGTACCCGGCTCCCCCCCCCCCAGTTCTTCATGCTCATCGTGCGTCTAAGAGTTCCCAACTTACTATAACCCCTAGTTTACATCTCCACCAGATTTCAAGCTCCATACCCCGTTTACCACGAGATCGGTGAATGATAACAGAGCTTAGCAAGGACTGGGGGCTTCATAAGAACTGAATTTGTTATATGACTGAATAAAGAAACCACAAAAACAAAAATTTGGTATGAATTTAAGATGAAGCACTCTCTCTCCCAGGGATATTGGTTTGGGGGACGGAGGACAGTGCCTGAAGAAGGAAAGTGGGGTCGGACTGGGGCATTTGACTGAAAACTCCAATCAGCTTCCCCTACGTGAAAGCCGGTCAACCCTGGTGCTCTTTCCATCAAATCCCCCTTTCTTCTCTTCTACTTTCAGGGTTTTCATGGTATAACTTGTTTCTTGATAACAGCAATGTCATGTGACAGAATAAAGTAAGCACTTGGTCATTCATGGAAAATTACCCAATTTTCAATTCCCCTTGAACTTTGTTTTTCTCCTCTGATGCCAACCTTTCAGCCATTTCACTGCCCTTTAGTGCCAGGATCAGAGGAGGCAAAGAAAGGAAGAGCACAAAATCAGTTGTGTTTTTTAAAAGGGTCAATGGCACCTCTTAGATAAATGGGTTGCAGGCAGGGCTGGGGACAGAGGGAGTTAAGGAGGCCATTGAATCCTTTAAACCATCCCCAACCCCATCAATACAAGCAAATTAACTATCCTTACGTGAAGGGGGGGGAAAAAAGCCAATAGGGAAGTCTATTCTTAACACAAATCAAAGATCAGTCTTCTGAATGCTGCATACCCTTTCTCTAAATAAAGAAGCCCCTCACTAACTCTTTCTTCACTTACTTTCTTCTAATCACTTTAGAATATTAGAGTTACTACTAAAAAGGGAGAAATGCTTAAATAAATCTGTTAGGTCCATAGTTACATATACTTTTTCTTGCTTTTTTTCCAGAATGTACCATTATATTCACAGTTTAACCATTGCTGTTCAGGTGTAACTTTTCAGGCACTAGGAGTTTGACAGCATCATCAACATTTTGCCCCTAAATGGAGATAAGATTAGCAAGTTAACGAACCAGTCAGTAACATGGCTTCATTTTGTTGGCCTGGTCCAAAAAAACAAAAAAACTCAACAGTAGGAAAACACTTTCCATATGGTCTTCTTCCCCCAAAGGTTGAGGATTCCGGCCAGGGGCCACCCTGTGAGACCATGCCCTCCACATAACCTCCATTCTCAAGCCAAGACAGTTAAGCCCAATGCCGCGGCCCCACTTCCAGCAACTGAGCACAGGGATAGGAGCAGCGCGTGGTAATGGAAGATGGGAAAGAGAGAGAAACCAACTGGGACCCAACTCTACCATTTTGAATTTTTTCAAAATGAATGTTCTTTTGACTCACGTTAGGAGCTAGAAATGAACACAAACTTTCCTCCAACTCTGGAGGGCATTCTCTTAAAAGAATGTCACACCACTACTAATAAAAATGTCACCTAGAGGGCCAGCGCCTAAGAAAAAAATGAAATCCACTGGTTTGTGGCCACGTAGCATACAGGTGGGAATCGAATACAAACATCATACTTAGGTACCACAGTAAATTAACCAAGATCCCAGGAGACTGTCACAATAACACACTATAAGAAAACATATGCTCAAATTCAGTCAATGTATCCATATATTCGATTTTTCCTTATGCCTATTTCCCTATCATTTTTAAGATCATTAGACAAGTGGCAAAGGTCTCACCTCAGATGTGTCATGCTACTGTAGGCACCAATTCCTTAATTCAGATATTATGCTATCAACAAGAAAGATACACTGTGTTAATTACATCTGCTGGGCTTAATCACACAGTGGGAATAAGCCCGATCTACACAATGAAGCTTAACACACATATTAACACATATTAATATCAACTACATTAATATCAACTACAAAATAATAAGGACCTTGTCAGCTTGCATTCTTAAAAAATTTCCCCACACATTTATGCAGAATCATAATCTGTGCCAGAGGATCTCCAAAAGCTGATGGATTTCTAAATTATTTTTCCTCCTTTTAATCTGAAATCCTTTCCAAATAGGACAAGTCAAACTATCACTTAATTTCCCTGAATAAGAACCCTGTAGCATAACCTTGACCCTTGCAAGGACTTCATGACTTTAATCCCTCCACTGTCACCTCCTTGGCAGAAAGTGCACTAGCAATATTTTCTGTGAAGAGAGAGGTAGAAGCAGAGGGAACTCCAGAAAAACGCACCATCTACAGTTTAAAGTTGGAAAGCACCAGCCCACAGGTTTTTCAGGTGCAAAGGTGGATTACACAAGGCAGAATCGAGAGCAGCTGAGATGATCTCCTCTTAACAGTTCAGAAAGTGGGTGTGGAAAGCGAAAAGCACAACCCAAAGCATATTAGAATCACCTGGCTTTTTAAATTCCATTGCTCAGGCTGCGCCCCAGACCAGCTAAATCAGGATCTCTAGAGGTGGGACCTAGGCATCAGAATTTTTTAAAACTCTCTAGAAGTGCAGCCAAGTTTGAGAACCAATACCCAAAAGAAATCCGCAACGTGTTTTGAACAGCGCGTTGTGAGCAGCGTTGGAAAGGCACCGCAGCCTTGGGGTGAAGGGGTATACACAGAGTAAATATACAAAGTTTTTTAAAAAAATCCTCTGTAACTAACTCCAACATGACAGCCAAGCACCTGTGTAGAGGCCAAACAGTGATGCAACTTGGAAAAGTCCCTTGGAAAGCTAGGATGTGTGCCGTACGTTTGGCGGGGTCTTTCAGGACGACCTGCCTGGACCGGGAAAGCCAGGGAGAGAGGGACGCCCACCCGCCCTTTCTTTTCAAGGGATGGTCGAGACCAGCACGCCCAGAAATAAAGTAAAACAGAGTCGACAGGGACCGAGGTGCTCGCTTGGGTCCGGGAGGAACCCTGGCTCACTCGCAGCAGTCACTCAAGCCCGAGGGTCGAGGCAAGGGTGCTAAGGCTGCCAGCCCCTCTTCACTACACGGCGGTCTCGGAGCCCCTCCCTCGCCCCGGCCCCGACGCGGGCCCCCGGGAACCCGACCATCTGTCCTGCACGTCTCCCCGCCAGGGCGCGCGAGCGGGAGCCAGGAGCGCACTTTACAGCCCCCGGGACCCGCGCGCCTGGTGGCGGGCGCGGCGCGTCGCGCGGCTCGGACGGCGGGCCCGAGCCCCTCCGGACCCCGCCGCCCACGACGACACCTCGGCCTCCCAATCCAAGTCCCCGCGCCCGCTCCCGGCTCACTTACCGCCGCCGCCGCCCGGGTCCCGCTCCCGCTGCAGCCAGCAGAGCCCGGCCCGAGTGCAGGGACCGCGGCGCCGCCAAGAGGCCGGGCGAGCCCGGGCCCCGCCCCGCCCGCCCTCGGGGAGGAGGGGCTGGGGCCGGGGCCGCCCGGGTTGGGGAGGCCGGCGCACGCCCCCCGCCCCACGCCCGAGCCGGCTAGTCCCGCCCGCTCCAGCAGCTCGGCGGGCCTTCCCTGCACTCCCGCGTGCCCTCGTGCCGCCCCGGCCCTCGGGACAAGTCTCCCCGCACCCCGACACCGCGCCTACTCGGCTCGGCCGGGACGCGCCCGCCCCTCAGCCAGCACCTCTTCCCCATCCCACCGCATCAGGCCTCACACTCCTCTCCAGCTACGCTTTGTCCTCACCCTTCCCCAGATAGGAATGTCCTCCCACCTCCCCTCCGCCGTCTCCGGTACTCTTCACCTCCGAACCCCGGCAGTTCCAAATTCCCCGTCTCCTAGGAGCCTTGCCTGTTCCGCACCCCCGACTTCCCTTCTGTCCCTTCCCCATGGCCCCTTGGCCCAGTTTTCTCCCTACCCTTACAGGCAGACTTTTTCTCCCTACCTGGTAAGAAACTTTAAGGTATAACTTTTCTCCTACCACAATCAAATCTGCAAGTGTTTATTGAGCACCTACGAAGTCTAGAAATACTGGTGGAGGTGTCGCCAATAATAAATGTCCGTCCCTGTTAGGGAGGCAGGGAAGTGAGATGCGTAAGGTCACACAGCTGATGGTAGTAGGACTGGGATTAGAAGTCAGATTTCTGGTATCTTGTTGAGGCCCGCTCCAGGGGAAACTGCAGAATGCCGACCAGCTGCGGGAATTTGAGCAAAAAACGTTTTCTTACCTGTGAAATGGGAGGATACCCACCCCACCAGGTTGTGAAGATTACCTAAGAAAACAGACATGGAATATCACACAACCTGTGCTAATAAGTAAATGTTTGTTGACGTATGGAATGAAATAGACACTTGAAAATTCAATAATTTAAAATTACAATATAGAAAAACAAAAAGTAATAGTGAATGCAAGAAAACATTGGCAAATCATATCTGATAAGGGATTAATATCCAAAATATATAAAGAACTCATACAACTTAATAAGAAAAATACACTCTGATTTTAAAGGGGGCAGAGGATCTGAATAGACATTTTTCCAAAGAAAACGTACAGATGGTCAACAGGTACGACAAAAGGTGCTCAGCAATCATCAGGGAAATGCAAATCAAAACCACAATGAGCTATCACCTCACACCTGTTCAGAATGGCTATTATCAAAAGGTCAAGAGATAACAAGTGTTGGTGAGGATGTGGGAATGTAAATTGGTTTCAGCCACTATGGAAAACAGTGTGGAGGTTCCCCCTAAATTAAAAATAGAACTACCATATGATCCAGCAATTCCACTCCTGGGTATTTATCCAAAGAAAATGAAAACTCTAACTTGAAAAGATATATGCACCCCCAATGTCATTGCAGCACTATTTACAATAGCCAAACTATGGAAGCAACCTAAATGTCCCTTGATGGATGAATGGCTAAAGAAGATATAGTATAAACATACAATGGAATATTATTCAGCCATTAAAAAGAAGGAATATGATTCAGCCATAAAAAAGGAAATCCTGACATTTGCGACAACATGGATGGACTTTGAGGGTATTGTGCTAGGTGAAACAAGTCAGAGAAAGACAAATACCATATGATCTCTCTTATATGTGGAATCTACAAAAACAAACAAAGAATAAGCTCAGAGAATAGATACAGAGAACAGATTGGTGGTTACCAGGTGGGAGGAACTGAGGGGGTTCAAACGGGTGAAGGGGGTGAAGGGAGTAAAAAGTAAAAACTTTCAGTCATAAAATAAGTCATGTGGATGTAATGTACAGCATGGTAACTATAGTTGATAATACTGAATTACATATTTGAAAGCTGCTAAGAGATTAGATCCTAAAAGTTTTCAGCACAAGGAAAAAAATCTTTGTAACTGGAAGTTAACTAGACTTATTGTGGTGATCATTTTGCAGTATATGCAAATATCGAATTATGTTGTACACCAGAAACTAATATAATGCCAAATGTCACTTGTACCTAAAAAAAACAAACATTTAAAATAATAGTGATGGGGGTGGTGGAGATTTGGATTCTACTTATCCAAAAGAGGCAGCAATGGTCAAAGGAGACTTTTTGGAGAAAGTGGAGTTGAGCTATCCTAGAAATAATGGGTCCAGATGCAGGTGAGTCCAGGAAGACACCCAAGGTGGACAGGGTGTGTGAACAGTATTCAGAGTGTGGTCTGGCTTTTCCTGAATGGAGGCTGCCTGTAGGGAATCATACTAGAATGGGGGATGGGGCCAGATGGTGGAAAAGGCATCCAATATCAAAGTGAGGGGGCTCAAGTTAACCAAACAGCACTTGGATACCTCAAAATGGCTCGAATGGAACTTGCATCCTACAGAGGGCCCTTAAATGACCCTGGAAACCTGGGATGGCAGAAACCGGCAGCCCAGGAACCAGCAAAGTGATGAGAGGGGATTGCAGCAGGGAGGGAGAGGGAAGAAAAAAATTTCCAAAGAAGACCCCTAGGAGTTGGGGAGCAAATGTGTGCAGTGTGGGAATGGAAAAAGCAAAGACAAAACTGAGGTTTCAAGGCTGGTGGCTTGGAGCACCTTAAATAGGCATGATTGTTTTATGAGGGATGATGAAGTTTCCATGGACTGTGAGGTAAGGATGGCACTTTTCAGTGGAAATGCCCCCCAGGCAGCAGGAGGCGGGGTTGGGAAGTAGAGGGTAAAGGAGAGTAAGGACTGGACCAGGCGCCAGGAGAAGAGAGTGAAGTTCCCTCACTAAGGGCTGAGGAAGCAGCGGGTACCAGCCAAGGGAGAAGGAGAAGGGTCCCAGAGAGCCGTCAGGAAGAACCAGGGAAGTCTCTGATAGAAGCCAAAGGATGAGCAGTTCCTGAAGGAGAGGGTGGTGCCGAACGCCACAAATCTACTTCTAGACCCTCACACTAGGAGCCGTACAAAGTGTGCACTCGGTACGTATTTGTTAACTGTGGAAAAAGCATTTAATCAGCAACTGACCCCCACTTCCAGGCAGGTATTTCCTGATAATAAAAAAAAAGGAGAGCGGGCTTCCCTGGTGGCGCAGTGGTTGAGAGTCCGCCTGCCGATGCAGGGGACGTGGGTTCGTGCCCCGGTCCGGGAAGATCCCACATGCCGCGGAGCGGTTGGGCCCGTGAGCCATGGCCGCTGAGCCTGCGCGTCCGGAGCCTGTGCTCCGCAGCAGCGGGAAAGGCCACAACAGTGAGAGGCCCGCGTACCGCAAAAATAAATAAATAAATAAGGAGAGCCACTGGGGGCAAGGAAAGAAGCGGAGTGGAGATCAGTTTATTAGAGAAATTGCTTTTGAGGCTGCTATTGTCAAGATGCAGCTCAAGCCCCTTCAACCTCAGTTGGAAACAAACCTCCCCCCTGCCAAGGCTAAATATTTTTGTTCATTTCTGATGGCCAACACCTTCTAACAAGGGATTTCTCCTTCCAGAACACATTTTTCTTGGATATGTCTAAAGCCAGGTGTGACTATTTAGTGACTTGGCCTTGAACTAATGAAAACTAGAATTTAGTTTATCTTGCAGAAGTAGATATGATTTATTTTCCTAGAACTTAAGTGTAAGGACTTACCTTAGGGCTATGAGCCAGTTAACTCAAGAGCAGGTTGAGGGCCACAGACTGGTGATTCCCTTTGCCCACAGTTCTGTGGTCAAAGTGACTGTAATTACAGCAGGAACTTGGATTTCTTGAGCAACTTGAGGAATTTCACATTTAATATTTAAATGTCAGAACAACCTGGTAGATGTTCTCATCCCCATTTTAAAGATGAGGGAGTTGAGGCTCAGAAAAGCCACACAATTTGCCCAAGATCGAATTCTGAATTACTAAGTGGAGGAGCAGCCTCCACTGCTCCTGGGTCTGTCAGGACTGGAGAGTCACAGACTTCAGACTGGAAGGCCGCTAGGGGATGATTCATCCCAAGCCATCCTCCTCTGTTTCAGACCAGAGTTTCTGAAAGGAGTTCCTGCTGGAAGCCAGGGAAACTTCAGCACATAGAGCAGCCACAACAAGTTCTGACGGGTAGCTTTCTCTGAGCCTCCCTCTCCCCTCTCCCCCCTCTCCCCCTCCCCTCTCCCCCTCCCCCTCTCTCTCCTCTCTCCCTCTCTCTCCTCTCTCCCTCTCTCTCCTCTCTCCCTCTCTCTCCTCTCTCCCTCTCTCTCCTCTCTCCCTCTCTCTCCTCTCTCCCTCTCTCTCCTCTCTCCCTCTCTCTCCTCTCTCCCTCTCTCTCCCTCTCTCTCCTCTCTCCCTCTCTCTCCTCTCCCCCTCTCTCTCCTCTCCCCCTCCCTCTCTCTCCTCTCTCCCTCTCTCTCCTCTCTCCCTCTCTCTCCTCTCTCCCTCCTCTCTCCCTCTCTCTCCTCTCTCCCTCTCTCTCCTCTCTCCCTCTCTCTCCTCTCTCCCTCTCTCTCCTCTCTCCCTCTCTCTCCTCTCTCCCTCTCTCTCCCTCTCTCTCCTCTCTCCCTCTCTCTCCTCTCTCCCTCTCTCTCCTCTCTCCCTCCTCTCTCCCTCTCTCTCCTCTCTCCCTCTCTCTCCTCTCTCCCTCTCTCTCCTCTCTCCCTCTCTCTCCTCTCTCCCTCTCTCTCCCTCTCCTCTCTCTCTCTCCTCTCTCTCTCCCCCTCTCTCTCTCTCCTCTCTCTCTGTCTCTCCTCTCTCTCTCTCTGTCTCTCCTCTCTCCCTCTCTCTCCCCCTCTCTCTCTCCCCCTCTCTCTCTCTCTGTCTCTCCTCTCTCCCTCTCTCTCTCCTCTCTCCCTCTCTCTGTCTCCCCCCTCTCTCTCTCTGTCTCTCCTCTCTCTCTCTCCTCTCTCTCCTCTCTCTCCCTCTCTCTCTCTCCCCTCTCTCTCTCCCCCTCCCCTCTCTCTCTCTCTCTCTCTCCTCTCTCTCTCTCTCTCCTTCAGTTTCACACGCAGCTCTTATAGGTATTGGCCTCCTCTGAGCCCTGCCCTGTGCCAGCTGAGCCCAGCACTGATCTGTCCCCTCTGTTCCCCAATCCCTTCCATGAAATTCAAGGACGCAGAGATTGATATCCATAGGCCTTTCCCTCGCCATGAGAATTCCAGAGTTTGTGCCAACATGAGGAAGATGACTTTTAAAATATGGATATGGGGCTTCCCTGGTGGCGCAGTGGTTGAGAGTCCGCCTGCCGATGCAGGGGACGTGGGTTCGTGCCCCGGTCCGGGAAGATCCCACATGCCGCGGAGCGGCTGGGCCCGTGAGCCATGGCCGCTGAGCCTGCGCGTCCGGAGCCTGTGCTCCGCAACGGGAGAGGCCACAACAGTGAGAGGCCCACATACCGGAAAAAAAAAAAAAAAAAAAAAAATTCTTCCTTGTATTAAAGCGTTCTCTTTTAAAAAAAATAAAAAATAAAAAAAAATAAAAGATGGATATGGGTTTGGAAAGAGGGCAAGGGGGCAGCAAAGTATGTGTCACTCAGCCTTAGGAAGCTGCCCACAGGAGGGGCCAGGTAACAGCTGAGCTGGGGCATGAGAGGACAACATAGCCCAGGCAGAGAGCCCCACGTTGGTGGGGACCAGAGTCTCCCCGGGCCTCTGGCTCAGGGCCAACGTTGCTTTTTTTCTCTGAGCTCTCCAGTCTATTCTGACCTTAGGGACCTGGTCAGTGGCTCTGAATCAAACATCAGCAAGATACTGGATGTTTGGATGGAAGACAAGACACTCAAGGATGCCTTTTAGGCTGTCACTGGCAACACAGGAAAATTTACAGGTAGCTGGTTGAAACAGGATGGAGATCCCCTGAACCATCTGTAGGGGACAGGGCATGACAAAGGGAAATTCAGGCACCATTATCGCCAATACCAAGCGCAGACATCACTGACATATTTCAATGTGCTAACTTAATGTGAACTGAACAGCTATATTTAGGGATATTCAAAGATGTACCCTTATGCTGGTCCTTTTAATACATGGCTGCATTACGACTTACATGGGCCTTGGGCACCTTTGTGTGTGTGCGCGTGTGTGTGTATAATTATATACATATAATTATATATTAATTGTATATATAAAATATATATTAAATAAAATATATATATTGTATTATATAATTGTATATATAATTATATATATAAACTGTATATATATAAAATTGTATTTTATGAAGGCATTGGTATAAAGAAAAATATTTTGATATTATATAGTAACACGTTTTCTTCCACCTTAAAGTTCATTTTTTCTCCTAATTTTAAAATAAATTAAACATTTTTGTGGAGCCCTGAAATTATTGTGGGCCCAGGCACTGTGGCAGCCCTGCTTATATCCTGAGGGTTTCTGTCCTACACTGAATGCCTGGGGATATTTTAAAAACAGCTTTTCATGGAGCTCTACCCCAGGCCAATTAAACTGAAGGCTCCAGGGGTGGGTCAAGGCACCCTACTTGTGGCATTAAGAAAAAATCTCCCAGGTGATTCCCGTGTGCAGACAGGATTGTAATACTAGCTCTAATAGTATTTTCCTCATAGGACCTTAAGTTTCTCAATAGCAAATTCTCCTTTTTTTTTTTTCTTTTTTTTAAGATACTATCCTGGGCTTCCCTGGTGGCGCAGTGGTTGAGAGTCCGCCTGCCGATGCAGGGGACGCGGGTTCGTGCCCCGGTCCGGGAAGATCCCACATGCCGCAGAGCGGCTGGGCCCGTGAGCCATGGCCGCTGAGCCTGCGCGTCCGGAGCCTGTGCTCCACAACGGGAGAGGCCACAACAGTGAGAGGCCCGCGTACCGCAAAAAAAAAAAAAAAAAAAAAAAAAAGATACTATCCTTGGAGGCTGGAGATGGACCACTGTATCTTATTTCTATCAGTGAAAATCTACTTTACATCACAGTGGGACAATGTTTTTGAAATTTTAACCCCTCCCCGCTTTTTGCTCTTTGTAGCTCTACCTCTCCTTTCCAAGCCCCTGTTTGCCCGTTGCCTTCAGGGTGAGATGTGACAGGGTGGAAGGTAGAAAAGAAAGGAATCTCAGAGTGGGAGTTTTCAAAGGTCTCTGGACTGGGAAGTCTCTGGGTCTAGACCAAAAGTTGCATAAATGTGGGGCTTATGTGTGGGATTTGCTCTGGGAAACTAGAAAATATTATTCTAGACTAGGGGGGAGGGGAGACTAAGAGGGAGTGGGATGAAGAAACCATTCAAACAGAAATAAGAAAAAAATGGATAGAAGGGCCACCGCGGGCAACTTGAGGGAGCACCAAGGAGCCAGGCAGCCTCCATGACTTGCCAGCTGCCCCTCCAGGTGAGGGTGAAGCTTCCCTTCCTCCACAGTCACCCTTTGCCTGGTGACCACCCAGGAGGGGGATGCCCACTCCCGGCAGAGATTTTAGACACTCCCCTTCTCTTGATCCTGGGTGCTCCATTCCCACTGTAAAACAGTCTAGAACATTCTTAAGCCCTGAGAAGAAGGATGGAGCTCAGGACACCACACTCTAGTAAGATGTCCTGGATATTTTCCTAGGATTACAAAATTCTTAGAAAATGTAGAAATGAAAGATGACTCTCACAAATTGTTTCATTGCTTTCATACTCACACTTAATACCAGAAAAAGATCTAACCAGTCAGCACTAAAATTCAGACACCTTAGAATTATAACTTCCTTAATGGATATAACAAAGGTTGAAAACATTTTAAGAAGGAAAGTGACCTACCTTTGATATTTTGTAGACTGCTAAGTATGACAATAAGGGACATATAAAAGAACAGTATAATGTAACAAACTGAATTTGACCAGAACATTCTCCGGGAAGGGAGTTTATAGGATCATACACCATCTATCTTAATTACATACCTGTCCAAAAGATAGAACACAACAGGAAGGATGTAGTTTAAACTAGCTTGGAGGGATATAAAATAGTTACCTTGTTATAAACTTCAGTTGTTACATACCAGCAGGGGACAAAGCATTTGTTTTCTGTTTTAAATTTTGTTTTCCAAAAGCAACATTACTATGGACTTGCAATGAATGGGAAGAGATTTTTCAAAAAAGGATATTTTATTGCTTCTGAAATATAGTAGCGAGAGTGCCAATGTTGCCGAGTCTACATTTCTTTCTTCAGCGTTAAAATTTGATAAAACCGATAGTTTTCAAAACATTGTGTTTTGGTGAAAAATTTTTGCAGATGGATGGTGGCGATAGTCGTACAACAACGTAAAGGTACTTGATGCCACTGAACTGTATACTTAAAAATAGTGTACATGGTAAATTTGATGTTTTGTAGGTTTTATCACAATTTTTAAAAAAGGAATAAAGAGGGCCTTCCCTGGTGGCTCAGTGGTTAAGAATCCGCCTGCCAATGCAGGGGACACAAGTTCAAGCCCTGGTCTGGGAAGATCCCACATACCGCAGAGCAACTAAGCCCATTTGCCACAACTACTGAGCCTGCGCTCTAGAGCCCACGAGCCACAACTACTGAGCCCATGTGCCACAACTACTGAAATCCGTGTGCCTAGAGCCCATGCTCTGCAACAAGACAAGACACTGCAATGAGAGAAAGCCCACGCGCAGCAATGAAGACCCAATGCAGCCATAAATAAGGTAAATAAAGGAATAAAGAGTCCCTGTGTCCAGATTGCAGGAGGAAAAAACATAAAAGCATTGTGTTTGTGGTTTTGATTGTGTGTGTGTACACATATACAAAAAAAGGAAGAGAGGCGATAAAAAAGTTTTCTGATGATTTGTATCTGACTGATGGAAATGTAAACATATGACCATCAGTGCATGTTTAAGACCTTGTAAGCTAGTGAAAGCACCTGAGAAATGTAGAAAAACTGAGTCTTACTTTATAAAACATTACAAGCTACTTAGCTCATGCTAAGAAAAGGAATCGCAGAATCACTTATAACATTTAGCATCTTGTTCAAGGCCCAACTAGTCATACTCTCCTCCAGTCTTATACCTGGTCCCTGCCATTCAAAGCACCCACAACCAAAAGAAAAAACTCCACACAAACAGACAACAAACGCATCTTATGAAATCTCCAAAAGTTACCAACATATTTTGAAATTTTTGCTATTCAGTTGAACTATTGGAGAGGCATCAACAAAGCAGTATTAAGATACATAATAAACTCTTTACATAGACCTGGATATTACAACACAATTTGTTGAAATGGGGTTGATGATGGCATGAGGAAAGATATCTATTACCCAATATATTTCCAACAACTCCACCAGTAATAAAAATGCCAGTTCCATCTACTCTGCCCGATTCTGATGTCTGTTTCAATAGGTAAAGACCTGGGAAGTGGGGCGGGAGGAGCTTCTATGTGCCAGGCACTGTCCTGGGGTTTTATATTCATTATTTCATTCAGTCCTGACAATAACCCAGACAATATTGTTATACCCATTGTGCAAGGGGGAAAGTAGAATGCACAGATTATATAATTTGTTCAAGATTGCACAGCTAGCAAGTGACAGGGCTAGGATTCCCAAACCAGGTCTGACCAACTCCAGAGGCTGTGTGCTTAATCTCTATGATACACCATATATCTATAGAGCTAACCCTCTTATACATAATGTTTATTTTAGAATGCATTTTCCTTTCCATTATAAAAGTAACTCAGACCTTCCAGGTCAAGGTGGCTGAGTGTGCACAGACTGAAACATTCCCTTCTACTACAAACACAGAAATAAATGAAAGACAAAACCCCCAAATGGAATGGAAACCTGTAGCTATAGGGGCTGCTACTGGGAACTCATGGGGAGCTAAGGTCAGGTATGTGCTAAGAACCAAGGCTTCAGTGCCATACTCACCTTACTCAGGGCAGTGGCAGACTGAACTGAGAGCCCTGGGTGTGAAGTCAGGGCTGGACAGCATGCTCTCTGCTCAAGAATATAGACTAAAATAGCTTGCTTAGATTTGTAAACAGAAATCTACCCCTTGCCCACAGCAGCACATGGGTATAGGGGCACTTACATGACCGGAAACTGACTCACACCCAATATACAAAATTTAGTCTCTGCCCAGAGCAGGAACAGGAGACTACTAACCTAAGATCAAATTTAAAGACAGAATCTGCAAACCAGGAAAATATCCAACAGTGAAGAAGAAAACTCCTTGCGCAAAGAGCTCGCAGATAAAATGACAAAATGCATGAGCCCATCTAGTGCCATGAAAAAGAGTGAACCAATACAATAACTCATGCTGGCAAATATGAGAACACCTTGAAAGAATTAGAATACGCATACATAAGTATATATTATTAAAATCCTCTGAGAGAAAATAAAGGATGGTATTCATAAATCAAGAAGAGGAAGCTATGAAATGAGAAGAGGCAGATACTGAAAAGAACTGGAAATACTGAAAAATTTAAAACAATCATTTAAATAGAAGGTATACTCAGCAGTTTGGATATACCCAAACTTACAGTTAATAAATTATAAAATCTAACTGAGGCAAGTACCCAAAACTCAGTCTAAAGAAATAAAGATGGAAAATAAGTTGAGACTTCCAATTGTAAAGAATAAGAGTTCCCAAAATGGAGAACAGAGAACATAAGGGTGATGAAAGATTTAAATGCCTGAGGACATCTCAGAATTGAAGAAAGACATGAGTCCTCAGGTTTAAAATGTCCCATTAATTGAGAACATCAACGCTAAAGAGAAAATATTAAAAGGTATCAGAAAGCAAAGACTACTCAGACTGACAACAGACTTTTCCTCAGCAAGAATAGATACCAAAGGATAATGAAAAATAATCATGAATGGGCTGAGGGAAAATTAGAGTGAACTTTGTAAATGAGAATTCTATACCCAAATAAGCTATTATTCAAGAGCAAAGGTGAAATAAAGACATTTTCAGAATACAAGACCTACAAGATTATATTTCCTACAGAATCCTGCTAAGAGAAATATGTAAAAACAATGAAGAAATAAAATGCCAGATGAAACAGAAAACACATTGGTTAAAAAATGTTGTAAATCAGGGTGTGCTCAGAGCAGGGGGTCTGAAGAAATGGCTCGCCTGTTTAAAACACACCCGACAGGAATCAGGGTTCATTGTGACAAGGGGCACAAAACTTGTGGCCTTCCTATGAACAGATACCCAACACGTATCCGCCCTTCACCTGCACATGGCTGCTGGGCAGGACCAGTGGAACAGGGCTCAGTACTGGAAGGAAAGCTACAGTATTTAGTGGGGGTGTTTGCCACCTGGAGCCTGTCCAGTCCACGTGTGGCTGGGCCATGAGTGGTGTTATAGGCATAAAGGCTTTGAACCCCTCTCTTCAAGGAAAAAAGAAAAATAGATTCCGTGTATATGCCATTCTGGAAAAGGCAAAACAATGGAGACAGTAAAAAGATCAGTGGTTGCCAGGAGTTTGCGGGGGAGGGGAGATGAATACATAGAATACAGAAGTTTTTATGAGCAGTGAAAATACTTTGTATGACATTATAATGATTTTATGTCATCATACTTTTGTCCAAAGCCACAGAATGTACAACACTATTCACTTCATAAAGCGAACCCTAAGATGAACTAGGGACTCTGGTGATTATGAACTGCAGTTCAGCCTCTTTAAAAAGTCTTAAAAAGAATTAACACTCAGGGTAGACGTTTTTGGCAAAACCTTTGTTTCACTTTTATATATGTATACACATTATATATGTGTTTGTTGGACTGTGATGTAAAATGTGCTTTTTAGAATAAAAAAATTCGCAGGTTGCTGTAGTTATACCGGCAAATAAAAGCACAAATTAATCAAAAAAGAAAAAAAATGTTGTAAATCTAAATAAATGTTGACTCTACCAACGATAACAATAATTTTTGAAACTGGGATCCGGAAAACAGAAGCAGAGAGAATAGAGTTGACCCTTGAACAACATGAGTTTAGCTTGTGAAGATCCATTTTATATATGGATTTCTGTCACTAAATATGTACTACAGTACTACACAATCTGCAGTTGGGTGAAGCCATGGATGCAGAACTGTGGATACAGAGGACCAAGTTATATGTGGATTTTCCTCTGCGTAGAGAGTCAGCACCCCAACCATCATATTGTTCAAGGGTCCAGAACAGGGTCCACTGTAATTCCTAACTCATTCTATGAGGCCAGCATACCCTAATACCAAAACCAGATAAAGACATTACAAGAAAGGAAAATGAGAGACTAATAATTTTCATGAATATAGATACAAAAATTCAACAAAATATGACCAAATCAAATTCAGCACAGTATTAAGAGAATTATACATCATGACTAAGTGACAGTTATTCTAGGTATGCAAGACTCATTCAACATTCAAGAATCAATCTAGCATCAAAAAGTCTACAAACAATAAATGCTGGAGAGTGTGGAGAAAAGGGAACCTTCCTACATCGTTGGGGGGAATGTAAATTGGTAGAGCCACTATGGAGAACAGAATGGAGGTTCCTTAAAAAACTAAAAATAGGACTACCATACGACCCAGCAATTCCACTACTGGGCATATATTGAGAGTAAAGCATAATAAAGATACACGCACCCCAATGTTCATTGCAGCACTATTTACAATAGCCAAGACATGGAAGCAACCTAAATGTCCATCAACAGAGGAATAGATAAAGAAGATGTGGTACATATATGCAATGCAATATTACTCAGCCATAAAAAAGGAATGAAATAATGTCATTTGCAGCAACATGGATGGATCTAGAGATTATCATACTAAGTGAAGTAAGTCAGAGAATGACAAATATCATATGACATTACTTATATGTAGAATCTTTAAAAATGATACAAATGAACTTATTTACATGACAGGAACAGGCTCACAGATTTTGAAAACAAGATTATGGTTACAAAAGGGGAAGAGGGGAGGGATAAATTAGGAGTTTGGGACTAACATATACATACTACTATACATGAAATAGATAAACAACAAGGACCTAATGCACAGCACAGGGAACTTTACTCAATATTCTGTAATAACCTATATGGGAAAAAAAATCTGAAAAAAATGTATATATGTATATGCATAACTGAATCACTTTGCTGTACACTGGACACTAACACAATATTGTTAATCAACTATACTCCAAAATAAAATAAAAATTAAAAAAATCAATCTAACCTATCACATCAACAAGCTAAAGAAAAACATCATATAACCATGCCATTTGATTCAGGAAAAAAAGCATTTCATAAACTCCAACATCCATTCATAATTAAAAACTCTCAGCAAACTAGAAATGAGTAAAATTTCCTCAACTTGATAAAGAACATGTATAAAAATCTACAACTAACATCACCACACTTAATGGTGAGAAACTGGATGCTTTTTTTTTTTAACATCTTTATTGGAGTATAATTGCTTCACAATAGTGTGCTAGTTTCTGCTCTATAACAAAGTGAATCAGCTATACATACACATGAACCCCCATATCTCCTTCCTCTTGCGCCTCCCTCGCACCCTCCCTAGCCCGCCCCTCTAAGTGGTCACAAAGCACCGAGCTGATCTCCCTGTGCTATGCGGCTGCTTCCCACTAGCTATCTGTTTTATATTTGGTAGCGTATATATGGATATGCCACTCTCTCACTTCGTCCCAGCTTACCCTTCTCGCTTCCTGTGCCCTCAAGTCCATTCTCTACATCTGCATCTTTATTCCTGTCCTGCTCCTAGGTTTTTCAAAACCATTTTTTTTTCAGATTCCATATATAGATGTTAGTATACGGTATTTGTTTTTCTCTTTCTAACTTCACTCTGTATGACAGACTCTAGGTCCATCCACCTCACTACAAATAACTCAATTTCATTTCTTTTTATGGCGACTAATATTCCATTGTATATATGTGCCACATCTTCTTTATCCATTCATCTGTTGATGGACACTTAGGTTGCTTCTGTGTCCTGGCTATTGTAAATAGAGCTGCAATGAACATTGTGGTACCTGAGTCTTTGAATTATGGTTTTCTCAGGGTATATGCCCAGTAGTGGGATTGCTGGGTCATATGGTAGTTCTATTTGTAGTTTTTTAAGGAACCTCCATACTGTTCTCCATAGTGGCTGTATCAATTTACATTCCCACCAACACTGCAAGAGGGTTCCCTTTTCTTCACGCCCTCTCCAGCATTTATTGTTTGTAGATTTTTTGATGATGGCCATTCTGACTGGTGTGAGGTGATACCTCATTGTAGTTTTGATTTGCATTTCTCTAATGATTAGTGATGTTGAGCAACCTTTCATGTGTTTGTTGGCAATCTGTATATCTTCTTTGGAGAAATGTCTATTTAGGTCTTCTGCCCATTTTTGGATTGGGTTGTTTGTTTTTTTGATACTGAGCTGCATGAGCTGCTTGTAAATTTTGGACACTAATCCTCTGTCAGTTGCTTCATTTGCAAATATTTTCTCCCATTCTGAGAGTTGTCTTTTGGTCTTGTTTATGGTTTCCTTTGCTGTGCAAAAGCTTTGAAGTTTCATTTGGTCCCATTTGTTTATTTTTGTTTTTATTTCCATTTCTCTAGAAGGTGGGTCAAAAAGGATCTTGCTGTGATTGATGTCATACAGTGTTCTGCCTGTTTTCCTCTAAGAGTTTTATACTGTCTGGCCTTAAATTTAGGTCTTTAATCCATTTTGAGCTTATTTTTGTGTATGGTATTAGGGAGTGTTCTAATTTCATTCTTTTTTTTTTTCTTTTTTTGTGGTACATGGGCCTCTCACTGTTGTGGCCCCTCCCGTTGCGGAGCACAGGCTCCAGACGCGCAGGCTCAGAGGCCATGGCTCACAGGCCCAGCCGCTCCGTGGCATGTGGGATCTTCCCAGACCGGGGCACGAACCTGTGTCCCCTGCATCAGCAGGCAGACTCTCAACCACTGCACCACCAGGGAAGCCCTAATTTCATTCTTTTACATGTAGCTGTCCAGTTTTCCCAGCACCACTTATTGAAGAGGCTGTCTTTTCTCCATTGTATATTTTGCCTCCTTTTGAAAAAATAAGGCAAAATAAGGTTGAGTATTTTTGCATCTATGTTCATCAGTGATATTGGCCTGTAGTTTTCTTTCTTTGTGACACCTCTGTCTGGTTTTGGTATCAGGATGCTCTAAGATCAGGAAAAACGCTAGAATGTCAACTCTCATTAATCTCATTCAACATTATACTGGAAGTTCTAGCTAGAGCAATAAGACAAGAAAAGGAAATAAAAGACATACAGATTGAGAAGGGAAAAAAACTGACTTTGTTCGCAAATGACATGTTGTCTATGTAGATAATCCCAAAGAATCAACAAACAAAACTCCTGGAAATAAACAATTATAGCAAAGTCACAGGATACAAGGTTAATATTCAAAAGTTAATTTCTCCCTATAAATCATCAATGAACAAGTGGAATTTGAAATTAAAAGCAAAATATCATTTATATTAGCACTGCTTACCCAAAAAAAGAACATGCTTACGTAACAATATAGCTTTAGGATCTGTATGCAGAAAACTAAAAACTGATGAAAGAAAACAGAAAGATCTAAATAAATGGAGAGATGTTCTGTGTTTATGAACTGTTAAACTGTCAGTTCCTCCCAACTTGGTCTAGGTTCAATGTAATTCCAATCAAAATCCCAGCAAACTACTTTGCAGATACTGACAAACTGATTCTTAAGTTTATATGGAAAGGCAAAAGTCCCAGAATAGCCAATGCAATACTGAAGAAGAAAATACATTTGGATGACTGACATTACCCAACTTCAAGACTTACTATAAAGCTACAGTAATCAAGATAGTGTGGTATTGAACAAATAGACACACTGCTTAATAGAATAAAATGGAAAGCCCAGAAGCAGACCTACACAAATATAGTCAACTAATCCTTCAAAAAGGAGCAAGGGCAATTCGAGGGAGAAAGGATAGACTTTTCAACCAATGGTTGTGGACATCCACATGCAACAAAGTTAATCTAGACACCTTTCACAAAAACCATCAGAAGTTAACAGAGTAGAAAATCTAGGTTATCTTGAGTTTGGTGATGAGTTTTTAGATACAACACCAAAAGCACAATTCATTGATAAGTTGAAAATTGATAAGTTGGACTTTATTAAAATTACAAATTTCTGTTCTGTGAAAGACACTGTTAACAGAATGAAAAGACACACCATATACTGGGAGAATATTAGTAAAACATGCTGTTAAAGAACTTTTACCAAGAGCCCTTAAAAACTAATAAGAAAGCAAACAACTCAATTAAAAAATGGTAAAAGATCTGAACAAACACCTCATCAAAGAAGATATACAGATGGCAGACAAACACATATAAAGATGCTCCATATCTTCTGTTATTAGGAAATTTCAAATTAAAACAATGAAATACTATCACATACCTATTAGAATGGCTAAGATGCAGAAAATTGACAATACCAAATACTGACAAGGATGAGGAGCAATAGAAACTCTCATTCACAATTAGTCGGAATGCAGAAGGGTACAGTCACTTTGGAAGACATGTTGGCAGTTTCTTACACAACTAAACATAGTCTTACCATATGATCCAGCAGTCATGCTCCTAGGTATTTATCCAACTGAATTGAAAACATACATCTAACCAAAAACTTGCATGCAAATGTTTATAACAGCTTTATTCATAATTGCCAAAAACTGGAAGCAATTAAGAATTCCTTAAATATGTGAATCAGTAAAACAAAAAAAAAAACTGTCGTACATCTAAAAAATGGGATATTATCATGTTAAAAATAAATGAGCTATCAATCCATGAAAAGATATAGAGGAACCTTAGATGCATATTACTAAGTGAAAGAAGCCAGTTTGAAATGGCTAATTACTGTAATTCCAATAACTGACACTCTGCAAAACACAAAACTGTGGAGATAATTAGAAGATCAGCAGTTTTCCAGGAGCTGGGGGAGAGAGGAAGGATGAATAGGTAAAGATCATTATATAATGATAAAGTGATTAACTCATCAAGAGGACATAACAATCATAAATACATATGCACCCAACATCAGAGCACCTAAATATATTAAGCAAATACTAACAGATCTGACAGGAGAAATAGACAATAATACAATAATAGTAGAGAACTTCAATATCCCACTTTCAAAAATGGATAGATCATCAAGACAGAAAACCAATTAGGAAATTTTGGACTGGAACTATACTTTAGACCAAATGAGCATAACAGACATAAACAGAGCATTCCATCTAACAGCAGCAGAATACACATTCTTCTCAAGCACATAGGAAACATTCTCCAGGGTAGACCATATGTTAGGTCACAAAACAAGTCTTAGCAAATTTGAAATTTAAATCATACCAAGTATCTTTTCTGTGCACACGGTATAAAACTAGAAATGAATAATAGGAGGCAAACTGGAAAATTCACAAATAATGTGGAAACTAAATAACACACTCCTAAATAACCAATGGGTGAAAGAAGAACTCAAAAGAAAATCAAAAAATATCTTGAAACAAACAGAAATGGAAACACAACATACCAAAACTTATGGGATACAGCAAAAGCAGTTCCAAGAGGGAAGCTTATAGCAATAAATGCCTACAAGGAAAAAGAGAGGTCTCTAATAAACTACCTAATGTTACACCTCAAGGAACTACAAAATAACAACAAATGCAGCACAAAGTTAGAAGAAGGAAAGAAAGAAAGCCCAGAGCAGAAATAAATGAAAAAGAAATCATAAAAACAAAGCAAAACAAAAATCGACAAAACTAAGGAGTGGTTTTTTAAAACATAAACAAAATTGACAAAACTTTAGCTAGACTAAGAAAAAAAAGGGAAGACTAAAATTTTTAAAATCAGAAAAGAGGAGATATTATAGTTGATACCACAGAAATACAAAGGATCACATGAGACTACTATGAATAATTACATGCCATCAAATCAGACAACCTAGAAGAAATGGTTAAATTCCTAGAAATATAAAACTTAACAAGACTAAATCATGAAGAAACAGAAAATCTGAAGAGACCAATAATGAGTAAAGAGACTGAATCAGTAATCAAAACCTTCTCAACAAAGAAAAGCCCAGGACCAGGTGGTTTCATTGCTGAATTCTACCAAACATTTAAAGAATTAACACCAATCCTTCTCAAACTCTTCCAAAAAATTGAAGAGGAGGGAACATTCCCAAACTCATTTTACAAGGCCAATATTATCCTGATACAAAAGCCAGATAAGGACACTACCGAAAAGTAAAAATAGAGCAATATCTCTGATGAATATGGATTAAGAAACTCTCAAAGTAATATCAAACCATATTCAACACGTTAAAAGTATCATACACCACGATCAAGTGGAATTTATCCCTAGGATTTAAAGATGGTTTGATATACACAAATTAATAAATGTGATAAACCACCTTAATAGAATGAAAGATAAAAATCTTATGATCAATAGACACAGAAAAAACATTTGACAAAATACATTGTTTCATGATAAAAACTCTCAACATAATAAAGTTCTTATGTGAAAAGCCCACAGCTAACATCATACTCAATGTTAGAAAGTTGAAAGCTTTTCCTCTAATACTAGGAACAAGACAAGGGTGTCCACTCTCACCATTCCTATTCAACATAGTACTGCAAGTCCTAGTGAGAGCAATTAGGCATCAAAAATAAATAAAAGGCACCCATATTGGAAAGAAGTAAAATTATCTCTGCTTATAGATGACATGAACTAATATACAGAAAATCCTAAAGAATCCACCAAAAAAAAACAAGAGAACTAATCATCGAATTCAGTAAAGTTTCAGGGTACAAAATCAACATACAGAAATCAGTTGTGTTTCTATACACTAACAATGAACTATCTGAAAAAGAAATAAGGAAACCCATTTATAATAGCATCAGGGACTTCCCTGGTGGCGCAGTGGTTAAGAATCCTCCTGCCAACACAGGGGACATGGGTTCGAGCCCTGGTCCGGGAAGATCCCACATGCAGCAGAGCAGCTAAGCCCGTGGCCACAACTACTGAGCCTGTGCTCTAGAGCCTGCGAGCCACAACTACTGAGCCCACGTGCCGCAACTACTGAAGCCTGCGTGCCTAGAGCCCGTGCTCCGCAACGAGAAGCCACCACAGTGAGAAGCCCACGCACCACAACGAAGAGTAGCCCCTGCTCGCCAAAATTAGAGAAAGCCTACACGAAGCAAAGACCCAACGCAGCCAAAAATAAATAAATTTATTTAAAAAAAAAATAATAATAACATCAAAAAGAATAACATGCTTAGGAATAATTTTAACCGAGGAGGTGAAAGATCTTTTTCCTGAAAACTATAGGACTTCAAAGAAAGAAATTAAAGAAGACATATACAAATGGAAAGCTATCCCTTGTTCATGGATCAGAAGAATTAATATTAAAATGTGCGTACTTCCCAAAGCCATATATAAGATTCACTGCAATCTCTACCAAAATTTCAATGGCATTTTTTACAGAAATAGAAAAATCAATCCTACAATTAGTATGGAACCACTAAAAGACCCTGAATAGCAATTCTGAGAAAGAAGAACAAGACTGGAGGCATCACACTTCCTGATTTCATACCATTTTACAAAGCTATATTAATCAAAACAGCGGCATGAAAACAAACACATAGACCAATGGAACAGAATTGTGAGCCCAGAAGTAAACTCTCAAATATACAACTAATATTTGACAAGGGAGCCAAGGATACTTAATAGGGAAAGGATAGTCTCTTCAATAAATGGTGTTGGGGAAACTAGATAATCACACACAGAAAAATGAAATTGAACCCCTACCCTACACCACTCACAATAATTAACTCAAAATGGTTTAAAGACTTAAAAGTAAGACCTGAAACTGTGAAACTCCTCGAACAAAAAACACAGGGAAAAATCTCCTTAACATGGGTCTTAGCAATGATTTTTTTGGATATGACAACAAAATCACAAGTAACAAAGGCAAACATCACTAAGTGGGACTACATCAAACTAAAAAGCTTCTAACCAGTAAAACTGTCAACAAAATGAAAAGGCAACCTGCAGAATGAGAGAAAATATTTGTAAACCGTATATCAGATAAGGGGTTAATATTCAAAATATATTGAAAACTCATAAAACTGAATAACAAAAAGCAAACAATTTGAATTAAAAATGGGCAGAGGACCTGAATAGACATTTTTCCAAAGGAGATACAAAAATGGCCAACGGGTACACAAAAAGGTGCTCAACACTACTACTCATCAGAAAAATCCAAGTCAAAACTACAGTGAGATATGGAAAACACTGTGGAGGTTCCTCAGAAAACTAAAAATAGAATTACCATATATGATCCAGCAATCCCACTCCTGGGCATATACTCGGACAAAACTATAATTCAAAAATATACATTCACCCCTATGTTCATAGTAGCACTATTCACAATAGCCAAAACATGGAAACAACCTAAATGTCCATTGACAGATGAATTGATAAAGAAGATGTGGTACATATATACAATGGAATACTACTCAGCCATAAAAAAGAATGAAATAATGCCATTTGCAGCAACATGGATGCAACTAGATATTATCATACTAAGTGAAGTAAGTCAAAGAGATAAATACCATATGATATCACTTATCTATGGAATCTAAAATATGGGACAAATGAACCTGTCTACAAAACAGAAACAGACTCACAGAGAACAGACTTGCTGTTGCCAATGTGCAGGGGGGGTAGGGGAAGGAAGGACTGGGAGTGTGGAATTAGCAGATGTAAACTATTATGTACAGGATGGATAAACAAGGTCCTTCTGTATAGCACAGGGAACTATATTCAATATCTTGTGATAAACCATAATGGAAAAGAATATTTTTTAAAAAAGAATGTCTATATGTGTATAACTGAGTCACTTTGTTGTACAGCAGAGATTGGCACAAAATTGTAAATCAACTATACTTCAATTAAAAAAAATACTACAATGAGATATCACCTCACGCTTGTTAGAATGGCTATCATCAAAAAGACAAGAGATAAGATTTGGAGAGGACGTAGAGAAAAGAAAATCTTTGCGCACTGTCGGTGGGAATGAAAATTGGTGCAGCCTCAAAAACTTATAAGTAGAACTACCATATGATCCAGCAATTCTACTTCTAGGTATATATTCAAAGGAAATGAAATCAGGATCTTAAAGAGATATCTGCACTCGCACATTCATTGCGGTATTATTCACAATAGCCAAGATAGGAAAACAACTTAAGGGTCTGTTGATGGATGAATGGATAAAGAAGATGTGGTAGGGCTTCCCTGGTGGCGCAGTGGTTGAGAGTCCGCCTGCCGATGCAGGGCATGCGGGTTCGTGCCCCGGTCCGGGAAGATTGCACATGCCGCGGAGTGGCTGGGCCCGTGAGCCACGGCCGCTGAGCCTGCGCATCCGCGTCCGGAGCCTGTGCTCCACAACGGGAGAGGCCCCAACAGTGAGATGCCCGTGTACCGCAAAAAAAAAAAAAAAAAAAAAAAAGATGTGGGGGGTGTGTGTGTGTGTGTGTGTGTGTGTGTGTGTGTGTGTGTGTGTGTGTGTGTGTGTGTGTGTGTGTATACATACAATGGAATATTGTTCAGCCTTGAGAAAGAAGGAATCTTACCATTTGCAATAACACGAATGGACCTTGAGGTCATTGCGCTAAGTGAAATAAGTCAGATAGAAAAAGAGAAATATTATATGATCTCACTTATATCTAGAATGTAAAAAAGCCAAACTCATAGAAACAGAAAGTAGTATGGTGGCTGCTAGGGGCTGGGCATTGGGGAAGTGGGGAGATAGTTGGAAGCTAAAAATTTCCAGTTAGAAAATGAATAAGTTCTGGGGATCTAAGGTGCACAGCCTAGTGACTATAGCTATCAATACTGTATTATATACTTGAAAGTTCTAAGAGAGTAGATCTTATAAGTCCCACGCACACACACAAAAAAAGTAATTATGAGAGGTGACGGATGTGTTAACTAACCCTATCGTGGTAATCATTTTGTGTTATAAAAGTGCATCAAATCATCACATCATATACCTTCAACTTATACAATATTATAAGTCAATTATATCTCAGTAAAGCTGGGGGTGGGGAAGAATTCCCATAATCCTTCACCCAAATCTCCCAAATGTTAACATCTTACTTTACCCATAGTACATTTATGAAAATCAGAAAATTAACATGGATACAATATTACTATACTTTACAGACCTTATTAAATTTTTACTAATTGTCTCTAACTATTTACTGTCCTTTTGCCTCTCGAGCATCCTTCAGGATGACACATTGCATTTAGCTGTCTCTCCTTGGTCTCCTGCAATCTGTGATGGTTCCCCAGTCTTTCCTGATCTCATGATTTTGACAGTTTTGAATACTTCTAGTCAGTTATTGTGTAGAATGTGCCCCATTTGGGGATTATCTGATGTTTTCTCATGATCGGATTGAAGTTATCCATTTTGGCCAGCACTAGCACAAAGGAGATGGGCCCTCAGTGCACTATGTCAAGGGGATATGATGCCGCTATGTCTTCTTCTTGGTGATGTTAACCTTGATCATTTGGTTAAGGTGGTGTCTGCTGGGTTTCTCCACTGTGAAGTTACTATTTTTCATTTTGTAGTTATTAAATATCTTGAGAGAACTACTTTGAGGCTATGCACATATCCTGTTTCACTTCAAATTTTGCCCACCAATTTTAATTTCCATTAGTGAATCATGCCTGCAATAACTTTTGCTATGCTGTTTGTCTAATGGTGATTTTATATTCCCCTCATTAATAATTATTATTACTACTATACAATTCCCTCATTATTATAAGTAATTGAAATTTTCTCTACAGGAGAGCTGTCCTTTCTCACCCATTTGCTTGTTTGCTTATACGAGTATGAATGCGTATATTTATTTTATTCTATGGGTTATACTCTAATTTATTTTGTTACTCAAATTGTTCAAACCTTGGTCACTGGGAGCCCCTTCAGGTTGTCTCCTGCTTGCTTTTAACATGTTCCTGTCCTTTTTGTGCACTTCCTTACTTTCTGTCACCTCAAGATGCTCTAGGCTCTTCTTATATTTTCCCTGCCCAAGACCAGGAATCAACTACTTTTACAAAAAACCTGGCTCTTTTTATTTAGAAATGAAGATATGGGCACTAGGTGAGCTTATTGTCACTGGTGTCATTGCTTCTAGGCCCTCTCAGAGACCAGAACATATACATGTTATATATTAACTCACGCATGCATGTCCATATTTCTGTACCTACCTACCTGTCTGTATACATATGATGTGTATGATATATATGACACACATATATGTGAACATACTTCATAGTGAAATCTCATATTCCAATCCAACACCACAGGGTTCTTTCTAGCCTCTCCCTTTTCTTATTTGTAACTTCCTTCTCTGACAGTGAGAAACCTGGCTCTCAACAGCTACAATGTATTTATTTATTTGTTCAGCCCTACTGAACAAAGTAGTTTCAGAATTGATAACCCATACTCCTGTGACAAACAAATTTACTAGAAGTACTGTATTTGTGTGCATTCTTTTTATATTTAGATACTTAGATCTGACAGTAGCAAAAGTCAAAACCTTTTTTTTCCCCCAAGGTACTTAGGTTGGGCCTGTTCTTCCCCACTTCCTTCAGTGTGGTCAGGTTATACATGGTTAGGTTCATTTGTAACAACTTGTTTTCTATTCAGGGGAACACACACCGTCCTGGTTAATTTTTTTTTAATTTACATACAGTAGAATTCACTCTTTCAGGTTTGCAGTTCTGTGGGTTTTGACAAATATATAGACTCATATATCCACCATCACAGCCACGAAACAGTCACATCACCCTCCAAAATTCCCTCATGCTGCCCTTTTGTGATCAACCCCTATTTCTGGCAAACACCAGTCTTCTTTCCATCCCTATGATTTTTTCTTTTCTAGGATGTCACGTAAGTGGATTCATGCAATATGTAGCTTTGGGGAACTGGCTTCTTTCACTTAGCAAAATACACTCATTTTACTCTAGGGGTCGTGATCCACTGTTATCCTTATTTATTTTGTTGCTCAGATTCCCCAGTTTGGGCTGTTGAGAGTCCTTTCAAGCTGGCTCCTGTGATCCTTGGACATGTCCTCATCATGCTTCCAGCACTTCCCTACTTTCTGGCACCACAAGCTAGTCCTGGCTTATTTTGTTCTTTCCCTTTCTCAGTCCTAAAATCCCAGCCCGTTTCTCCAAGAAGCCCTGTGTGCCTGGAGAATTCACTCTAGGGGGCCAGACAACCCGTCCTCAGAGAAGAAGGCCTGGGGAGACTCATACTCACCCTCTGCAGCGCCCAAGAGAGAGCAGAGGAGAGGGCTGTCCTCATCAGAAAGCACCAAGGTGGCCGAATTGAGGGGCTAAGTGCAGACGTGGGTTTACTGTGCAATGCAGGCTGGTGGAGGTCTCACACCAGTGCTGCCATCATTGTGCATCTGCTTCTCTGGTTTCTGGCATCATTTCCAAACAGCACTGCACACGGAAGGCTGTCCAAGGATTTCAAACATGATGCTAAGCCTAGGGATGTCCCCTTCGCCATGGGATGCAGTCTCTGCCTTTCCACCAACTGCCCTACTGCTCCCAGCCATCGATCACATCAGAGTTGTTTTCATTGACTGAACCGACCAGTGACTTTCTCATCAAATTACCTCAGGTGAGGAATCCCTTGATGTCTACCTAGAAACTGTGTTTAAAACTTGTGTCTAAAATATCTGATTCTTTCGAAACCCCTTGCTAAAGCCGTTTGTATCAAGGGCAGGCTGGGGTAGTTCCCTGGGGTTGCTATGGGAACTGGTGTCTGTGAATTTCAAGTGATACCTAGTTAGCAGCTGGCTGTTAGGGGCTCTTTGGAGGAAAGGATGTTTCTCTTTTCTTTGAGAATGGAACGTTCCTCTCTTCAGATTGTGAACAGTTAGCCTTGGGAGATTTTACTCAGGAAAGACATGCCGCTGGGTGACTGGATTCCTGCTCACCAGAGAAGTGAGGGGCACCAGCGGGAACTGGCTCAGACTTACTCTCTGAGGAGGACATACCAGCTGAGCCTGCCCTTCACGGGCTGAGGCTTACATCTCTGATTGAGGCAGGGAAGCCATATGGGGTCTGCAGCGTGAAAGACTGTCACGGTGGGGAGGGGGGTTGTAGGTAGCAGGAATCACCTCGGGTGCCACAGTGCCTGCCGGGGCCCCCTCCCTGCCTAGACTTCAGCACCCAAGACCAGATTCTTGACCCTTCCCCCTTACATCCTGGGCTGCAGTCCCACTGCCTGTCCTCAGCGCCGTCTCAGCCATTAATAGTCACTTCAGATGAGTTGCATTTGTTGGCTCACTGATGCCAGCATGTTCCCATGCTCCAGGTGTGACCCAGACGCCCATGCTCCCAAGAGCCTGCCCCTATAGGGCGTTGCTGGTCCAGGTGAGACCTGTAACCATCAGGCCTCCATAAGCCCTGGTCCTGGCCTGCTGCCCCCAACACACCGAGGCTGGGCACCGTGAGCCTCGCAGCCACGCCTGTAGGTCCCAGTCTCCCTTGCTGAGTGGGTGGGGAGCACGCAGTGAGTTTAAGAGCAGTGTCAGGGGCTGGGTCAAAGGGTGCGCTCCAAAGGCTTGGTCCATAGAGCAAGGGGGGCTCAGGGAGGATTATACCTCACAGATGCACTAGGGCTGAAAGTCTGTGAGCAAAGCATGAAGGAGCCAGGAGGAAGTGGAGGAATGGGTGGGAGAGGCAACTGCATGGAGAGCAGGTTTTCTGGATCAGGGCCTAAGAGGTCAGCAGAGGTGCCAGCTTTTTTTTTTTCCTTTGGGCTCTTAGAAGAGAGACAGCTAAGGGAGCCCATAGGAGTCTTATCCACAAACTTCTGGAAGACTTTGGATGCTCAGCTGGCTAGAAGGCCCAGGGCTGAGATCCCAAGACTACCTGTAAGTACTGTTTGGCACTAAGAGGGGGTCCAGGGTCGGTTACACAGAGCATCTTCTTGTTTAACAATCAAGCGCACATGGACGTTGTTGCTCTTTGGAGTCATTGTTAAGTAAACTTGTTTTTTGGTTTTTCTTCCATATCAAGTGAACTGTACTAGTAAACAGTCACGATTCATTGCTGTAAGAGGTGTCCATTGAGTAAACTTGTTTTTGTAAACAGCAAAGGGGAGAACAGAAGTAAATACTGTCATCTAAGGCAGTGGTTCCCCCACCTGACTGCACATCAGAATCTGGAAAAGTGGAGTCACTTATAAACCAAATAAATTTAACCCAGTGATTCAATGGCTCTGAGGTACAGCTGGGCTTGGATTTTTAAACACTCCCTGAGTGATTCTAATGGGTGGTCAGAGAAGAGAACTCGGGCTCTAAGAACATTTATAACCCAAAACAAGTTTAGACCATTCGAGAATGGCAGATCTGACCGTCACCTGGAGGTAGCATGCTGTAATTTGGTTCAGTTCTTTATTAAATGAAAAAGATTCCTCTAAGTTGAGTCTGCACTTAGACATATCATCACTCTCTGTAAACAGGGGTAGGAGAGTCAGGAAAACAGATGTCACCATGAGTGTCATCCTACTCTTGGGACATGGCTCTCATAGCAGATAAGAACACAGAGCTTCATTTTCCTTCCCATTGATCCAGCGACTGTCCCCTGTCACTGAATAGGAAAGACAGGCTCCAAGGCCACACACTGCTCTGAGGAAATGCACGATTCAAACCCAAAGCACTACACGTCAGGGTGATGTCCCAGGCACCGATCCTAAGCAAAACTGTGAAACAAGACTCCATGCCACATTCCACGGCTGAGAATGGGCAAGGTGGTTTCTCAGGGTTTGGAGGACAAGGGGGGTCTGGGCAGCTATGTCTACCATCATCTCCAAATTGAACCTGTGGGCAGGGCACCCCTGAGGGACAAGGAAGCACAGGGGACCCCAGAGAGGGTGGTGAGAACAGAGTTGATGAAGGCCTCAGGCGCTGACTCATTGAGAAGGATAGTATCAGACTTTATGGGTGAGACCAGTGGGAGGAGAGAGAGTCATCCAGTGGTGGCTGCCAGGAGAGAAAAGGAAGTAAGGGACATATCTGCAGGTCAACTCAAAAGTCTCCAAAACCGGGCTTCCCTGGTGGCGCAGTGGTTGAGAATCTGCCTGTTAATGCAGGGGACACGGGTTCGAGCCCTGGTCTGGGAGGATCCCACATGCCACGGAGCAACTAGGCCCGTGAGCCACAACTACTGAGCCTGCGCGTCTGGAGCCTGTGCTCCGCAGCAAGAGAGGCCGCGACAGTGAGAGGCCCGCGCACCGCGATGAAGAGTGGCCTCCGCTTGCCACAACTAGAGAAAGCCCTCACACAGAAACGAAGATGCAACACAGCAAAAATAAGTTAATTAATTAATAAACTCCTACCCCCAACATCTTCTTAAAAAAAAAAGTCTCCAAAACCTTGGAGGTCATTAGCCCTGACTTCCTTACTTAAGAGACGTGGAAACTGAGTCACCGGAAGGTGAGGGGACTCACCATGGTCACACAGCCAGATGGGGGCTTGGAGAGACCAGGTGCCCACTCCTCCCATCACTCCTACCCCTTCTGAAAATCCTTTCTGAGCACTGGGCCTGCGACAGCATGTTCTGGATGTGGGGGATGTAACAGAAACCCCTGTCCTCAAGGAAGCCACTGTCCACTCACATGTCCTGCATTGGTTTCCTACTGCCGCCGTAACAAATCAGCTCAAACAACGTAAACTTATTACCTGACAGTTCTGTGGTTCAGAAGTCCGATGTGGGTCTCACCGGGCTAAAATCAAGGGGTTGGCAGGGCTGTGTTCCTTTCTGGAAGCTCCAGGGGAGAATCCATTTCCGTGCCCTTTCCAGCTTCCAGAGGCCACCACGTTCCCGGCTCATGGCCCTCTTCCCCCGTCTCGAAGGCCAGCAACGTCAGGCGGAGATCTCACCCTGCCCCACTCTGAGCTCGCTTCTGCCTCCCTCTTCCCCTTTTAAAGACCTTAATGACTACATTGAGCCCATCTGGGTAATCCAGGCTAACTTCCCGTCTTAAGGTCAGCTGATCAGCAACCTTAATTTCCCTTCGCCTGTAACAACTCATTCACAGGTTCTGGGGATCAGGACATGGACGTCTTGGGGCCACTCTTCTGCCTGCCATGCTTTCCCATGAGTTTTGTGACAACCCAGTTGTGATGGGAGACGAGCTGGGGATCTGAAAGCTCAGGAGTTGAACTAGGCATCAGCAGAATAAAACTGCAGCTGGTAATTCTCCAGGGATGGAGCCTTTGTAAGATAAACGCAGAGAAGGAAGGTTTAAGACATTAAAGGATTTGTATGCGCCTCCCTCACCTAATCACACACAGGGTGTGTTTCCCAGAAAGTGGAAATGTTACACAGGATCAGGAAAGGTGAGTTCTTTCCAGGGCCAGAGGCAGTGTCTGGAATGAGCCACAAGTTTAAAAGCTAACCTGTTATGAAGTTGGCCAAGAGCAGAGAAGGGCAAAGCTTCCCGACCCTGCCCCCACTGCACACAGGCTTGTGTAATTCTGAGCTGCTCCAGAGAGGCTCTCCAGTTCAGCCAGCAGGTGGGCATCATAGAAACTTCAACTTGAAAGGACAGATTTGGAATGGAAATAGTCTGGCAACCTGTCTCCCCGTCTTCTGCTCTCCCTCCACCTCCCTGCTTCCCCAGAGATCTTTCTGAAAGCAAACCTGGCACATGAGTCCAGCTCAAGCCCTGCAGTGGTTTCCTGTACCCTTCAGAATAAGGAAGGGCTGATAAGCCCCTTTGCAACCCCGGTCTGCCCTTCCCTGCAAGCAGCTCTCTTTCCTGAAAACACGACCATCTTTACAGCTTCAAGGCCTCTGGACTAAACTCCCCTTCCTTCTGTTTCTGGAAAACTCGAACTCAAGACCAAATATCACTCCCCCAGGGATTCCCACAGCAGCTGAATGGCGCCTCCTCTCCCTGTTCATGGTTCGATTCTCCCACTGGGCGGAGCATCCGGGGGACAGAGAGGGGTCATTTTCCTGTATTTCCCCAGGACCTACTGAGCAAGGGGCTGGGCACAGTGGATGCTCTGGAAATGTGTGTCACATGAAGAAGGATTAGAGAAGGTTGACAGTTTCCCGGTTCCCTAGGAATTAGGAATTTGGAAGTAGAATCTGAACGTTTCATTAATGTATGAAATTGGACTAAGTCCACAATTAAAAGAAAAATCATGTTGGCAGTTCTGATAGATTGCTGGCACTCATGGCCACAGTTAATGGCCCCCCGTAGGCATCCCCCTGCCTACATGACTTCACGACTCCTCCCATTATGAGGCGGAGTGTCCTTTCTCACCCCCGGAATCGGAGCTGGACTCGTGACTTGCTTTGGGCCAACACAGTGTATCAGAATTATGCCATTTCAAGTCCAGGCCTCTGGGGGTCTTGAGTGCTTCTGCTCTTCACTTAGGACCCCTGCTTCAGCCATGAGGGCAGTCCAGCTAGAGCGAGAGAGAACAAGCCTGGGCTAGTCTGAGGAGGAGAACTGATTCATCCCACCTGAGGCCATGCTTGATCGACCAGCTTCCAGCTCAGCCACCAACTGACCCCAGAGTAAGCCCAGCTGAGTTAAGCCAAGCCTGGTCCAAATCATCAGAACCACCCATCCAACCTACAGTCACATGAGCAATAAGAAACGTTGTTGTTTGAAGCTACTAAAATTGGGAGATTTTGTTACACAGCATTATTGTTGCAATAGATAACTGATAGGGGACAGCTGATGGCTGAGAAGCAAATGAGGAATGAGTTCCTGGCTGTTATGGGAGTGGAAAGGGGGGAGTCAAGAGAATCTATTCTCTTTATTACTTTAACTATTAAAGTTTCATGCTAGGGAAAATGAGGCCCTTTCATCCTTTGATCTTCATGCACTAAGACTGCTTTTCGTTTGCTTTTTCCTGGAGTTCACTTGGGGACTAGAAGCAGGAATGGACTCCAGCATAATATTTTCCTGAGTGGAAATCATTAATCCAATGCTTCCTGAAATAAGGAAGCCATCTGAGACCTATTTTTTGAACCTGCCTGATGGATCTGGTATTTGCATTCTCGATGCTAGTTTCAGGAAGAAGTTATGGGCCTGGTGGAAAAGATCACTTGAGGAAGGCTGTGTTTGGAACATCATAACAAAAACAAAGATAAGAGCCAATCTAACCCTGCAGTTTTGACAGAAGTGGAAGTGAGAAAGAGGTCAGGAACTGTGGGCCTGGACTCTGATGGAGGAGTGTGGGGTGGCGATGGTCAGCTGGAATCATCCTGAAGGCCTGGAGGTGTGGTTATCAATTCAGCACATCCTGAGCACATTTCTGTCTGCCTCAGATACATTTGGCCTTGCTCCTAACACTTCCTCATAACTCACTGGGCCTGATTCAAGGCTAATTTGGGAATTGCCCCAAAGCACACTTCAGAATTTTTCCTAACAAAGATGAGGAAGGAAGACAGAGGGATTGCTCTGCCCCTGAAATGTATCCACTGTAAGCCCAGCTCAAATCTCACTGCTTCCCTGGTTTCCTAACTGGAAGGACTCTCTCCCTCCTCTGAATCCCACTAAGAGTTCCTGAGGGCTGCCAGGCACATGTCTGCTAACCTGACGTGTAACACAAGTGTTTTCTAACTTTCCAAACCTTGAAATTTGTCTTCACTACTTCAGGTGCAAATGCTCAGCATTTAAACTAGCTGAGTAAACTTCATTTTTTCACTTGAAGTTTTTAATTTTCCTTAAGTTGGTAAGACAATTTCATTGAAGTTTCACAAATAAAACTCAGATGTAACCAAATAATTGTAGCTTCTTTTTGTTAAATAATTGAATTGCTTTTCCTTACAAACTCCCATTCAACATATGGTGAGGAACACAAATCAATTTGTTTTTAAGGATAAGTGTCTAGTCTTTCAGATATCTTGGCTCCTTTTTTTTTTATTGAGGTATAGTTGATTTACAGTAGTATATAAATTTCAGGTGTACAACATAGTGATTCACATTTTTTAAAGATTATATAAAATTTTAAAGATTAAGGGAGAACTTGGGAACCCAACACCACATATAACATTGCTTCCATAGGAAATGTGTTCTCTGTTCTGAAACAGCCAGCCTGCAACTGACCTTCCAATGAGGCACCAGTCATTTCCAAAGTGGTCATCTTCAAGCAAAGGAGAAGTACATCCGCCTGCAGGGTTTTTAATTTTCATTAAGAAATGCATTCAGGGCTTCCCTGGTGGAGCAGTGGTTGAGAGTCCGCCTGCTGATGCAGAGGACACGGGTTCATGCCCTGGTCTGGGAAGATCCCACATGCCGCAGAGCGGCTGGGCCCGTGAGCCATGGCCGCTGAGCCTGTGCTTCCGGAGCCTGTGCTCCGCAACGGGAGAGACCACAACAGTGAGAGGCCCACGTACACCAAAAAAAAAAAAAAAAAGAAATGCATTCAAAGATGGTTTGCAGGATTTATCTGTCGCTCTAGTTCAACTCACTCCGTTGACTAGAATTTTCCCCAACCTCTGATCCAAGGTTTCCTCCCTTTCCTCCTCCTCACACACCTCAGCTCTTTGCTTTCTCAAGTGTTCTGATTACGGGAGGGCCATAGCATAGAATCATTATATGTTCCACAACAATGGTGGCCTCATGTGATCACCTGCTCTTCCCACCTGGGTCCACGGGAGTCCACAGGCCACTGAGAGTGCTCCCTCCTGGGAAGGGCTCTTGGGGCAGTGAGGGAGGGAACGAGGGTGGAGACACTCAGGTTCAGCCAGCAGACCAGTCAAAGCCAGGCTGGCAGTCAATCTTTGACAGATGTCAGGCTTCAACAACTACTTTACCATGGTTTTTCTCTTTCAATTCTTCTTGTTTATTTTTAAATAAAAAATAAATATGGAAATATGGAAATTTTCAAACATACAAAAGTAGGAACATATAATGAACGCCCATATACCTGTCACCCAGCTTCAACAACTGTCTACTTATGGCCAATCTCATTTTATCTATACCTCCACTCATTTCCCCTCCTCTTAATTATTTGGAAATAAATCCCAAGTATCATATTTTTTTCCTATAAATATCTCAGCAATTCTAAAAGACAAGGACTCTTTAAAACAAACAAACAAACAAAAAAAAAACAACACAACCCAAAATATTATTAACAAATCTGAAAAGATTCAGTGCAATCTATATCAAAATTCTAATGGCATTTTTCACAGACATTCTTAAAAAATCCTAAAATTTGACAAAAGACAGAATAGCCAAAACAATCCTGATCAAGAAGAACAAAGCTGGAGGTAGCAACTGATTTAAAACTATATTACAAAGCTATATTAATCAAAGCACTATGGTACTGGCATAAAAACAGACACATAGACCAATGGAACAGAATCAGGAGCATGGAAATAAGCTCATGCACATACAATCAACTAATATTTGACAAAGGAGCCAAGAATACTCAATGGTGAAATAAGAGTTTCTTCAATAAATAGTGTTAGGACAACTGGATAACCACACACAGAACCCCTATCTTATACCACTCACAAAAAAATTAACTCAAAATGGATTACAGACTTAAATGTAAGACCTGAAACTGTGAAACTCCTAGAAGAAAACATAGGGGAAAAGTTCCTTGACATGTGTCTTAGCAACAGTTTTTTTGATACAACACCAAAAGTACAAACATCAGTAAGTGGGACTCCATCAAACTAAAAAGCTTCTAACCAGCAAAAAAAATATATCAACAAAATCAAAGGCAACCTATGGAATGAGAGAAAATGTTTATAAAAACCATCTATTGGATAAGGGGTTAATATCCAAAATATATAAATAACTCATACAGCTCAATAGCAAAAGAACAATATGATTAAAAAATGGGCAGAGGACCTAAATAGACATTTTTCCAAAGAAGACATGCAAATTCCAACAGGTACATGAAAAGATGCTCAACATCACTAATCATCAGGGAAATGCAAATCAAAACCACAATGAGGTATCACCTCACGCCTGTCAGACTGGCTTTTATCAAAAAAGACGAGAGATAATGGGACTTCCCTGGTGGTCCAGTGGTTAAGACTTTGTGCTTCCACTGCAGGGAGCCCAGGTTTGATCCCTGGTCGGGGAACTAAGATACCACATGCCACGTGGTGCGGCCAACAGTGTGGAGGTTCCTCAGAAAACTAAAAATAGAATTACCATATATGATCCAGCAATCCCACTACTGGGCATATACCCAGAGAAAACCATAATTCAAAAAGACACATGCACCCCCATGTTCATTGCAGCACTATTTACAATAGCCAGGTCATGGAAGCAACCTAAATGCCCATCGACAGATAAAAGGATAAAGAAGTTGTGGTACATATATATAATGGAATATTACTCAGCCATAAAAAGGAGCAAAATTGAGTCATCTGTAGAGACGTGGATGGATCTAGAGACTGTCATACAGAGTGAAGTAAGTCAGAAAGAGAAAAACAAATATTGTATATTAACACATATATGTGGAACCTAGAAAAATGGTACAGATGAACCGGTTTGCAGGGCAGAAATTGAGACACAGATGTAGAGAACAAACGTATGGACACCAAGGGGGGAAAGTGGCAGGGGGGAGGGTGATGGTGTGATGAACTGGGAGATTGGGATTGACATGTATACACTGATGTGTATAAAATGGATGACTAATAAGAATCTGCTGTATAAAAAAAAATTAAATAAATAAATAAATAAATTTTTAAAAAAGAAAAATAATTAATTTATAAAATCTACATTAAAAAAAAAGACAAGCGATAAGTGTTAGCAAGGATGTGGAAAAAAGACCTTGTGCACTGTTGGTGAGAATGTAAATTGGTGCAGTCACTATGGAAAACAGTATGGAGGTTCCTCAAAAGATTAAAAATAGAACTACCATATGATCTAGCAAGCCCGCTTCTGGCTACATATCCAAAGGGAATGAAGTTAGAATTTCAAAGAGATATCTGCACTCCCATGTTCATTACAGTATTACTCAGAACAGCCAAGACATGGAAACAACCTAAATATCTGTTGATGAATGAATAAAGAAGATGTAGTATATTTTATTTTTATAAACTTATTTTATTTATTTATTTTTGGCTGCGTTGGGTCTTCATTGCTGCACGCGGGCTTTCTCTAGTTGCAGTGAGGAGGGGCTACTCTTCGTTGTGGTGCGCGGGGTTCTCATTGCAGTGGCTTCTCTTGTTGCAGAGCATGGGCTCTAGGCGTACGGGCTTCAGTAGTTGTGGCTGGCGGGCTCTAGAGCACAGGCTCAGTAGTTGTGGCGCATGGGCTTAGTTGCTCCACGGCATGTGGGATCTTCCGAGACCAGGGCTTGAAACTGTGTCCCCTGCATTGGCAGGCGGATTCTTAACCACTGTGCCACCAGGGAAGCCCCAGAGGTGGTATATTTATACAATGGAATATTATTCAGCCATAAGAAGAAGGAACTCTTGCCATTTGGGACAATAGGGATGGACCTTGAGGGCATTATGCTGAGTGAAACAAGTCAGACAGAGAAAGAGAAATACTGTGAGATTTTACTTATATGTGGAATCTAAAAAGACCAAACTTGTAGAAGCAGAGAGCTGAATGGTGGTTACCAGGTGCTGGGGGCAGGGGAGATGGGGAGTTGCTGGTCAAAGTGTACAAACTTCCGGTTAGAAAATGGATAAGTTCTGGGGATCTAACACACTGCATCGTGACTATAGATAACAATACTGTACTATATACTTGAAAGCTACTAAGAGAGTAGATTGTAAATGTTCTCAAGACAAACAAGCAATGGCAATCATAAGACATGATGGAGGTGTTAGCTAACACTATGGTGGTAATCACATTGCAATATGTAAGTGTATCAAATCAACTCTGCACAGCTTAAATTTACAGTGTTATATGCCAATTATATCTCAATAAAGCTGGGAAAAAATCTGAAGAATAATAATGCCTCAATATTATCAAATATCCAGTCAGTGTTCAAATTTCCAAAGTGTCAAATGCCCTAATTCTTTTAAACAGGTTATTTGACTCAGGATCAGGTAACTTCCACACAGAGCAATTGGTTGATTTGTCTCTTTTAATGTGTGTGTTCCCCCATGGTCTCTTTTTCCTTTCTCCTTTGGAATTCATTTGTTGAAGTAACTGAGTTGTTTGTCCAATACAGTTTCCTGCAGTCTGGACTACTTCCCCGTGGTGTCATTTTACACGTTCCTCTGCCTCTCTATTTCCTGCAAGTTTGTGTTGGAGCTACGGGCTTGACTGGACTCAGGTTCCCTTTTTTTTTTTTTTTTTTTTTTTTTTTTGGGCAAAGCTCCTTCACAGGTGGTGGAGCCTCCTTCTTCCAAAGGAGGCGCATGTCTGGTTGTCTCTCTTTGGAACATATTAGCCATCACTGCTGCTTAGTGCTTAGATATTCAATCGTTAGGGCTGCCCATGTTTTTTTCTTAATTGAGATATAATTCACACACTATAAAATTCACCATTTTAAAATGTACAATTCAGTGCATTTCTAGTATATTCACAAGGTTGTGAAACCATCATCACTGTCTAATTCCAGAACATTTTCATCCCCCGCAAAAGAAAGCCCATTCCCATTAGCAGTCACTCCCCATTCTCCCCTAACCCCAGGTCCTGGCAACCACTAATCTACTTTCTATCTCTATGGATTTTTCTATTCTAGACATTTCATATAAATGGAATCAAGTGTGGTCTTTTGCGACTGGCATAGTCACTTAGCTCAGTGTTTTCAAGGTCCATCCATGTTGTAGTATGTATTGGTACTTCATCCCTTTTTATTCTGAAATAATAAGCCATTGTACGGACAGACCACATTTTGTTTATTCATTCATCAGCTGATGGACATTTGGGTTGTTTCTAATTTTGGGCCATTATAAATAATGGTGCTATGCATATCCATGTACAAATTTTTGGATGGATGGATGTTTTCATTTTTCTTGAGTACAACTGCTGGGTCATACGATGACTCCATGTTTAACATTTTGAGTAACTGCCAGACTGTTTCCCACAGCTGGGGCAGCGTAGGAGGGTTCTGATCTCTCCACATCCTTAACAACACTTGTTACTGTCGTCTTTTTGATTATGGCCCTCCTGGTGGGTGTGAAGTGCCCATGGGTTTTGAATAACTCCTTACCCAGGCTTGGGTTGCACACACTCAGCGTTAAAGCTCAAACACGCCGAGTTTTCGAGGCAGGCAGGTAGCGCCGGTTCCCATATGCACGCTCCCTGCCGTGCTCCTATGGTATGTGCTGCGGGGAATAAAAGCTGAATGAGACACAACAGCTGCCCTTGAGGCGCTCAACGTCCAGTCCAGGAGATGTGAACTAGCTCTTCTGTTGGCAGGAACAGAGGCCCCAGCAAGTGGGCTCCAGTAAAGGGAAGGTTTGCTGCGAGACCTCCTTGGGGGCCTCACGAATGAGGACAAGAATCGGGTCTCTCTCTCTCTCTCTCTGCCTCCCACCCCATCTATCCTCCTCACTCTCCTGCCTCTGCTCTCTACCTCTCTCAGTTTACCCACAGCCTCTGTACCCCCATCTCCCAATTTTGACTGACAAGTGGCTCCGGACTCCGCGTGGTCCCTCTGCCCAGGCATCAGTCACGCTCACCTAATGGCTCAGTCTCAGTTCTCCACCCCACACTCTCCGGCAGGCACGTGTTTCTGTGCCAGGCCCCAGAGGCCCGTGAAGGGTCCCCTGGTCCATTCAGCTGTGGCCAGGGAGAGGAGCAGGGGCCTGCGGGATGAGAGAGAGCCTTCCAGCCCCAGCGGTCAGGGCAGACACGGCCACATCAGGGGCAGGTGAGGTCTCTGCTAGGCCTTCAATAACTAGGAATTAGAAGGACGGAGAAGAGGGGCCTTTTGTTCCAGGTACGAATGTGAGAAATGACAAGATGCTCTCAAGACCCAATGGGTGAGTGGTTTTGGAGAGAGGGAGAAGTGGAAAAGAACAGAGAGGCTGCCTTTGTTGCATGGTTTGGGGTCATGATTGTTAAACTGGAGGTCCTATTGTACAGATCAGTGGTGTTCTACCTTATTTTTAGCAACAGACACCTTTGGTTGCCACATCAAATATTACCCAGAAGCTTCATGCATGAATCCCAGGAGAAAGAAGGGCCACTCTGGTCAGAGCAGAGGTGGGGAGAACCAAGTGGCTTGTCCAGGCTCCCTCCATCCCCTCCGTCCCCTCATCCTCACCTCAAGGCCTCCCCACCAATTCCTGGAGCTCTGCAGAACAAGGACAACCTCCGATGGGCCCTGGGCAGCTCCGGGAGTGTTGTTGCAGAAGAATGAGAGGGTCATTTGAAAAGGGAAAGGATTGAGCAGGCTAAGAAGAAGGGCAGGGAGCCTAGGACCGTGGAGGGGCGACCACAGAGATGGACAGGCTTTAAGAAGAAAGATGGCACAGGGTTTGGTACAGTTTGAGGGAAAAGGAGAGGCCTTCTTAAGCGCGGTTCTGAGCCTCAGAGCCTGTGGATGAACCACGTGTGGCAGGGGACCCAGGGGGAGAGGAAGGTGACAAGCCTGCAGACATGCTGAGCTGGCAGCAATGGCAAATAAAAAACCCAGAAAAACAGGTTACTCCATAAGCTGCTGAGCAAAAGTGGGGTCCCCACTGCTGCCCTGAGGGGCAGAGCAAGGCCAGCCTTTCCAGAGGCTCCGCTGTCTTGGGAAACACCTAATCCAAGCAATTGGCTGAGGGCTGTCTTGGTTGGGGCAGGGAGGTTTAAGGCCTGATGAGAAGTTAGAGTTAATTAAATCATACCAAATTACAGTAAAACCTCATTACTTCAGTCTTGGTTAATTAAAAATAGCGACTATTTCAAAGCCACTGCTAGGCCCCAACCAACCAGACGCCTTTTTTTACTGTTTAATAAAAGTGCTGAGATAAGCCGAACCTGGTAAATGCAAAATCCACTGGGGGTTGGAGCACTTTTCTTTTTGTTCTTTGGATTTCAAATTAATACGGTTTTATTGCAGAAAAAGTTCAGGTACCTGTATGCAGCGATGCCAGCAGGATGCCAACTGCCAAACAATAGAGCTCTAAAATAATTAATTTTTCTCCTTGGCCTGTCAACCTCATATGCCTAGAGCTATAGATTCTGGAGTTTTTCCCCCAGGAAATCTTCTTTGTGTGTTAGGAGAATCCAGCCCATCCACACAAAACCAATTTTTGAAAAGTACTACTCAGTCCACCAACTATTTATTTTAAAACAATTAGGCAGTAGTTAGCTACTGTCTTCAAAATAGAGCACTGACCAGGTGTCCAGTTCTAGGTGGGAGACCCTGGCAGGGACCAGGCAACACCTACATGGCGAGTGCTCCCTGACCACCTTTGGCATTTGTTCCGGCCCTGCCCTGCTCAGGGGCTTTGCAGAGCTTGCTGCAGTTGGTCTCAGGGCCTGGAATTCACCTTGCTGTCTGGCTGGCCCTGCCCAAGCCCCCAGGGCTCCCTGTGCCAGGCCCAGATGCATGCATCAGAGATCCACAGGGCGCAGGACCTGGTGAGTCTGCTCATTTATCTTCCCAAACTGGAGGCCATGACACAGGCCATGACTCTTTAGGAGACAGGGGACTCGCTCAGAAGGGTGACTGTCACTTTCAAACCGTATACAGTCACGTAGAAACAAATGAACATGTTTGAAATTTGAAGATTCATGATTTTCTCTTTGGTGAAAATAGCTCCTTTAAGAAGACAGGTACAGGGCTTCCCTGGTGGCGCAGTGGTTAAGAATCCGCCTGCCAATGCAGGGGACATGGGTTCGAGCCCTGGTCTGGGACAATCCCACATGCCAAGGAGCAACTAAGCTCGTGCACCACAACTACTGAGCCTGCGTTCTAGAACCTGCGAGCCAAAACTACTGAAGCCTGCACACCTAGAGCCCGTGCTCTGCAGCAAGAGAAGCCACCGCAATGAGAAGCCCGCGCACCGCAACAAAGAGTGGCCCCCGCTCACCGCACCTAGAGAAAGCCCACGTGCAGCAATGAAGACCCAATGCAGCCAAAAGTAAAATAAATTTATTTTTTAAAAAAAAGAGGACAGGCACAAATTATTCTGGGAAAAGAGATTTATCGCTGAAAGAAGCAATCTTAGCTTCTTCTATCCTTACGGCTTCTTCCCCGTTAGTCTGTGTAACTCAGTGTATTCATTTGCCAGAGCTGTCATATCAAAGGACCAGAGACAGGGCGGGCTTCAACAACAGAAAGTTATTTTCTCACCGTTCTGGAGGCTAGAAGTCCAAGATCAAGGTGTCAGCAGGGTTGGTTTCTCCTGAGGCCTCTCTCCTTGGCTTGCAGATGGCTGTCTTCTCCCTATGTCTTCATAGGGTCTTCCCTCTGTGTATCTTGTCTCCAAACTCCCTCGTCTCATAAGAACACAGTCATATTAGATTGTGGTCTCAACTAATGACCTCATTTTACCTTAATTACCCCTGTACAGAACCTGTCTCCAAATACAGTCACATTCCGAGGTACTGGGAATTGGGATTTCAACATATGAATTTTGGAGGGGGGTCACAAGTCAGCCCATAATACTTGGGAGCTGGCATCATCTGTACACAGACTAGAATTTAGATTTAATACCCTGAAGGCCCTTTGAGTTGTCAATGATATGCAAGACACATAAAAATATTCCAAGCCCTTTAAATCCCAATTATTAAGTAAACATAAATATTTCTACAGTGTATAGAGGTTATGCTGTGTTTATTAATCTTATTTGTTGATAATCTACTTTTATGTTTTCTTACAGAACAACTGCTTATGACACGTTATGCTTCCACATAAGAGGGCTGTGCAAAAGGGAAAATTTTCTGAGTTATAGTATAGTATAGTAACGATACTTGAATGCAAATTCTGTTATGAAGTTCCTTTGTAACTATATTTAAATAAGTCATAGCAATTATTTTTATACGACATTTAAAAATACTCGTTTTTCGTTCTTTACAGATCTTGTGCGGTAGTTATAAAAATAACTGGACACCTGTCAGCATAAGACAAGAGGTTGGTAAAAAAAAAGCTGTAATCCACAAAGTTTGTCACACCACCTTATACTTTCTTCAGCACAGCTTAGGATCTCTGCCCAGCACCCCACATTCCTTCCAGCAAATTCTCCAATACTGACTATTCATTGTACAAAGGGCTAAGGTTTCAGAGAAAATAAAAACTAAAAAACGCTGTCTGAGAGCTCTGGGCCCTCCCTCACTGAGGTGGGTCCTTGCCGACAGGTCAGAGTTCAGCAATCAGCACTCCGAGGTGCACTCAGCACTCGGCCCGAGGTCCTGCCTGGCCCCTCCGTAGGAAGCCAGCCTCCATCCTGCCCCTGGATCTGCTTCCTTGGGCTACAGGCAGCAGACACTGCCCTACAGCCTGTGCTTCTCTGACCCCTATCCCGACCCATTGTCTAGTTCTGACTTCTCAGAGGTTGTTAAGCAGACTCCTACTTCGCCTGCTCTTTGAAGGTAATCCTGGGCACATCACGCTTGGGATTGTGTGTTCCCTGTGTGGACATCACCACTCAAGGCTCTGCCTGCCCCATTACTTCCCTCCGTCAGGAAAGACCCATCTCTTCACATTTCAAAGTCTGGGGCCTTGGTTTAGCTTCCTGTTTCTCCCGAGTGTCAGGGCCCTGACACTGCCTGCATTTGCAGAGTGTGTGACAGACACACTTGGAGCCGAGGTGGAGACAACCTGGAGACTTCCTGGGCTCCTGGCTCCTGCACACCACGCCCACCCTAGGAACATCCAAAATCCAAGAACCAGGTTAGCAACGGAGAGGACTGTGTCCATCAACAGTGTGAGAAATGCTGTTTATTACCCACTTCGCTCCCCTCCTCTCTCCAGTTCCAAAGCTTTCCAAGTCCCTGACGCTGTACAGAGGCCATGGGTAGATGTACAAAGCTGCCCGCCAGGCCCTCAATCCAGCCAAACCATGGCTCTGCCCTTGCATGACTGCTGACCCCTTCACCTTCAACCCAGACCCAGCACCTCTCCCCGCCACCTCCTCAGGCCAAAAGGGACCTCCATTAAAGAACTTCACCCTTGCCCCCTGCACCTCTAGACAAGGAAGCACAACCTTTTCAGAAACATCAAATTATATTAAAAGATCTGGGACTTCCCTGGTGGTGCAGCAGTCAAGAATCCGCCTGCCACTGCAGGGGACACAGGTTCGATCCCTGGTCTGGGAAGATCCCACATGCCGCAGAACGGCTAAGCCCGTACGCCACAACTACTGAGCCTGAGCTCTAGAGCCTGCGAGCCACAACTACTGAGCCCGCGCACTGCAACAACTGAGGCCACACGCCACAACTACTGAAGCCTGCATGCTGCAACTACTGAAGCCTGTGTGCCTAGAGCCCGTGCTCCGCAACAAGAGAGGCCATTGCAATGAGAAGCCCATGCACCGCAACGAAGAGTAGCCCCCACTCACCACAACTAGAGAAAGCCTGTGCGCAGCAACGAAGACCCAAGCCAGCCAGAAATAGATGTATAAATAAATAAAATAAACTTAAAAAAAAAGTCAAGATATTTTAAGTAGTTACAAAGTACAAAGCATATCTTTGCTAAACAGATGGGTTAGTAAATGGACAGGAGCTGACTGAGTTCCTTATTCACAGAGCAGCTCTGGACATCAGGAGAGCATGAGCAATGGCTGGGCATGGACACAGCCTCATTCGACTTACCAGGTCATTTGAGTGACTTAATGAAAAGCAGGCCACTCCTCCGGGCTGCATCTTCCCATTCTGGTCTGAGTTGAGCTGTTGGGTACGCAGCTGTTGTGCAATGGTGCTACCTGGTGGTCCTTTGTGGAATAACCACTGTCGTGGCTGCTCTCCCATCACTGAGTTCCTGAGACTGAAATGTCTGATTGCTTTCCCCGTGGTCTACCCGTGTGTCACCACAAATGAAAGGAGTGAACATTGGCATTCCCCTCTCTTGCTTTTATTTCTCTGAAAAATGAAATTGCCCAGTTACCTTCACTGATACATTATGGAAAGAACAGGGGATTAAAATTAGGAAATTCAGGCTCATATCCCACTTAGCCAACCTGCTTATTACAGGACTTGGGAAAGTTACTCAGCGCTCTTAGCAACCTTTTCCTTATCCGGAGAGTAAAGATATTAGTAGAATTCTTGTGGGGATGATATGATAATATACATAAAACTGTGAGCACAGTGTGATCAAAAATCAAGCACACCTAAGCTGTAGAGTCCTAAGCCATGGTGATACATTCCTGAAGGAGGCTTAGCTAGTTCCGTCTTCAGTGGCTGGAATGTATTTGTCTCTTGGTCAAGTCCTACCCATTTGCTGGCTGTGGCTAAAGTTGTAATGGAGGGTGTGTCCCAGCAGGTGAGTAACTGCTTAGAGCCATGTGGACACAGTTTGGGGCAGTGCCCACCACCTGACACTAGTCCCACCAAGTATGCAAATGGTGAGGTGGGTATCTCTGTAAACTGTGACCCAAGGCCAAGTGGCAGTTGAAGTAACTAAACCCTTTAAGCCTTGGTTTCTTTGTCTGTGAAATGAGGCTAATGTAACAAGGTGAGCAATTTAGTAAAACCAAAAAAATCGGTGTTTGGGGTTTGGTTTGGTTTCAGCCGTGTGGGTGTGGGTAGAAGTGGCATTTGCTAATGCTTTTGCTCTGAATGCCCAAAGGAAGAATAGAGCTTCTTCCTTCCCCTTCCCCGCTTCCCATTCTGGGAAACAGAGTTCTGGGGTTTCTGAAAGGGTGCACTCTCTCACCTACCCACCCCAACTCCGCAAGTAAAGAGCTGTTAAGTCTTAGGCCCCTGGGGCGGGGGAGAGGGAGCCATCTGTGTGGTTCCAGAGGGAAGGGGGGATGAGAGTGGTGGCTTGAGTTGAAGAGGGGAGTCGACTGAGACGGGGGCACAGGGGTGGTGGTCTCGGCAAAGGGGGAGGAGTCGCGTCGGGGTGGGCTGGCCACGACTGCCCGCAGGCACAGGGCATGAAGACCCGGGGGCTGCACCCGGACTCGATGGCGCCGCTGCCCCCCAGGGACCAAAACGAGTGAAGAGCCAGTCTCGGCAGTGCCACGGTGACCTGAGGCCCAGAGCTCCACTTCCTTGGACCCCAGGGAGCAGAAGAGGTCCTCGCACACACCGAAAGGGTTTCCTTCCGAGCCTGGGAGCTAGGAAACGGAAGGAAACTGCTAACTGTTGCGCCTGAGGTCGCGGCGCGGATCCACACCCACTGCCCTGACGCTGCAACCTGGGACAGCTGCCGGGGGGAGCCGCTGCCCCGCAGTACCGCTCAGGGCCTCCCGCTCTGTCCTGGCCGCGTCGGGTTCGCGCTCCAGACTCTGGACGCAGAGGCCCCACGCACGAAGAGGAGCGCGGGGGAAAAGAACTTTTACGATCCACTTCCTGAGGCGCTGCCGGCAGGAAGTACTTTTTCAGAATCAAGAAATTCTGGCTCCGGGGCCCACATTTGTAGTGGGAACGTTGGCCGGTCAACACGCATCCTCCGGGGGGCCCTGAACCAGGTGCCGAGGAGAAAAAAACATCCTCTGAGTCAGACAGAGAACGCCGGGACCACCTTCGGGGGCTCAGCTCACGACAGGGGTGCCTGTCCCTCTACGGGGAAGTCCCCTGCCCCTCACTTCAGTCCGAAGGTGCAGTGACACCTGCCCCTCCAGGGCTCAAGGGCGTGGCCTCCCTCCTGCCAGGAGAGCGGCTTCGGGCACTTCCTGGGGGCTCAGGCCAGCCCTCCCGCCCTCTTATTCTCAACGCCTCGGCCATACCGCCGCCCGACTCTGGAGCTCTCTGAGCCCCTCCACTTTAGTACTAGGTGTGCTGTGGTGTGAGGAGGGGCCTCTCACACCTCCCCAGCCCCTAACCTCCCCCGTTAAGGTCCCAGTGCGCCCCAAAGTGTCCCAGAAGAAAAGTGAACTCTGTCTCAGAAACACTGAAAAACCACCCAAGGAGGTGAACTCACCTTCATCATTTGGGAAACAGGCATAGCTCTGTTTGTTCCGCAACGCGCTTTTCACCACCGGGAACGGAGAACAGAGAAGAGTTCTGAGAATCACGTTAGGAGAGGAGCCCCGCTCTCCCCACTTGCCGCAGGCAGGGGGGCCAGGACCTCAAGCCCCTTCCTGCAGTCGCACCCCGCTGAGGGCTTCAAGCGTCTTCCCATTACCCCATGACTCACAGATCCCACATGTGAAGGAGACCCTGAAAGAGATCTCCCTTTTGACAAATGAAGAAACTGAAGAATAGAGAGGTTATGGGCTTTGCACACAGCAAGTTAGTGGCAGAGCCGGGATGGTTCCTCTGCGCCTGAGCCAGTGTGCTTGTGCTACAGGCTCTGGCACAGTGATTCTCAGCTCCTGCAGCCTATTAGCATCACCTGGGGCGCTCTAACCTGCCCCCTACCACTGCCCAGGCCCCGCCAATTAAATCAATTAAATTGGACCCTCTGGGGGCAGCCGCTGAGGGGTTGGCAGTTGTAAAAGTTCCCCTAGTGATTCCCTGTGCATCCGGAGTGGAGACCCCTCTAGATTCAGGCATGGGGCTTCCACCCTAGCTCCAGCTTGTGTGGCTGTGTGATCTTAAGAAAGTCACTTACCTTTCCGACTCCCGTTTGCAAACTGCTATGGCATGATGCCCATCTTCCTGATTAAGAGCAAACAGAAGGCTCAGGACACCGGAGCTCCCCTGGAGACCAAAGAACAGGCATCATGAGATGTGATGGAATGTGGAAAGATTTTTATAAGCTTGGTGGACTGTGGTTATTAGATTCAAAAGAATGGTTTTCTGGGGAAGGAAATCCAAAAAACAGGGGATGTATGTATACGTAGAGCTGATTCACTCCGCTGTGCAGGAGAAACTAACACAACACTGTAAAGCAACTATACTCCAATAAAAATTCATTATAAAAAATGATTTTCTGTTTCTACAAGGAATCTGAAAAAACAAGTGATGGCCGTTCTTTACTAGAAGCCTATCTGGAATAAGCCTGCCCCTACAGAAACCACTTTTGAGCAGTGAGGCCACAGCACAGTGGCAGGCACACAGTAGGTCCTCAGTGAATGTTGGCTTAGTGAATGCAGATGGGGTGGGAGGCCAGTGTCTTTGAATGCACCCTGCTATGTTAAAAAGCCTGTCAGAATAGCCCTCGGCCTCCTGTGGAGGGCCCCTGAGTCCAGGCCAGGTTGGTGAGCACAGCTGTGCCCGCAGAAGTGCAGCCTCGCAGCCTCTTGGGGCCTGCCACACTCTGCGGGACAGGGAAGCACTCCCAACGTGCCGGGAGAGCCAAGGCAGCCCTGGCTTTGTGGTTCAGAGAATGTCAGAAGGATCATTTTCTTCGGAAAAAAATATTCGTTAAGGCAGGTCTTTCCCTCTTAGCAAAAAAACCCCCAAACAAACAAACAAGTAATTTCCTCTAGCAGTCTTAGCCAACATTTTTTGGCAAATCATCACTGGACAGGGAGACCTGAGGGGCATGAGTGATCACTGTGGCAAAGGGTCAGCTGAAGAACAAAACAGCAGGCAACAGGGAGCCACGGTGGGTTCTTGAGTAGGGGAGGGGCCTGGTAAACTCAGGGCTACAGCGTGGATGGGAGAGGGTGGAAGAGCAGAACCTCAGCAAGCCACTAGGGCCTTGGCTCCCTAATTGTAGGAAATCGCTGAGTCCTGTCATCACTTGGGCCACCTGCCCCTCTGACAGCTCCAAACTTCCACCCCAAGACCCCCTCCCCCCCAGTCCAAATGCCCCGCTGTACGGTTTGTCTCACAGACAAGTTGCTGAGCATAAGACAGTGTGTGCCCAGCCAGCCACGGGCCATCCCATTTCTCTTGTGCCAAGCCTTGGGGCCAGAGGACCTCCTCATCTTGGAAGATGCTGTGAATGGTGGCAGTTGTCATCTTTCTCGGAAATCTGTGGTAATGATAATAATAATGATAATCATAGCTGCCACTTACAGAGAATATCCATGTGACTCTGAATCCATCCAGGTCCTCACCCTGACCTCACCTTGGTCACTCTTCCCTTGTTCACTCTTCCCCAGGGCCCTGGCCTGATGCTGTTCTTGAACTTGAGAGGCAGGTTCCTACCTCAGGACATTTGTACTTGCTGTTCCAGATCCCTGGGATGCTCTTCCCCTCAGTGTCCTCAGGGCTCCCTCCCTGACTTCATTTAGGTCCCTGATGAAATATCACCTTCTCTCTAACACAGCTCCCACCCACCCTCTCTCCCTCTTGATTTTTTTCACCTACCACTCCTGACATATATGTTTCTTCGCCTGTTTGGCTCCAGCCACCTCACCCTTGTTTATGAGCTGCTGGGAACAGGGACTTGATTTTGTCACCACTTCTTTCCCAGAGCTTATTGCTGACTGGACCATCACAGGCACGCAGAGGACCTCTGTGGAGTAAACAATACCAGGGCAGGCACATGAGAGTCACCCAGTCCTACATTGGTAAACAGACCTCGGTAAAAACCAACCCTCTGAAACCCAGAGGCGGAGGTGATGACCTTGAGGGTCCTTGCAGCTCCAGGACTCATGGCTCAGTGGGGTGAGAATACAGTGGGAGTCTGTACAGCCCTCTGGATTTTTGCACGGCGGCTCCTTTCTTTAGGACACAGGCCCCGGCACCTCCCCAGCGTGGGAAACGCCTTATCCCCATGGTTATGAGGGCCTCCTGCCTCTCCCCACCTGCCACGGGAGACCAGCAGGTCCTGGCCACCTGTGTCCACCTGCCGGCCCCTCTCAGCGCACCGCCTGCATTATTTCCTCTCTGGCACTTTTCTCTATTTGCAATCACCTCTCTTCTGTATCTGTTTACTTGTTTAGAGTCTGTCTTTCCATCTAGAGCAGAGCTGTTCCTCAGAAATATAATACAAGCTACGAACAGGAGCCACATAAGTGATTTTACGTGTTTCAATAGCCACATTAAAAAAAGAAGAAATAGGAAATACTCTTTTTAAAAACATTTTTTCTTTAACCCAGTATATCTAAAAGATGCATAATCATGACATGCGATCCATATAAAGTACAGGATGTTTTACATTCCTTTTTTCTCACTAAGTCTTGGAAATTCCGTGTGTGTTTTACACTCACAGCGCATCCCATTTCAGATTTAGCCACACTTCCGATGCTCAGTGGCACACCTAGAGGTAGGGACCTGGGCTCCCCTGCTTGCACTGGGTCCCCAAGCGCAGAAAGGAGCACTCAGGATGCAGAGCAGGTACATTTACCTACCAATGAGGCAAAGTCAATGTCGGTGCGTGGGTCTGTCACTGGGTATCCTTGGAGCAGGGGCCGGTGGAGCAGATGCGTGTATATGTGTGTGTGAGTGAGTATACCTGTGTGCAAGAGAGTTTGGGTCTCTGGAATCAGACCAACCTTGGGTCAGTCCTTCCTCTGGCACTTCCTTTGGGCCTTGGTTTTTATTTTTTCTGTGAAAGTGAGGACGAGGTACCTTCTTACCACATAGTATAGTTGGGAGGATTAAATAGATAAATAGATAGTGCATGTAAAAGCATAGGGCACTGGCCGGGTAAATAGGAACTTCCTTTTCTCCCTCCCTCCCGCCCTTCCTTCCTTCCCAGCCCTTCACAGGGCTGTTGTAAAAATCAAATGAGACAATGCCGTGATAGAGCACAGAAAACTACAGCCCTGTGTGACGGCCGCATCACTCACTCATTCAGTGGTTGTTCGTGGACGGAGGGCCCATCGCGCGCTGGCCCCGTGGGCACACTTCACGCTGAATCCGCAGCCCCTACCGTGGTGCCTATGTTGACTTAACAGGTGCTCAGTGTAAATGTTTACTGAGAGAATGGGTGGGTGGGTTCTGGGGAGGTTGTAGCCTCTGCAGCTGTCAGTGCTTCTGGAAGCCACAGGAAGGCTCCACCTGTGGGAGAACCTGGGCAGGGGAGGTGGGAGCGGGAGGGGTGGGGGAGGGGAGGGGAAGGGGAGGGTGGGGAGGGGAGGAGAAGGGAGGGGGAGGAGAAGGGGAGGGGGAGGGGGAGGGGAGGGGGAGGGGAGGAGATGGGAGGGGGAGGGGAGGGGAGGGAGGGGAGGAGATGGGAGGGGGAGGGAGGGGAGGGAGGGGGGAGGGGGAGGGAGGGGGGAGGGGGAGGGAGGGGGGAGGGGGAGGGGAGGGGAGGGGGAGGGAGGGGAGGGGAAGGGAGGAGGGGAGGGGAGGGGAGGGGAAGGGAGGAGGGGAGGGGAGGGGAGGGGAGGGGGAGGGGAGGGTGGGGAGGGGAGGAGAAGGGAGGGGAGGAGAAGGGGGAGGGGGAGGGGGAGGGGAGGGGGAGGGGAGGAGATGGGAGGGGGAGGGGAGGGGAGGGAGGGGAGGAGATGGGAGGGGGAGGGGAGGGGAGGGAGGGGGAGGGGGAGGGGAGGAGGGGAGGGGGAGGGGAGGGGGAGGAGGGGAGGGGAGGGGGAGGGGAGGGGGAGGGGGAGGGGAGGGGGAGGAGGGAGGGGAGGGGAAGGGAGGAGGGGAGGGGAGGGGGAGGGGAGCGGGAGGGGAGGGGAGGGGGAGGGGAGGGGAGGGGAGGGGGAGGGGAGGGCGAGGCTGCACCGTTCTGGAGCCCAGGCCTGTGAGCTCCCTCCCACCTGTGTCCCCAGACCCCGGCAGCGGTTTGGTGGGGGCACAATCCGCAGGGCTGCTCACCCTCCCCGCTCAAAGCGGGGTGGGCTCTTCTGAGGGCAGATCCCATCCCCCATTCTCAAAACATTTCTGCGCGAATAGACGCCTCAGGCGTCGGCTGTTTGTCTTTGGAAATGAGTAAAAGGCATCGCCCAGATTTGTTTCTAAAATGGGCCTGGAAAATGTTCAGGGAAAGATTTATTTTTGCAACCGGGCTTCTGCCAGGCACAGATTGTATATCTTCTGTGAAAACGTCCTGGCTGATGAGAGGAGAGAGCTGAGAAGCAAGGCTGGTGTTGAGGTCCACGGCCGTGTCTGGACAGGGCTGGGCGCCCGGCCCATGGAGGCCGGTTCGGGCTGCACAGGGCTTGGCCTGAGCACTTCCCTCCCATAGAGGAGCCCCCTCTGACTGCAGGCAATGGGGCCACCCCGCTACACCCACAGCTGCCCCGACAGCTCTTGTGCAACGTCCAGTGGAGACCGGATCGCGGGGCACCTGATCCCATTTCAAACGCACCAGGAGAGCCTCTGTATCAGGAGCCCGCGGACCCCGGCGTCTGAGGCCGAGCTCCGGGACGCCCACCGTCTCCCACGGGAGCCGGCCGCTGGGTCCGCACGAGGCTCTTCCGGGGTAGGAGGGAGCCAGCCGCAGAGCAGAAGGCGGTACCTCAGGGGCCTCGAACCCTCAAGGGCTCCATCAAAAACCACGAGGGTGGGCTTCCCTGGTGGCACAGTGGTTGAGAGTCCGCCTGCCAATGCAGGGGATATGGGTTCGTGCCCCGGTCCGGGAAGATCCCACATGCCGCGGAGCGGCTGGGCCCGTGAGCCGTGGCCGCTGAGCCTGTGCGTCCAGAGCCTGTGCTCCGCAACGGGAGAGGCCACAACAGTGAGAGGCCCGCGTACCGGAAAAACAAACAAACAAAAAACCACGAGGGCGGCCAAACTGAGTTCACTCACCTCCTAGTAGCTCATGATAAAAACTACCAGGTATGGGGAGGCCCGGGAAGAACAGCCGGCAGAGCGCCCACCCCACCCTGCCGTCCCCTGGGCCCCGGCCTCCTCCCCAGCTCTTCCGGGTACCTGGCTACAGGGGTACATACGCTTTGCCCAGGTTCTTGCCCACATTTGAGGAGCCCCACGTGCGTGCCTTTGGCATCTCCTCTGTTCTTCAAGATCTGGACCCCATAATCCATGGACCCTCGGGCTTCCCAGGGACTGTAGCCGCTTCACACTGTCCCCACCCCCGGCCTGCGGCTGTCCTCGCTGTCCGTGGGCAGCCCCAATAACCTCTGCCTCCCTGCCTGCCTCCCAACCATGTGTGTCCTCCTTGGGTTTCCACACACAGTCCTGCTTCCCACCCACCCTGCACTCTGGGAAGGCAGCAAGGGGTCTGTAAGCTGTTTTCAAGATTTCAAAAAGCCCAAAGGAAATCATACATTTACCTCAGTGAGGTTCCCAGACTAAATAAAACATTAAGTTTATTTGCTTTGGGCTGGAGTCATATCAACTCTGTGTGGTAACAGTGGTTATCTTGACTGATCCGAAGCACTAATTGGCAGCAATATGTCTTTGATGAATAAAACTCAAAGGACAAATTATTATTCAATAAATGTAGTTTGTTGGGTAGATAAAAGCTTTCGAAACATGGAATCCCTTGAGGAAAGAACTAAAAAGGATCTTTTGTGGTGAAAGGGGTGGGGACCTCCGATCTACACGAATGTCATACTTTCATTAAAGCACAGCACACACATTTTTCCATAGGCCTTTGATGCCAGATTTCTCAAAAGCGAATTTGACTTCACAGCATTTCTACAAATAATACATTGTTCATGCCAGCTTTTCCCAAAGTGTGGTTCACCAAACCCTGCTGATAGGTGTTCCTTGGGAGTTCATAGGAAAGGGTCCATGATCAAAAAGGTTTTGGGAAAAACTAGTTAAACAATGTTAAACCATTTATTATGGAATTTTTCAGAGCTCTCAATAGGTGACACGAACTGAGAATCTCCACGAGGGACACAGTGTGCGCCATTCCTGGCAGTTGGTCAGGGATCCATTTTTTTTTTGAGGCACGTTCTCAAGTAAGTGTTCCACAGAGCACACTGTGGAACCCATGAGTTTATGATGACAAAGATGACCCAAGAGCCCCCTGACAGCCATGAGGGTGGACAAAAATAAAGAGGAGAAAGATGGATGAAGAGACAGTGGAGGGTAGAAGGTGAGGCGCCAGCACCAGAGAGGGAGGGACGGACATACCAGCAATGGCAGCACTTCTGGAATCATCTCTCTGGTCCCTCTGCAGAATGGAGATGGAAGACAGGTACGAAACAGGCGTCGCTGACAGGCTGTGTTATCCCAGGGCCCTGGATTCAGAGGAATAGCTCAAGTGACTTGGGGAATTTTGCTTAATTGCTTAATTTGACTTCCAGCCCTCATCGTGTTTTCTCCTGTGAAAATAGCAGGAAGCGGGGAGTTTATGAGAAGTGTGTCAACAGCCTTCAGTAAAACCCACTTAATAGGATCCTACCTGACTCCTCATCTCTGCAGGCCCTCCGAGTTCCCTCTTCCTTCCTCCGGCACCTACGGGTAGACCCACACAAAGCCGCCTCTAGGCTTGCCCCAGAACAAATGACATGATTCCCAGTGTGCTGTTACAGTGTGGCTCTGACACACGTCCAGATACAGCATGAAAATTAGGTGACATCCAGATGTTTTCCCAAATGTGAAGACTCTAGAACAACTCAGAGAAGGCCAGTATGGAAAAGGAGAAGTGGTCTTGTGAAGGCTTCTCCAGGAAAATGCACAGACATGTGGCTAAATCTGCTTTCTGCAGCTCCTTTGCAAAGAGAGTAAATGGAACACCTAATCAGGAGCGAGGAGACAGTGCCTTGCAGGCAGCTGAGTGGGGAAGGAAGAGGGAGAGAAGGAAAAAGGAAAAGGATGCACTTTTAGCTCCTACAATATGCCAGGTCCTTCCACCCATGTTCTTTTATCTCATCCCCAGAGATTCCCAGTGAAGTAGATTTATTACCTCCATTTTACAAATGAGAAAACCAAGGCTCAGAAGATCCATGGATAATTAATTAATGATCTGTAGCCCAAAGTCCCACAAGCTCCCCCTATGCTCTGCTGCCTCTAGGAATTCAGAAGACCTGACTTGGTTTAAGGAAAGTGATTGCCCAGTCAAGAATTCAAACAGAAGACTCTGGAAGACACAGCTGAGAAACTGTGAGGAGGGCAGTTTCAGGAGGAAGCCGAGAGGTTCATCCCTGTTTCTTGCCCCCACCCCCCGTGTCAGGGGCAGAGAGTGTGAGGCAGTGACAAACCAGCAAGAAACCCAGGCTGACCCCTAAGGAGCTGGCCAGAGATGAGACCACTGGCCATCTGGGCTGTGATGCTTGAACCAACACAGGCTCAACAGCAAGAACGTGGTGGCTGAATTCCTAAACCTGTGATTGGAAATGACCGAAAAGCTTCATCAGAATCTAGAAATGGTTTCCGTTTGTGCTTTCTAATTGTGTAGAACTTTGAACTTTGCATGCAAATTTCAAATCTCTTTTCTCTTTTTACTCATGTTAACAGTCCTGGGAGGTGAGGGGTGGATAAGCAAGTTATTAGTGTTTCCACTTGACAGATAAGGAAAGTAGGGCTCAGAGAAGTAGGGGGAAAGGCATCCTTTATGCCTGACAACTGGTGAATGACAATTCATTACTTTTCTACACTTCTTGATACGGTACAATATCTAATCTAGAAACACCCCTAAGATGAGCCATTCAGTGACTCGAATTGCAGTTAACATCTGTGGCAGAATGAGCACCCGAACTTGCGTTTCCTGGCACCAAGAGTCAGAGTACCCTTTCCTGCCATCCCATTTCTAGATTCAACATAAGAAGTCACCTTCCACAGATTTCCAAGGCTTTACACTCCAAAATGGCATCCAGTCTCTGGAAATACTTTCCGGTGTACTGAGGGATGGTCACCAAAAGTCACACTGACCAGGGTATGGTGACTTCACGCCCAAGCTATCTGCAACCCAGGAGGTGTCTGGAATTTACCGGGCGGTCTTCTGGAACCACAAGCAGATGACTGTTTAGTAAATTAGCCACCAGTGTTAATGGGAAATTTAACACCAGTGCTTCTTCCCAGTGACCTCATTTGTTGAGTCAGACTTAATTCTATCACAACCCTCTGAGCTCAAGGATCCAAGTCACTGGATGGCGTGCTTCTGAGGCATTCTCAGACTGGATACTACACTTGATCGCCTTAAGGGACGGGAAAAAAATTCTATCATTCAACAGTTGCTGGGTTTCAATGACATATCTGTTTGGCTGCCCTGCCCCCTGCCTTTTTTTTTTTACACAGTGAACTCAGCCAGGTACTTTGGAATGCAGACATTAATTCATCATTAATTTTCAGATAATGTTGTCATCAAATATTGGTAAGGTTGAGTGATGCTGAAATATTATTCTGAGAAGAGCATTCTAAAATCTCTGACTAGGGACGAGCAGCCAATTTAGGGCAGTTGAACTTAGGGGCGCTGTGCTTTCTGCTTGTTACTGACACGGCTTCCATGCTGTGGGAATAGAAATGGGCTGATTATAAAATTCATTATTATGTTCCCCTGGTGACAGAGACAATGGGCATTTTAAGACAGGAGAATAGAGAGCTTTAGAGTTATCAAGTCACTGGTTAGGATAAGAAAAAGAAACAAGAAGGTCAGTTAACATAAATAAGCCGTTTGGAGCCCACATCAGGCAAACAATTCTTTTTAATTAAGGAAGAAATTTAAAGCACAACAGAAGAGAAAGGGGGCTTAAAGACAACTTCTGTCAGTGTGAGGTATTTTCAGAAAAGAATTAGGGCAACTAAGGATTATTATTTTCTTAAGCTTTTGATTGAAATCTCAGACTTTTATCCGTTCTGCAGTTAGAAAATGAAGAGACGAATGGCTCAACCTCCCTCTGGAAATAACCTGTAGCTGTTGAAATTCTTGGGGCAAAGTCAGTGGGAAGGAGGGAGCTGTTCAGCCAGCACACTGAGTAATCCTACTTCCTCCTCCTTAGCTTCATGTCTTGGCCACATGGCACATCAGATAATTTTTTTTTTTGGCCTTGCCACGTGTCTTGTGGATCTTAGTTCCCCGATCAGGGATTGAACCCAGGCCCTCGGCAGTGAAAGCACCGAGTCCTGAGCACTGGATCGCCAGGGAATTCCCAACATCAAATAACTTTTGACTCTGCACTTTCCCTCTAGAATTTTCTCCATCAAGGTTGCCTTCTCCCAGGGGGTTAACTCAAGCCTTCACCCCTGCAGGCATGAGTTTCGGGGACCGCTGTCTAAGGGACAGGGCTCTTGTCTCTCTGGCAGCAGAGTGAACTCCTCAGAGCAAAGACCATTCCTTGTCTTTACCAACAAACCCGCACATAGTGGGTGCCAGACTTGGCTCTCGAGCCATACAGGTAGTTTAGCTTCCTGCCAGGTAAAAAGACCTCACTAAAGTCTCCAGCATTAAAAAAAATGAAAAATCTCTTTCTATTCTACCATTGGGGAAAAAATCTCTTGGCTGTGTAGGAGTGCTCTCTTAAGTCCCTACCGTGGAGTGTTACACACCATTGAAAAGAATAAGATCTCTATCTGCTCATGCAGAGGGATTTTCTTGGTGTATTTATTGTTCAGGGAGCAAAACAAGTGGCAGAGAATTGTACACTGTGTGAGGCAACTTTTGTAAAACAAACAGTGACAGAAAAGGAGTGACACCCTTTACGTGTGAATTTGTTTGAATGCACAAGGAGAAAAGGGCAAGTTTTTAATAACTGTTACCTTGGGTTACAGGCATAGGTAAAGGGACTGAGGGAGGTAAGAAAACACGTTTTGGGGAAAGCACTTATAAACAAAGACAAGAAATGTACTATTAGGGTAGTCATTACAGGTGTTCATACAGGGGTTAAAACGAAAAACAAAAACAACTTGGAGTTCAACCCTGGAGTTTCATTTTAGCAGATGCAAACCACTCTATATAAGATAAACAACAAGGTCCCACTGTAGAGCACGGGCAACTATAGTCAGTATCCTGTGATAAATCATAATGGAGAAGAATAAGAAAAAGAGTGCATATATAGGTGTATAACTGAGTCACTCTGCTGCACACCAGAAACTAACACAGCATTGTAAATCCAACTTTACTTCAATTAAAAAAAATAAAAAAGACAAAAGAGAGGGCTTCTCTGGTGGCGCAGTGGTTGAGAGTCCGCCTGCGGATGCGGGGGACACGGGTTCGTGCCCCAGTCCGGGAGGATCCCACATGCCGCGGAGCGGCTGGGCCCGTGAGCCATGGCCGCTGAGCCTGCGTGTCCAGAGCCTGTGCTCCACAACGGGAGAGGCCACAACAGTGAGAGGCCCGCATACCACAAAAACAAACAAAAAAAAAGACAAAAGAGAGTCACTGTGGTACAACCACACATTGCAATTCCTCCTGCACATAGATGAACACAGAGAGAAGCTGGGGCAGAGCCCTCGGGTGGTGGTGAGACAGGTTTTCCCCTCCTCCCCCTGCTCCTCTCCCCTCCCCCCAACCCTCCTTCTGCTCTTCCTCCCCTCCCTCACCTCCTCCAGGAAACTTGGCCGGGCTGTGGTATGGCTTGCTCTTTGCCCAGGGTCTGTCACACCACCAGAGAGCCGGTGAGCCTCCAGAGAGGGCAGGTCTGGGTCTTCCTCCTGCTTCTACCCCTCCCAGGATCTGGTGAGATAAGTGACTTACCCAAGGTCACAAAACCTGCCACTCACCAAAACAGGCCTAGCCCCCAGGTCCCCCAACTCCAAGTGTGTTCTTTCTCTCCTGCATCAAGTGGCTGGAGGAAACGAATGTGGACAGATTTTTGGGCTGCTCTGACATCCCTGCCCAGGGAATCCAAGTGAGCTGAGGGCCGGGTATGTCTGTCTGATACAAGGGAAGGCGCCCACCAGCTCCCACCATCCCAGGGGGGCCAGTTACAGGCAGCTCACTGTGTCAGCGAGTCTTCACTTTGCTGCCCGAAAGAGCCCCCTGATCCAGAGGCAGGTAAAAGCCCCGCTGGCACCCGCGTCGGCCTGGGGATCACTTTTAGTGCCCGCACTCTTGCCAAATGTGCTGTTTTCTGCCTTTACCATACGCTGGGCCGCCTGGGGCCGGCGCCTAGGCTCTGCGGGCCTGGGTGCTCCCTGCCTCTGGGCCTCCCTCGCATCCCCACCTCCAAGCACCCCTCCAGCCCACCCTGGCCTCTGCGGGCGAGCGCTCCAAGGGGCTGCGGGGGCCCAGCGGAAGCACAGCCTCCAGGCCCACGCAGGCGCGGAGTGCCGGGAGATGCCGGCCTGGTCTGGGGTGGGGGCCTGTGCCCGCATCCGATCCCTGCCCCCCAACACCCCATCGTTGCCCATGTTCTCATCTCAGAATGTCACCATTTCCATCTGCTTGCATAAGCCAGGAACTCGGGGCTCCACCTTAACACCTCCTTCTCCTTCATCTCCAGGGGAACTAATTGCCGAATTCTGTCCATTTCATCTCCTAAACATCCCTGGCGCTCATCCCTGCCCAATGTGCTCTCGTCTCCTGGCTGGACCACTGCAGGGTCTCCTACTGGGCGCCTTCTTCCCTTTTGCCTCCCTCCAGACTAACCGAATGGGGATGTCTGGAGGTGAGGCCAGGGTATGGGTCCTTCTCAAACTTCTCCATGCTTCTTACACACCTGGGGCTACAAATCACCACTCCAGGCCACTCTGCACAGCAGCCAAGATAATTGTTCTGAAACACCTATTTGATCTCTCACGCCCCTCTTTACAACCCCTCACAGGCTTCCCAGATGGCTCCTCTGATCAAGACAGCACTCCCTCCACAGCCCACTCATCCAGGCTCACCACTGCCACCCCCGATGTCTCTGGAAGTCCTCCCCTCACCCTGGCCTTCCTCCAGCCCTTCCCATCCTCCACACTCCCTTTGGCCAGAATCAGCACATGGTCTTCCCCTCCTGGGAGCATCTCCTTCCGCATCCCACTCTCACAAGCTCTCGGGGAACTCTTCTCTCTTCCTTCTTCACACTTCCCTGTTTGCAGTTATACATTCCTAAGCATGACTATTTGATTAGTGTCTCCCTTTCCCCACCACGAAGGCAGAACTATGTCCGAATTTGTCATTGTCACAGCACACGCTAATCATTCAGGAATATTCGGTGGATTGAGGGACTAGATAATTACAACATGCATTCAGGTGAAGGCAGTGATGGTGGATACACAACTGGGAAGATCACAACCCCAAACTGAAGGAGGAGGCATCTTACTGAGAGATAAAGGACTCACTGGACTTTTTCTGGCCAGGGCACTGGGGCAGGAGGAGGCTGCTCTGCATAGCGGGTGCGAACAAGGCTGTGGAACAGGTAATCCATAGGAAGTAGCAAATGGGAGATACGACTGGAAAGATGAGCTGTGACTGGATCACACAGAGCCTTGAGCTCCAGGCTAAGGGGTGTGGGCTTGATGCTGTGGGCCACGGGGAATCCTTGAACACTAAGTTTAGCGTGGAGAGGCCTTCACTAGTATTTCCAGCACGAGGGCGGTATACAAGCATGTCATCGCGGGAAGAGATCTGAGCTCATGCAAGCCCAGCCCTTTCATTTAGGAGGTGAGAAAGTTGAGGCCCAGAGAGGGAAAGTAATTTCCTCAAGGGCACACAGCTGACTCCCAGTGCAGTGCTTTTTCAAAAGGAAAAGAAGGACCATCTCAATTACATCAGTCTAATTTCAGCCCCTTATTAATTTTTTACATTGCTTCCACCGATCAACCTCCTTTTCTTTGCCAATTATTAGACAATATATTTGTTCATAAAAGTATTCCTCCTGGCTAGGGACTTCCCCGTTGGTGCAGTGGTTAAGAATATGCCTGCCAATGCAGGGGATGTGGGTTCGATCCCTGGTCCAGGAAGATCCCACATGCCGTGGAGCAACTAAGCCCGTGAGCCACAACTACTGAGCCTGCACTCTAGAACCCGCGAGCCACAACTTCTGAAGCCTATGCGCCTAGAGCCTGTGCTTTGCAACAAGAGAAGACACCGCAATGAGAAGCTTGCGCACCGCAATGAAGAGTAGCCCCCGCCCACCGCAACTAGAGAAAGCCTGAGCGCAGCAACGAAGACCCAACACAGCCAAAAATAAATAAATAAATAAATTTATTAAAAAAAAAAAGTATTCCTCCTGGCTCCTGCTCTGTTGGCCATAGCTGCTTAGACAGCCTGCCTTCTGGGACTAACACTGCCACTTACATACCTTGGGTCATTCCCTCCCCTCTTGTGGACCTTTAGTTTCTAGCTTGCACTGTTAACTGCAGACTTCCCAGAGAGAGTCAATATAGGAAAAGTCCTCTGCTAGGCCAGTCATAATGGAGATGAATGTTCAAAGGCCCTGTGGCACCCTCAAGCTGATAACTTTGTCCAGCAGCTAGGCCCAGAAATGACCATGAAGACACTTTCCAAGACCTGACAATAATTCCCTGGTGAGCCTAGCTGGGCCTTTCTAACATTATTTTTAACACCTGCCCTCACATGTTTTGAAGGGGCAAATGGAGGTGTCAGGCATGAACAAGAACTCTGTGTGTAGAGTGAGGCTCTGAGGGAGCTGCTGGTGAGCCCTGAGGCTACACAAGGATCTAAAAAGGAAGAGAAAACGTACACAAACTGCAGCTGGTCATCATTCCTCTTCTAAACCCTATTACATCATATCTCCCCAAGGACTGACTCTGTTCCTCCTTAAAGAACTGGTGAATCATTCTTTTTTTCTAAAAGCAGTTCCTTCTACAAATGAAGGAATCCCCATGGCAACGATTTTATGTCATTGGACCCCTAAGAAGGAAGTAGAGTGGGAGCTCTTTGCCTCTGCCCAGGATCTGAGGCCTCTCGTTTACATAAGTCTGAGAGACAAAGGAATTGGCCTAACCTTCAGCCTTCGGCTGAGGTAGAAGCTAAGAGGAGTCTCCGAAAGAAAACAATAAGCAGGGCTATCAGAGCGGTCCACAAGCATCTGAGGAAGACGCGGAAAGCACAGAGGAGGGTGTGCTGTTCTGCAGTCTTCGGCGGGGAGAGCCCAGACCATCTGCTATCCTGGGGGCGGCTGCGGTGGGGCTGCCGCCCTGGCCTCTTCCCAAGTTGTGCTGGGGAGACCGCCTTCCCTCTCCTTCCTCCTCCCCACACCCCACCCCTTTTTTCCCTGTGCCAGAAAGAATCCCCTTCCCTCTCGACAGAATGGGAAAAGAATGAAAAGAACCACCTCTGGTCGGACTTGGCCTGTCACACTCCTCTTACAGAGAAGAAGCGGGGCTCGGTGCCCTCCTGCAGGCCAGCAGGGATGAGTGGAGCGCGTGTGAGCGATCCCGCTGCAGTGGTGACTGCCTGGAAGCATCCAACTCTCTGCAGAGTAGTCTCTCTCTTTCTCATACCCACAGGGCATTCTGCTGGAATGACTCGGACCCATTTACAGCTGCAGGGACTTCTGTGGGGCCCCTATCCTTGTGTAGGCTCAGGGCTCACCCAGCAGCTCCCTCAGAGCCTCATTCTACACACAGAGTTCTCGCTCATGCCTGACACCTCCATTTGCCTCTTCAAAACATCTGAGGGCAAGTGGCCAAGGTGGGGTTCACCTCCTGACTCAGGGACCGTCAGCACCTCCACCCAGCCCCAGGCCCACCCTGGACCTCCAAGGCACAGAGAGACAAAAGTCCTGGGGAGCAGAAGGGCTGAGTCTCACCCAGCTGGAGACCACGGTGCTTTCTCCATTGGCTAGGGGACCTCTCCTGCCTCCTGAGCCCTGGGATGCTTCTGTCTCTGTCTCTTTCTCTCCTGTTTGGCTCAGAGCCTTAATCTTCACACCACCCACCTCAGTGTCCCATTCAGGCCCACCCTACTTACCATGTCCAGGACTCCAGAACTTTCTCCTCACCTGGGAACTGTCACCCGCCATCGCTTTATGACTTCGCATTGGGAACAGTGAAACAAAATGACCTGGTGATAGGCTGTTTGGGACATGGGCCTCCCTGGCCCCCTCCTGCAGGCTTCCCAGTCACAGCGCCACCGCCTGCCACCTTAGCCAGTGCCAGCTGCTTCCCTCTCCCTCAGGACAGAGCCTCACCCACGGCCAGGTGGTCTACCTGGGGGGCTGGCTTTGCCCGTCCTGGGGTCTCTGGGGAGGGGAGGAAGGGGAGTAGGAGGGGGGGAAACGTGACCATCCCCAAGAGAGGGATAAAAGCCAGCAGCTCTCTCTACCTCTTTCCTGCCGGGAGCCCCCAGGCAGCAGACCCTAGACGCTCTGGGTCGATGGCCCTGCCCAGGCACGCAGGGCAGGCGGGCAGGTGGGTTCGGCTTCTTTCCAGTTCTTCTAAATGCGAATCACGTGTGCTTGGGCTTTGGCGTCTGTTCCTGCGTTTGTTCCTCGCGGCCCACTGCTCACCATCCTAAAGAAAAAGAGACACGAGACACCCTTACTCACCGTTGCCTCCACTTCAGGCTCTAAGGTTGCTGCCCTTCCTCCTCCGGTTATCTGACGTTTCCCCGCAGGCCCGTGTTTGTTGCCGGGAAAGAGACTGAGAAGAGGAGATCCCGTCCTCAAGTCCCAGCAACTATTGCCGGGAAAAGGATAAACCCCTCAGGCAGGGTGTCTTCCTTCGGCTGAGGCTGCCTTTATTTCTGGGTTGGGGGTTTAACAGTAAAGGTTTTCAACTGGTAAATGTCCTTTGGGTGAAGCTTGCCCCAGATTACAATATAGATAGTTGTTTGTATGTCACCCCAAATCCCATGGAGACGGGACTCTTCCCTCAGGCTGAGCACAGCTCTCTGGCAGTAGAACGCCCCTCCCCCGCTACAAGTCGTTTGAAGGCCCTCGCCCCACCCCCCCTTCACAGCGCCTTAGGGGCCCCAGCGATTAACCCCATGCCTGGCAGAGTGGGGTTAGCACGGACCTGATGGGCCCAGGCAGCCTGGGGCGAGGAGCGGGTCTGGTCCTAGCTGCACTAGTGGGGGCAGATCCCGGCCCTGCCTGCTTCCCACCTGGCTAGGCTCCACCCTGAACTTCCTCCTCAGTAGGACAGGGCTAGTACTGCCCGCCTCAGGGACTGCTCTGAGGATCACAGACTGTGTATATAAAATTAGAACAACAAATGACAATTTGACAAATCCTTCCCATAAAGGTTTTTCTAGAGAAGCTCTTAGGTGTGGAGTTGAAAGGAAGAGATGTCCAAGGAAGAGATTCTTCAGTCAACAGACTTTTGAGCAACTCTGTGCTAGATGCTGGGGCACCTAGGGGTGCCTGGGAACAGGGGAACAACGACGGAGGGGCAGGGAAGGAGGTGAGCTGAAATGGGTGGGCACAAGCTGGACAGGCAGAATCCAGAGGGGCCAGATGAGCCGCCAGGGTTGTGGCTGCCCAGCCAGCATCTTTCGCGACCCGGGCAGTAGGAAGTCATGGAGAGCAGCATTTTTCTGCCCTCTGGTGGGGACGGAGTTGGGGCAGAAGGGCCATGCGGAGGACGTGGGCTCAGCCCCTGTGTCTGCCAGAACGGTGGCTCTGACTTCAAGGCAAGGAGGGAAAAGACTTAGAGGGAAAAGATTCCTCATTAGCCTTGGGAGATAGAAAGGGGACCTGAGCAAAGGGCTGGAGCTGGTTCCCTGGAGCAGAGAGGAGTGAGAGCAGGCAGCACGCCCAGAAACATCTCAGTGTGGCCTGAACAAGGCAAGACTGGATTGAGAGCACCCTGGCATGGCAGGAGAGCGGTGGACAAGCTTGCAGTGGCGCTGTCAGGCCCAGAAAGGCTGGCAGGCTTTGGACTTGCTGTTGAGCAGAAGCCTCTTCTGGGATGTAAGTTCATGCCCTTCCACACAGTGAGCCTGGAGGGCTTTTCCTGCCTCCAAATGAAATGAAGTCATATCTTCGACAATCAAGAACTTCCACATTGATCCTAAGTTCCTTTTTAAAAAGATGCTACAATTCAAATGTCCATCAATGGCTGAATGGATAAATCAAATATGGTATATCCATACAACGGTGTATTACTCAGCCATTAAAAGGAACGAAGTACTGACATACGCTGTGACACGGATGAATCTTGGAAATCTTAGTGAAATCAACCTGACACAAAAGTTCACATACTCTATGATTCCATTTATAGGAAATGTCCAGGATAGGTAACTCCATAGAGACAGAAAGCAGACTGGTGCTTGCCAGGGCTGGGGGGAGGGGGAAAGGTAGTGACCGCGGAATGGGTAGGGGTTTTCATTCGTGGGGATGAAAACGTTTTGAAACTTGATAAGGGTGGTAGTTGTACAACCCTGTGAATGTAACAAATGCCACTGGACTGTACACTTTAAAGTGGTTCATTCTGTGATTTTATGTTATGTGAAATTTGCCTCCATTTTTTAAAAAATTGCAGATGAAAGAAGAGAAATGAAATGTTGTCATGGATGCTCTGATGCTGTCAGGGCCCACCTCAGGGAGTGACACCTGACTTACTCCCCTCCCTGCCTGCTGGGATGCTGCCACAGACAGGCCTGGGTTGTCAGCCCCCCGCAGGACATGCCCCCCCGTTACACTCCCCCTTCCAGGGGCCCCACCAATGCCTAACTTGCACGGGGGTATAAAGTTCTGACCCTCTCTGCCCCTTTACTCCTCTGAGCGCCCAGCTTCAGAGTGCCCAAAGGTCCGCTGAAACACACCCCAGCTCAACTCCTCCCTCTGCCCATGCCTGCCCCCTTCCCAGATGCACATCCCAAGAATTCCCGCTAACATGCCCCCACCCCCCACCAGCCCTCTCCCTCCAGAGCCAACCTCCTCTCTGGGTTGGCTTCTTGGGGACCCACTGCAGCAGACTCCTGTACGGGAAAGCGTTACCTAGCCACGCAAATCAGCAGGGCGACAGTCTGGACCACTCGGTGACCCGAGGCCAGACCATACCCTTTGTGGTCATGTAGGACAAGACTGTGTGAGTCTAGGTGCCGCTGGTGTTTCTGGTTTTTTTTGTTTTGTTTTGTTTTTTGCGGTGCGCGGGCCTCTCACTGTTGTGGCCTCTCCCGTTGCGAAGCACAGGCCCCGGACGCGCAGGCTCAGCGGCCATGGCTCACGGGCCCAGCCGCTCCGCGGCATGTGGGATCTTCCCGGACCGGGGCACGAACCCGTGTCCCCTGCATCGGCAGGCGGACTCTCAACCACTGCACCACCAGGGAAGCCCGGTGTTTCTGTTTCTATCATCTGAGGAGCAGGATTGCAGAGCGGGCCTGTCTTGGCATTTTGGTTTCACAGTTGCTTTGGGACCCCTGCCAGGACAGGGCCCCTGACTGGGAGAACTTTGGAAAGACATTCACCCAACCATCCTGATCCCCCAGGTTACTTGTTTCCAAGCCTTTTAAAAATAGAAGTGTGAAAACCACATAATTGCCAAGAAGCCTTGGGGTTCTGTGCTTCTGCGGCCACGGTCCTGTTGGAACGCAGCCTTGGGATGCAGGAACAAGTCCCTGTTCCCCTGCCTGTGACTCAGGCGGCGCAGGCACACTTGGAACGTCGTCGGGTGTCAGGCCACGAGGCCCGACGGGGCAGCGGTCACCGGGCAAGCCGAGCCTGCCCTGTAATCACTCAGGGCGGTGGAGGTGCCGGAACAGCCTTCCGCCACCCTGGCCTCTCCTTCAAACCCTGGGCTGTGAGCAAAAGGGATTCTTGCCCAGTAAAGGAGGTGGAGATGGGAGATGGGGAGTCTGGGAACTCAGGCAGGTCATGAAGTCACATCCTTAAAATTTCTGCCACTTATCTTCAAAAAGAAAATATCAGAACTGCCTATTTCACCAGGTCCAAGCAGTTTTCTTTAACAAGTATTTTAAGAGCCTGGAATAAAGCAGGATAACATATCAAGAATTTACTTAAATGCGGCAACTTGAAATGTGTGATATTTTGCAGAATCGGGGCTGAGGTTTACTTTGGTGGAAATGATGAGGGCGGAGTGGGCTGAGCCTGAGCGAATGATGGTGTATAAAAGATATCACCGCAGCGGAGAACGAGCAGGCTTTTCCAGAACGAAAAAGTGTTCCATTTCCATGCAGTAACTGATAAGCTAGCGATAAACCATTTCCCCTTCTTCATTAACGATCCCAAAGGAGTTTTCCTGCCTGAGATTTAACTTGCCTAAACTTCTACAAGCCCCCTGGGGCAATAAAACCGTTTAGTTTAAAAGGTGTAATTCAGATTTCATTTTACTAATTTGCTGAGACCTCCCCCACTTAAGTGAGATAGTTAAGTAGTTGGTAAAACACTACACCAATTATTTAAAATATTAATACATTGGTGATTTTGAAAATAATGTAGAATAACATGTGATGTTAATTTGGATAAGTGGTTGGGTCAGTTTTGTGCATGAAGTGCAATTCCAGCACCAGGCCCTTTGCCCGTGGCCGTGGATTTGGAGGCTCACACTATGGGATGTTGCCCAAGTCACTACTAGCACACACGGATATCGTGCCCAGCTCCTTGTCAAGGATGAACTGTAGTGTCTGCCAGGAGGATGGTGGAGACCAAACATGCTGTTTGCCTCCCCGGCACCATCCCTCTGGGGGTTTGGACCTGATTCACTTCTGGGGGGGATCGGGAAGGTGTGCAGCCTGATTTAAAACCAAACCTTGAGCCCTTTTAAAGAACAATAAAACATATTTTACATGAAAAAAAATTTTTTTTTGCTCCTTTTTGCAGGCCACTGGGGATATATTTCCTGGACTTGTGATTTGGAGGTAGCCTTTTTCTTCCTCTTTTCGTGGTTCCTACTGGAAGCATCCAGGCTGAGCTGACATTTTCACACCTTGAAAATGACTTTCCCATTGTCCTATAGTTCTAATTAGGGATGTGTACTCAGGTTTCTCCTTGGCTTTGAAAAATGCTTTAAAAAATCAGAAAGCCTCTGATTTGAGGAAAAACTGAGAAGTTTTCTTGGTGACTTTTGAGAAAAATAGGCTCTTCCACTGCTAGAGAGTAGTGTCAGGACATGTGACCTGTGCAGCCACACGGGGCCCGGTGCCCAGAAGGGCCCTACACTTGGTTTAATACTTAGCTGTCACCTGGACAAACCTTGAGGACATTATGCTCAGTGGAAGAAGCCAGTCACAAAAGGTCAAATACTGCATGATTCCACTTATATGAGGCGCATAGAGGAGTCAAATTCATAGAGACAGAAAATAGAATGGTGGCTGTCAGGCGCTGGGAGGACAGGTAATGGGGAGCTATTGTTTAAGGGAAACAGTTTCCAATTGGAAAGATGGAAGAGTTCTGAAGATGGATGATGGTGATAGTTGCACGGCAGTGTGAATGTACTTAATGCCACTGAACTGTATACTCAAAAAGGGTTATAATGGCAAATTTTATGTTATACAGATGTTACCACGGTAAAAACAAAATAGAATTCTGCTGCTGCTGCCTTGAAATTGTTATTTTTTTAACAAGGGGTCCTACATTTTTGTTTTGCACTGGGCCTTGTAAATTACCTGGCCAACTGAGCAGTGTTTCAGGAACTTTAATGGATACAAGTCTCCTGGGATCAGAAGATACAGGTTCTGAGTCATTCTCTGGGGCGAGGCCCAAGATTCTGCCTTTCCAAGACGCTCCCAGGGGCTGCTGATGCCGTGGTTTGTGGACCACACTTTGTAGCGAGGATATAGAGCAGTGAGACCTGGTTCAGGTCCTAGAAAAGTTCCGGGCATAGTTCCTAAGGAACTTAGTCATTTTGAGGAGGGCATGACTTTCTCGGTCCTTTGGGCAGCCACAGGATACACTGAAATTTGAACAAAACTTTCTGTGGCTCCCCCTACATTAAGCAGTAAACTCACCAAGTCTGTCCTCTGGGGTTCCTTTTCTAGCTGGGTTAATGGTATCTCTGTTACACTTCCAACTCAAATCTGCTTCTTTTCCTGCCTCTGGTACAACAGAGAACTGGCCCCAAAGGTGAGTCACGATGCCACGTCGGCCTCAGCAAACCTGCAGCTCCTTGCATCTGCTGCAGGCCCCCAACCCTCACAGACCAGGCCTTCGTAAGCACCCATGGCCCTGGGGCTTGGCTTGGACTAGGGGCCTCTTGCTCTACTCTATCACCCTCTCCAGCTCTAGGGACACTGAAGCCACTCTCTGGTGCTTTGTTTCCATAGACCCCCTGATTAGCATAGCCTGTGCCCTTCAAACCCTGAGTCAGAGTTGGACTAGCAACTTTTTTCTTCCTACTTCAAGATTTCATGACTCATTGAAATCGTAAGGGTTTGCATGCTAGTATAATGGAGGGCATCTGTGGGGAATCTCCATAATTGATCCCTGCCCCACTCCTGCTGTCGAGACCAAGAAGAACCCAGGCTGGTGTCAAGTTACCAGTAGGTGCCATGGTAAGAGCACTGGACATCAGGACCTCCAGAGATGGCAAGAGTCTCCAGCAGAACCGCAGTTGGGAGGAGCCCCAGCTGAGCCTAACCCTGGGTTCTGCGCATAGCTACATCTGATGAATTTGTGGGCTGGCAGCCCCTGGGACCCATAGCATTTACCATTTGTGTGAGGTTAGCAAGGAAGCAAGAAGACGTGTGTTTGGGTGAAGGTGCCTGGGAGCAGAGATGGGAGAAGCAGCGAGTGAAAGAACAGTGTAAGAACAGTTCCTGTCCCTCGGAACTAAGTCTCTGTGGGGCGTAGAGCACAAGTAGAGGGTGGCTCCCTCTGGATTCAAACCCTACGTGCAGGGTAGTTCGGGGGATATTGTTATTCTGCACAAGTGACTCCGGGCTGAGTGGCGATCAGGATGGGATTTAATGTTCCTCCAAAGCCTGGTCAGCATCTGGGGGCCTAAGCAGAGAGGTCTCCTTTGAAGGCGATGACACAGCTGTAATAACGTCTCCCTCCCTCGTCTCCCTGTCTCGCGGTGCCAGCAAAAATGTGGGCTGGTGAAGGGAGGCCAGAGAGGATCACTGCCAAAATGGGTAAAATTAAAAGGTGAGCCTCCAGCTCTTTCTTATTTTGCTAGCAGGAGAATTGCTGGGCTCGGAACAGAGACCTGGAACTGTAATAAGGAAAAGCAGCACTTTATCTCAGAAAAGATCGGTTTAATTTGCATTTGGCTTTGGAATACAGGGAATAATTCTCTTCTGAAAAGATTAATCTTCCCCACTTTGCTCCTCTTTAGCTTTCTGAATGAACTTGACTCCTTGAATGTGCCCCAGCCAGATGGGTGGAGTCAGGAAAATGGGCGTGAGGGTGGGGGTCATGGGGGAGATCGGTTGGACGTTAGCATCTTTCCAAGAATGTTCCACCCAAGCACAGGATAGGTGTAGACTGGGTCTGTGCAATGTCCCCCCATCAAAAAGAATCCCCTAGGAGGTTCTTCATAAACTCAATTAATGAATTTCGAGCCGTCGCCTTTGAATTACTGGAACAAGGATCAGACTCTTTGGTTAAAAAGACAGGTCATTGGGGCTTCCCTGGTGGCGCAGTGGTTGAGAGTCTGCCTGCCGATGCAGGGGACACGGGTTCGTGCCCTGGGCCGGGAAGATCCCACATGCCGCGGAGCGGCTGGGCCCGTGAGCCATGGCCGCTGGGCCTGCGCGTCCGGAGCCTGTGCTCCGCAACGGGAGAGGCCACAACAGTGAGAGTCCCGCGTACCGCAAAAAAAAAAAAAAGACAGGTCATGTCTGGGCTACGGCACCGTGGACTAGGAAGGCCAAGGGGAGGGGGAGATGCTGGTCGTTATGATAAGCCTGGCAGAAGAAGAGTATCCATAAATTTAGACCAAGAGGCACTAAATCCTTCCAAGTGATGATAATTATTGTACAAGCATCGAGAGGCAGTCTTCTCAACGGTTGGCTGAGCAGACCCTCCCATGGAAATCCGCTTCTCCCCTAGGCAAAGTGTCCCCTTTTGGCCTTGATGCCAGGCGGGCCTCAGCAGCGCTTTGCCTGTTCACAGGCATGGTTCCCATCACCCTGGCCCACAGCCCTCAAAACTCTCTGTCTTGCCTGTGACTTCCCAGACTGTCACCCTTCACAAGCTCATGTTCTGTAGCTCTGGCAACCAGTTTTGTGCGTGGAAGTAGAGATGGTGGTCGGTGTTATGGGCTGAATTGTGTCCCCCATAAGTTCCTATGTTGGAGCCCTAACTGCCAGTCCCTCAGAGTGTGACTGTTTGGAGATTGGGCCTTTAAAGAGGTAATGAAGCTAAAATTAGGTCATTAGGGCAGGTCCTAATTAACGACTGGGGTCCCTGTAAGAAGAGAGGAAGACACAACCCAGGGAAGACCAGGTGAGAACACCGGGGCAGCTTGGCCATCTACAAGCCAAGGAGCAGAGCCTCAGAAGAAACAACCCACCACACCTGGCTTTCAGACTTCTAGCCTCCAGAGTTGTGGAAGAATACACTTCTGTTTTTCAGCCTTGCAGCCTGGGATACTTTGTTCTGGCAACCTTGGCAAACTAACACAGTGGGGGAAGTAATGAAATAGATACAGAAGAGGTTTCCAGAACCCCTGAGAGGGCCGAGGCTGAGGACACGTAGGACGGGTTGGCCTGTAGGAAGAAGACAGGCCACTGGGGGGTAGAAGTGGGGGTCATCTGACACCCGAGGGCAGATGTGGGAACGGGAGGAGGACCAACCTGGAAGGCAAAACAGGGATTCCAGGGCCATAAGTAGAGGGGAGGGCCGACGGAGGGACATGCCTGCCCTCTCCACCCACCAACATCTTGATGTACTGTCCCTCCGTTCCAAAGGGGCTGGATCTACGACTACAGGAACATGAGGGAACAGCCAAAAGTACATGAGACCCATTTCCTAAGACGTGAAACACAAGCCAAGGTTCTGTGTGTTCTCTGACAATGTAAACATCACACATTTTTATTAAGAGAGAAAATAAAAAGCCAAGAATCCACATGAGCCTCTCTAGAGAGAATCTCGTCACCGCCACGACCGAGGAATCTGGCCTTCACCGGCATCTTAGCCCCGCTGACGGTCAGACGGTTGCCCAGACAGACGGCCACGTCCAGGGGCTGCATTAGGACTTGGGTGAGGGCCCTTTTCACTCTCTAAATAACATTCAAAGTTATATTTTACGACTGTGTTGGTATAAAGATGAAGATGTTAACATTGTATACTAAAACGTTTTCTTCAGCCTAAAAGTTTATTTCTGCCTTCTGATTCTACAAGAAATGGAAATATTCCCATGGGCCCCTATGGTACAGGGGGCCTCCTGGGCCTCATGGGGGAGTGGGCCCTGGTCCTGGTGTGAGCCGTCCTACAGCCCAGAGGCCACACAGGCTGGGCAGGAGGGTGGGGGTCCCTGGGAGATGGAAAAGCAGACTTGGCTCTGAGCAGAATGGGGGCAGGGAGCAAGGCCAGCAAGTCACTGGCCCCTGTTTGGCCCCCAGGGAAGGGGAGCGGGTAGGACCTGCAGGGATGGCACCTTTTTTAAAAAAAAATAAATTTATTTATGTTATCTTATTTATCTATTTTTGGCTGCACTGGGTCTTTGTTGCTGTGCCAGCTTTCTCTAGTTGCGGCGAGCGGGGGCTACTCCTTGTTGCGGTGCGCGGGCTTCTCATTGCGGTGGCTTCTCTTGCTGTGGAGCGTGGGCTCTAGGCACGTGGCCTTCAGTAGTTGTGGCATGAGGGCTCAGTAGTTGTGGCTCGTGGGCTTAGTTGTTCCCGGGCATGTAGGATCTTCCTGGACCAGGGCTCGAACCCGTGTCCCCTGCATTGGCAGGAGGATTCTTAACCACTGAGCCACCAGGGAAGCCCAGGGATGGCGTCTTGATGCTGCCTTGCTTGCCCTCCTCACCCAGGGGTCTCAGATCTCCCTTCACCAGGGGCCAGAGCTGGCACGGAGCCTGGGGTCTGGCTGAAAGCTGGGTCAGGTGGCCTGGGGTGGGGTACAGGGGACGCCCCATGGTTGTAGCCTGGCAGGCATGCCCTGCATCTTATCCAGCTTCCTCCACAATCCCCAGCAGAGTGCTGGCCTGTGGATGCCTGAAGTTCTTTTTGATTAATTGTTTGCCACTGTTTGCAGCCCGTGTGACGAGAACCTAATCAGCCCCCTAACTGAACCCTCTGCCCAATGGTCATAGCAATTTCTAGCGGCAGGGGGCGCTCCAGCGCTGGTCGTGAAAGGTCGGCCGGGCCAGGTGCTCGAGCCTCCGGCTTGGTGACCAGAGAAGGGCAGGAGCTCTGGGAACACTGGTAGGGGAGGAAAAGGCCAGAGGGCTGGGAAGCTGGGAGATACCTTGGCACTAAGGCAGCCCCGACAGAGGCAGCTTAGGTCTAGAAAGAGCCCCTGTGGGAAGGAGAAGTCCAGTTCGAAAAGTAAATCAAATGTGAAGAATAATTCATCAAACCCACCCCACCTCCACCTCTGAAGAGCCCTTTCCTGTCTCATGATCTCCCTCCCCAGACTCCAGGCTTCTTCCCTGAAGGGCAAGGAGAACAGCTCTGTTTCGGTGTAGGAATATACATGTTCAGGTTATGAGTGACTGGGGTGAAGACCCAAGCTAACCTCCCCTCTGAAGGCCATGAGTCCAGAGAGCCCCTCTGATCACATCTTTGTCTAAAAACAAACATGGAGGAAACAGAAGGATATGATTGTCTTTCACAGAGTGCCAGTGGGGCCCCTCTGAGGAGAGCACAAGGGCACCCCACCCCCATTTTTTAAAAAAATATTTATTTATTTTGGTTGCGCCGAGTCTTAGTTGTGACACACGGGATCTTTGTTGCAGCATGAGGACTCTTAGTTGCAGCACGCATGCGAGATCTAGTTCCCTGAACGGGGATCGAACCCAGGTCCCCTGCATTGGGAGGGCAGAGTCTTACATGCTGGACCACCAGGGAAGTTTCCCCAAGGATGCTATTGTAATGAAAACAAACGTGGCCCTTTCAGCAGCTGAGGACAAACAGGAGATGAGACCAGTCGGGGCAGATGAAGAGAAATCAAAGCAGCACATGTAGGAAGCACAGAGCAAAAACAGGCAGAACATGTACTGCAACAGCCTTTACCATACTGTACATGCTGACAAGCTTCTAACGATGCCCTGGGCCTTCAACAAGTGCTAAGATATCGGCATCTGTTTTTGAAAGCCCAGTAGAGAGTCCCACAGTTAGTATGGGTCACAGAAAGCGGGGTGATGAGGGAGAAGTGCGGGTGAGCACCTTGCCTCTGCAGCCTGGGCCTAGACCTGTCTTTCCCCAACTTCCTCACAGTTCACACAGCCAGAATATGAAGCCCAGACAAGTTAAGTAACTTGCTCAGTGTCACATGGCAAATTGGCAAAAAAAAAAAAAAAAAAATCTGGATTGAAAGACCCAAGTAACAGGACTCCCAGTCCAGTGCTCTTTGTTTAGTTCTCACTGGGCCATTCAGTCGATGACTAATTACTGAGAACTCACTATCTGTTAGGCTCTACTCTGGTCTTGGCCTCCTGAGTGGTTTCTCAGGTGTTTGGTTCTTATCGCATTTTTATCATCTTTCACCAACATCCAGTCCACACACCACATCTGTGGTTAGGCCGTGCCTTCAGTGGGCTCTGGGCATCCTGTCTCCAGACCTCCCCTCTCGTGTGTGGGGCTCTCGGGAGGGGCAGAAAGCAGCCCAACATTAGCCTGGCCCCAAACTGCCCCTCTCAGGGGCCTTCACTCTCCGTGTCTAGAGGAGACCAACATTGACAGCTGCACAATGGGCCAAGTTAAATGACTCCTGCAAATAGTTTGATGTGTCTTGGATCATTTCTGATCATAATATTTAACCTTTGTTAGTGCTAAGGACTGTTCACACATTATATTATTTAAACCTTCCAACAAGCCTCTCCATTGAATAGCCCATTTTGCAGATGAGAAACTGAGGCTTGAAAAAGGTTAAGTAGAATGAGGGAGAAGGGTCAAATCTGCCTTACAGAATTCCAAATGTAACGTGACTACCCCTCCCTCCAAGAGGTGTGGCTTAATTCCTCTGTCCTTGAGTGTGGGCTGGATTTAGTGACTGGCTTCTAAGGAATAAAACATGGAAAGGGAAAATAGTAACTTTGCAGTGGAGGAAACTGGCAGACACCACCTTACGCAAGTGATACAGGCGACATCGCCAGCGATAAGTCATGTCGAGAGCAGATACCCCCCACATGATATGATAAGGGCACTTCACCCCTGTGGTGTTCTTCCCCCAAATCCATAACCTGGCGTGAGGAAAGGCCAGAAAAAGTTATAAATCGAGCTACAGTCCCTGCCCTGTACTCTTCAAAGTGTCAAAGTCAAGAGAACACAAGGAAAAATTGAGAAATAGTCACAGACTGGACACAGCTAAATGCAACATGGTATCATGGATTGGATCCTAGAACAGAAAAAGGACATTAGTAGGAAACACGGTAAAACCTGAATGAAGTCTAGTTTTAGTTCCTAGTAATGTACCACTGTTAATTTCTTAGTTTTAATACGTGTACCTCATTATGTAAGATATTAGAGGAAGCGGGGTAAAGGATACAAGGGAACTTTCTATACTGTATTTGGAACTCTTCTGTAAACCTAAAATTATTGAAAAGAAAAAGTTAAACAAAAAAAGATTAAGCCCAAGGTCACAAACCAAGCCAGGATTCAGATCCAGACCCCTGATTCTCTGACGCTTTTGATCTTAAATAACACCCTTGGTTATGTCTGCAAATAATGTCACCTGCTGTTCATTGAGTGTTGTGTTCTAGGCACTTTTACATATGTTATCCCCCCAATACGTCATTCCTTGTTTCACAGGCATTTTCTCTGTTTTTCTCCTCCCATGGGTGGTATACTCTTCAAAGGACAGAGTCTTTTCATTCAGAGTGGTGGTCCTCAAATCCAGATTCAAAGGTTAACAAGTTCACAGGCACACAGACACACCTCACCTACACTCACACTCACACAGCCTAGCACTAACCCATGTGCACCTAGGATGGCATATCTTCCTTCTCTTGTTTCTAGTGAGTGGGGGACAGTCCTGCTTCCCAATCGAAGATACAAATAGGGACATACTTCCTCCCCAGAGAGACTTCAGTTCCTTGGAAACAAATAATCCCAACTCTGGGTATCACTCCAGCCAATAGCGACCTGACTGGCCTGTTAAGTGAAGGGTCTGCCACTAGCCCGTCATGTTACCCCCAGTCCCCAGATGGGACCTTTTCTTTGTGGGGGGCTTCTAGTGAACATTTCATTAAATCGATGACCCACCTCTTGTTCAAACCAACTGGTTGCTGGAAGTTCTGCGTTTGTTGTTATCAGATCCAACAGGAGGAACAACGGAGGTCGCTGGCTGGAGGGCAGATCAAGTCTAAGGCCGGGATTCGCTCTCTCAGCAGGAGAGAGGAGAGGAGACCTGCGATTTGGAATAGAGAGCTCTCTGTGGACCCCGGGTATTTCTGGGGAGCTCCCCACTGAGAAAGGTAAATAAAACACCCATCCCGCATGCCAGCCCCTCCATTGCTTTGAGCTCCCTCATCTTATCTGACTTTGTTCACCCTCAATGGAAGAGCACTTGCCTTCTCTGGACCCCAGTGTTGGCAGAAAAGGCAGAGTTCTCGGTGACTGTGTCCCTTTTCTTAGGGAATCATCCAGCCAGTGGTTTTCCCTGAGCACGTTCAAAGATCCCACCCTCCCCTGGCTTGCTATAGGCCTTTCAGTCTCTGGATAAAGTTGAGACATTTAAAATTTTGAAAAATGAATCTAATTCATGTAGTTAGTATAGATAGCCTAACATATTTAGTTTGTCTAAATAACTAAATCCTTTATTCAATGACTGAGAAAATTTTATGGCCCCAATCCACATCCCCCTCCAACTGACACGCTGCCGCCGGACTCCAGGGAAGGGACTGAGTCGTTCATCCTGGCTGCTCTAGAAAGGAGCGTGGGGGTGGGAGTGGGAAAATGGGATTTCTCCCTCCAGGATAAGTGGGATCAGGGTGCCAGGCAACAGACAGGAGGCTGAGACCAGGGCATGGCAGCATCCCTGTAGAAAACCCCACAGGGCAAACGAATAAAGCCCACCACGAACCTGGTTGCAGGTTCCCCTGTGTTTCCTTCCATCAAGATATCCCCGAGCGGGCTTAGAGAGGCCAGCCCGTCCCAGCCGTGCTGCCCGGCATTAAAGGAAGACCTGAGAGTGTCTGCTGGGGTCTTGGGACCCCTCCCCTGCCCAGGTGTGGAGAGACAGGGTGGGATAAGAATTCCTGAATCACAAGAAACAAAATTTCACTTTTAACTGCTTGGGGTCCCTTGCTGAGTCACCTGATTCCCAAAGGACCTTGGCTTCCCTTCTTCCACCTCCCCTGTGTCTCACGGAGCACCTGGGATGGGGAGCTGGCCCAGAGCTCTGCCTTGCTTGGCTGCCTCCCACTTTTTACAAACAGTGGAGGGGCTGGGGTGTGAACTCCCAGAAGTCCCCTCCTCACCCCAAATACTGAGTTTTTCCTGGGTCCGTGCACACCCCGAAGCTGGGACAGCACAGGGGCCTGTGGTCACGCCCTGTGAAGTCTTGGCGTGTGTGACCACACACAGGAGACTACGCTGCAGGAGGCTTGTCGTGGCCGTGGACAGCTCTGGTCATCTCACAGATGCCTGTCTCCAGGATCTGCTGGCTCTTCCCCTCTGTCCATCCACAATGGTGCTGAGTGATTGGCCTAGCCCTGGTCGGATAAGAACAGGAGGGTGCAGGGGAGGAAGAGGAAGCAGGGAAGAGAGTCACGAGGGGAAAGGGGCCAGGTGCCTATTACCGGGCCTGCTAGCAGAGGAGTCATTGAGTCAGCCCTGAAGGTGGAGGTGCCAGGACCGCCGGCATTGCAGAGCTGGGGGAGGGGGTGGGTGCAGTAGGGTACAGGGGTTACCTCCACACACACACCTCGCCCTGCCCTGTGCAGTCTGTATGTTGTAGAGGATATGACTTGAACTAGGAGTAAAGAACCACACTGTAATTCTCCAGACTCTGTGTGTGCTTGGCTGGCTAACACAGAACCCTCTCATGCACTAGGAAGGACTCCTACCTGTGGAGACTGAAGGTGTGAAGTCTTCTCCTGAAGTTGTGTAGGAACTCTGTGTGCTCCCCGTCCTAGCAGTGTAGGAACCTACCTGCCACCCCAACTAGAGAGGGAGCTCCCTGAGGGTAGGGTGACCCCAGCCAACGCCATTTGGAGCAGAAGAACTGCCCAGCTGATCCCTGCCTGAATCCCTGACCCACAGAGTTGTAAGAAATAAAAAAGAATTTGTAACTGAATGATTGAATGAATGAGGGAATGGAACTCAGGTTTGCCCAGGAAACCTGATTTATTTCTACCAAGAGGACCTGAAGTCAATGGCTGGACTGAGCTTTAAAAACGTCCTGCTGGTTCAATGGCATGTCTAACTCCTCCTGTCTTGTGTCACTCCAAATGCATTAAGTTAGAATTCAGCTCACTTTAGCAAGCCTAAGAATCCACGCGACGCAGTGGATGTACCTCTGCTCTAAACCCCCCATCATGTGAGGCCCACAGTCCCCTAGGACCCCAGCTAATGCTTGATCCTGCTGCTACTATTAGTTTGTCACCATGGTCAGTCCTCCCTGACACCCTCTGTTGTCTGAGTTAACTGCTCCCTTCTCAGGTCCAGAGCCCTGGGTCCGCACCCTGGGGAGCCCTTGCTGTGCTGCCTTGTTATTTCTCATTAATGTCTTAGCCTCTCCTGCTGGTCTGCATTGTGGTCATCGTTGGGTTTCCCACAGCACCAGGTGCAGTGCCCACCACTTCAGAAGACCCTGAACGTTGGGGCAGAGAGGGAGGGAGGCACAGGGAGTCCCATCAGGCCAGCTTCAGCCCCACCCGGCAGGGAACTGGAGCTACAAGAACCTGACATGTATTTTTTTTTTTTTTTTTTTGGCGGTACGCGGGCCTCTCACTGTTGCGGCCCCTCCCGCTGCGGAGCACAGGCTCCGGACGCGCAGGCCCAGCGGCCATGGCCCAGGGGCCCAGCTGCTCCGTGGCATGTGGGATCCTCCCGGACTGGGGCACGAACCCGTGTCCCCTGCATTGGCAGGCGGACTCTCAACCACTGCACCACCAGGGAAGCCCCTGACATGTATTTTTGTAACTTTAACTTCTTCTTATGAAAAATGTCAAACATACACAAAAGTAGGGGAGAATAAAATAATAAATCTTCATCCAGTTTATTTTTATTTTTTATATTTTGCGGTACGCGGGCCTCTCACTGTTGTGGCCTCTCCCATTGCGGAGCACAGGCTCCGGACGCGCAGGCTCAGCGGCCATGGCTCACGGGCCCAGCCGCGCCGCGGCATGTGGGATCTTCCCGGACCGGGGCACGAACCCATGTCCCCTGCATCGGCAGGCGGACTCTCAACCACTGCGCCACCAGGGAAGCCCATCCAGTTTTAAGAATGATCAATATTCTGACATTCTTGTTTCATCTACTCTACATTTTCTTTTTGCTAAAATATCTTAAAATAAATCCCAGATATCACAGCATTTCACCCCCAAACATTTGAAAATGTGTGATCAAGATGTAGCATCACCGAATTTGGGGGTCGAATGAAACACAAAAGTCATCCTGTGTTCTAACAAGCCAGCCGGGGCTGGCAGGCTGTGCAGTAGATACCCAGCCCCTGGGACGCCCCTGGCCCAGGAAGATGTCGGGTACTTAGTGGAGACTGTAATCAGCTCTCTGCCAGGAGTTTGGAGAAAGGCCCCCTGGGGTGACTGGTTTAGTTCTTTCTGCGCCCATCAGAATCCATCCAAAGGGGTCTTTTCCTTTTCTCCAACTTCCCTCTGCCGGACACCATACCCTGGTGATTTAGGGATTACTGTTTCCATTTTATAGGCAAAACAGTTAATGCTCAGAGAGGCCAAGTGACTTGCCTAGGGTTACCCAGTCAGTGGAAGCAGAAGCAGGTTCTCACTCAGTTCTGTTGAGCCCCAGAGCCTCAGTGGGTTCCACTGTTGGCACCGCCTGCCGGGCAGGCCCCCATCCTCAGTTTATCCTCAAGAAGAAACAGTCGGCAAGCACCCTCTTCTCAATGGTCAACAGGGGAGGGCAGGCTCCTGTGTTTCTCCTGGTTGGTAGCAAATGTTGCTTTTGAAAAGGCCGCTTTGGGGGAGGTTTTAGGAAGTGTGTTAAATGATGGAAGGGGGCTTCAAAGCAATGCTCAGACACACACCATTGGAGCTCTTCTCCACCACACTGGAGTCTGCGAAGTCTCTGCTCCAGCCCTGTCCACGCTGCCTGGGGGCCTCAGTCCCCATTGTATCTCCTGTCCTTTGATGTCGGATAAACCTAATTCATCTCTTTCATATCACTACAAAGCGGCCTCCTCATTGCTTTGTTTAGACAGTCTCTCTCCCAAATATTAAACATTTGGTCTTCCCAGGCCCCCCCAAGCTCTTAACCTCATCAAGGTTGTTGCAGAATCCACTTTTCCCCACACTGATTGGCAGATTCTGCTCTCTCCATCACCAGCCTTCTTGGGCAGATCTGGACATGTCACCCCCATGAAGGCTGCTCTGGGACACAGCACTTCCTTGGGGAAAGGGTCACTGCGGTACGGTTCTCAGTCCTGTGGGGACCCCTGGAGAAGCCTCAGGGAAATGGGGACGCTCCGGTTGGTCACGTGAGGGATTGGGGTGCCTGTCTTCCCCACGCAGGCACCTGGGGGAACTTTGCCGTTGGTGGAGGCCCAGCACCTAGACCAGGGCCACCCGCCAGCTGGTGAGGGGAGCAGACACTCCAATTTCCAGACCACAGACTACCCGGAGTGGCCTGTGTCTCTCCAGATACCAGCTGCTTGGTACCTGGGGGTACCGCAGGCTCTCCTTCTCCTTCAAAAAGCCCACTCGAATCCTGGAGCACCCCACCTTCAACCTTGCCTGCCCTGCCACCCTTTCTTTAGGGAAGTGGGCTCACATTGCTTCCTCCTTCACAGCTCTTTCTGTTCTCCCCTCTAAGTATCCCTTCTGGTCCCATGGCCCTACGCCACCCAATGTCACGGGCAAGACCTGTGCTAGGATCCACGGTCCGCTGTCACCCTGTCCTGCTGTCTCTCTCCATGGTCCCCGGAGGGACTTTGCCACTTGGGGCTGCTCCCTGGATGACCCTCCTGTCTCCTCATGGGTCTCATTGCTCAGGATGAGCAGAAAACACCCTCTGTCCCCTGACAATGTGGCGCTTGGGGAAGGTTTCAGAAGGGACACTTAGGCAGAATCTTCTTTCCTCCTTCTTGCCGCCACCCCCCCGGCCCCCTCCTCCCGCTCTTCCTCCCTTCCTTCCTTCCTTTCTCCTCTCTTTCAACTTGTCATGAAAAATGTCAAACATCTACAAAATAAAGAGCATAATGAACCCTTATGTATCTGTCACCCAGGTTTAACAAGGATAGACCCACAGCCAATCTTGTTTCATCTAAACCCTGTCATCCCACCCCACCCCCGTTGCCTGCCCTATACCGAAGCTAATTCCAGACACCTCATCGTTCCCTCTGTAAACACTACAGCACACGCATCTCTACAAGACAAGGACTTGCAGAAAAACAATCACAGCTAAAAATATAAACAATTACTTTCTTAATGGCTACATTATTTTTTGATTTGCTGCTCCCTTGGTTTGCTTTCGTTAGGTGGGTTAGAAAGTGCCTACTGTGTGCCATGCACCTCTGAACTCAATTCATTCTCAGAACCATCACACGAGCTAGTATGATTGTAAATTACCCCCATTTTACAGAAGAGGAAACTGAAGTTCCCCGGGGTGAAGTTTTTTTTTTTTTTTTTTTGCGGTATGCGGGCCTCTCACTGTTGTGGCCTCCCGTTGCGGAGCACAGGCTCCGAATGCGCAGGCTCAGCGGCCATGGCTCACGGGCCCAGCCGCTCCGCGGCATGTGGGATCTTCCCGGACCGGGGCACGAACCCGCGTCCCCTGCATCGGCAGGCGGACTCCCAACCACTGCGCCACCAGGGAAGCCCCGGGGTGAAGTTTTGATTGGCCAAATCTCACGGCTAAGTGAGGTCCCTCCTTCCTCCCATTGCCCTCCCCACCACCCGTCAGTCCTGGCTGGAAAGTTCTAGAAAATGCTAGTAATAATGTTAGGGAACCCTTGACCAAAACCGCCCACCTTGGCCAGACACGATGATAACCCGCTTACCTGAGTTGTCTCACCACAGGAGGTTCCCATAAGAAACGAAGCGCTGCCTCGGAAAACCACCCAGGAGAATTCAGGACGGGCCCAAAGAAGGAGGAGACGACCAACCTCCCAGAATCCTTCACGCTGGAATCCAGCCAATCCTCTTGGCTGAGAGATGCGTGCGCAACCAGGAAGGACCCTGAGTCACCAGCTATGTGCCAAGCAAGATGACTGGCCGGAGAAAACTTGGAAACTAACCCCATCACCATAAAACCCAAGGCTGCGAGCCCCGTGGCAGGGCAGTTCTCCTGGGTTCCCTTACGCTGCTGCTCTCCACCTGGGCGCCCCTCCCCAATAGTCTCTTGCTTTGTCAGCACGTGTGTCTCCTCGGACAGTTCATTTCCGAGAGTTAGACAAGAGCCCACTCTTGGGCTCTGGAAGGGGTGCCCCCTCCTTCTCAGCTACGGGAAATGTTTCCTTTCACTATCTGTACTCGGGTCTCAGGGTGATTACCCCCTCCCCATCCAACCTTTTTCTCCCAGCCCAACGGAGCTGATTTCTCCCCTGCGGCAACCTCAGCCTCTGGAGGCTGAGCAAGCCTAGAGCAGGTACTTCAAAGCGTAGCGCTTAATCGCACCTTCCTGTGCATCGTTAGGCACGGAGCAAAACAAAGAAACTAAAGGCACATTTTCATATGAGATCCTCGCAGGAAGACACCCCCTCCTCAGCAATGTTTGTGCTCTTGGGTTGGTTGGGAGTAGGCACTCAGGTGCTGCAATATGTTTACCTGCTTCTTCCTCCGTTTCCCGTTCCTCCCCCTCCCCCTCTGGAACAGAAGAAGAATAGTTCCTTTGTGTTTTCTTTCCTTTCTTCCTGTGCCTAATTAGGGATTATGCTTGGGAATCAAGCTAATTAATCTCTGCCAGTCCGGGGTGAGAGCAAGCTCCCTGCACTATCAGGGTTGATCAATCCCTCCCTGCTGAAAGAGTCTGAAAAACAACCCTGGTCCTTTCAGCACAGGCTTTATTGGGCGTGAGGCAGGATGACCTGGGGGTGGCCTGGCATGAGTAGGGTGTGGTGGCTCAGCCCCAAGGGATGGAGGCCTCAGGAGAGGCTCCTGGGGCTGGAGCTTGAGTGTGAGGTGGCCCCGTAAGTAGGACTTCCCAATGCCCACAGCCCTGCAAGGCAGGGGCCAGAGCTTCATCACAGTGCTGCTTCGGAACATCATCCGGCTTCCCTGAGTTGCGAGGGTGGCCACTGGGAGTACTCGGATGGAGAAAATCTATCACAGCTGATGGCTGGGTGTATTTCAGGACAAGGTGATCCCTCCAGCTTGTGGACGAGAGGCCCTGCCCCGGGCCTGCTCCCAACACTGGGCTACCACCTCAGTTCAACAAGGACCAGCTCTCCAGGAGAAAACTCAGGCTTGTAGGAAGGGGCTGAAGGCCAGAGAAATGGGAGAAAGCAAAAAATCTCATAGGGCTGCAAGGGACTGAGGAAGAACTCACCCTGGAAGCAGGGGAAGAGTGGTCTGTTTAGCGCTTCTAAAAAACTCGTGATGTCTCGGGGGGTTCTCACGGCCTAGGCAGGTTAGATCTTCAGAGATACACCAATGGTCCTCACCTCCAGAGGGGAAGACGCGGTTGTCTTCCCAAGGTTATTAAGAAACCAAAGACAAATGTATTAAATGAAAGAGACTGGAATTGAAGGAACCCAAGGTGTTAAACCTTTGGAAGGTATTTAAGGCCTTTCCATCATATGTGTGTGTGTGTATATATACATATATATATGTATGTATGTATAAAAATATATGAAATGAGCTCAAATCCCACATTAAATAGTAATTTTATTTTGCTATAAAATTTTGAAATGATATTTGTAATTGTTTTTAAAATTAATTTCATTTTTGCAGTTTTTTAATCTTTTGGCACAATATTTTTCAGGTTGCATTTTCACAGGCTTTAACAGGCTTGGACGCTTTGGGCATTGTGCTTGCAGTTTCCAAGGATAAAATGGCCCGGAGAGCCTGAGAGACCACACAGCCAGGCACCCTGTCTAGGGGGGCACCCACCCTCATGAGTGAGAAAGGAGAACCTGGCCACATGCAGCAGTGCCCCACATCAGTTCTGGGAGACTAGCGGTCTAGGCCAAAGGGAACAGAAAAGCCCTTTAAAGATGTCTTCTGGAATAAATGATTAAAGAGGGAAAGAAAAAGAAGACAAGAAAGATATTTCTACTTACACAAACATGCCCCAAGTACAGGGCAGAGGTAAGAGCTCCGGGGGCTGGGGGCAGCATAGGGAAACACCTCAAAACAATGAGGACATTGTGGCCTTCCAAAGCCAGGTTGCCACAAATAGCCTGTGGACCATCCACTGACCCAGAAAACAGGGACTATCACAATGTCCTGTGAAGAACACCAGAATAACACAGCAACTTTAGGGACTCAGACCCAGATTATACCAGCCTACATAATGGCCCATGAAAATGGAGGAGGAATGGAATTGTCCTTCTTGATAACACATGTAGGTTTCCTTGACAGCACAATGCCAGGGGAGAAAGAATTGCAGTTTTTGAAATTCTGATGAGCCTGTTGAGGTCAGCTGTGGTCCCAGTGACTGCAGAAGACCCTTTGGTTTTGTTCTGCCAGTTCTGTAGGAAGTAGCAATGAGGTGCTGTGAAAGCCATGGAGGTGCACCTCTGAGATCTCCCTTCAAGGGATAACCAGTCAGGGGAGTGCAGTTGGCTCTCAGCCTCCAAGTGCAGAACTTTGGAGTATTCAAACTGAGGCCTGTCTTCTCAGGTAACTCCCAGGTGACTGCCCACCACAGGGACACTGGCACCTTACCACTTCTGTCCAACACAAGATTCCTCAATGGGCAATCTTCTTGGACCCCAGGACTTTGTCCAGAGCTACAGGCAGTCTGAGGTTCTCCTTACCTAATCCGCCTTCCTCTCCCCTTCTTTCACAGATGTCAGACCTGCATCATGGTCTGAATCCCATCCCTAATTACTCCTGATTCCTTTCCCTTTTGTTTCCCACAGGTGCTACCTCCAATAAAGCCCTTGCACTTCTATCTTGGTATCTGCTTCCTGAGGACCCAAACTGACTTAGCCGCCAACCCATAAAGTGTGACTGGGCAAAGCCTACTGGCTTACTCTTTTGAAATGTGAAGGTTTAAAAAAAAAGTCCTCATAAAACGTACCCAACTGGAGGGCACTGAATATGTTTCATCGGCTTGCCCCCAAAGAATGTAGACTCCTGCAAAGATGGGTTGACATCTTCTTGGGGTTATTTTTACCACCATTTACCTCTCTCACAGGATGGCTGAAGAAGAATCTTCCTGGGAGCTGGTTAAAAGGAAAGCTACTATTTATTTAAAAAATATTTATCATTTATTGAGTACTTATGTGACAGGAACCAAGGTAAGAGCTTTCCATACATTGTTTCATTCAATACTTACACAATTCTAATATGTATCTCCATTTTTCAGATAGGGAAATGGAGCTAACTAGATGTTGAGCCTGGACTGAATCGAGGACTGTTTGATGCCAAAGCTAATACTCTTTAACCTTTGATACACACACACATGCATGCACACATGCTTGCACACATGACGTGATGTACATTTAAATTCTGAGTTTCCATGGGAGAAAAAATATATGAACTAGAGGAGAGAAAAATGAAAGAAAAAAATGTAGTAGAGGAGAGAAAAAAGTGAAGCCACTGAAGAGAATTGGCCTAAAAATCTATAAAGACAAAGGACAAAAAGTAAAGGCAAGAAGATTTTGTAGGACAAGTTTTAAGTGTCTTAATCTGTTACTAGTTATGTGCTTTTGGAGACATACAACCTCTCTGGGCCTCAGTTTTTATAAAGCTATTAATGAGGTGGTTGATGAGATGGTTTCTAGATTTCATTTAACTATAATAATCTATATTTTATTCATCAATCTGTATAAAGAAAAATCGAACTAAAATGTTTGTTTTCATCAACTCCTACGAGTAAAATGATCTGTTGGGCCTCCAATGTGAACAGTGGATTTCATAATTCACCAAGAGAAGCAATTTGCCAGGATCCCAAGAGGGTGTGACGATGATCTTGGGTGTCTCACGTATAGGCCCTACGAAAGTTTGTCCAAAAAAGTTCATCCACTGTTTGTTTTAGGCTCTTGCTTGGCTGAAGTCCTTGTGGATAATCACTATGCATATTTTTGGCAGGGGGGTGGAGTGGGGCTGTATGTGAAAACTGGGATAAGAGCAGAACTTTTAATCTGAGAACAGTAAATAATACCATCTCCTAATTATGATAGGCTTTTTGTGAGAAAAGGGACATAAAACATGTGAAAGTGCTTCAAATAATGTTAATTTGAAAGCTTCATTTGAGTCCTTTTCCATCTTCGTTTTTCTCTAGATCTACAAATAAGCAGATTTTAACTACTAATCACCATTGGTAAACCTTCAGGAAAAGGCTAAAAGGCCACTATCAGTAGAGAGGGCAAGAGGAGAAACATATAACCCAGAGAAGCTATAGACTAGATTAGCAGCTTAGTTCTACAAGTCTGATTCTGTCCTGATGGGTTTCCCAGATAAGGTCACAGGCAATGCACATAAGAAAAGCAGCGTGGTCGTTAAACATTTTTGCCACACACGGAAAAAAGGAACTATGTAAGGTGATAGATGTGTTAACTAACCTTGCTGTGGTAATCATTTTGCAATATATACATATATCAAATCATGACGTTCTACATCTTAAACATACACAATATTATATGTCAACTATATCTCAAGAAAGCTGGGAGAAAAGAAAGAAAAGCAGTGTGAGCATTCCTGGGAGCAATGAGATGGAGGAAAAAAACCAAAATGCATTACTGTTTGAGAGAGGAATGTAAAAAACTCACTAGTTTACTATGTTAAAAAAAAAGATGGCACATTTATTGCTACATAAATGTTATATACATATTGTGTTTTCTGTTACAGTGACAGAAAAAATTTTGAACTTCTTGCTGCTGGTTCAAAAGGTTTATCAGTAATACCTTGAATTTGACACAGGATACAAATCTGCAATAAACCAACAATGGAAACTGGAGAACAAGATGAGAAGCAATTCATCTCGGACAATTAGCTCTTACAATACTCCATAGGTACTACACGGTATGCTAGAATTCTACTATGGTCTTAAAATGCTATTGTAAATTTCTGATATTAATGAACAGGTTATGGTAAATAACCCTACATTTTTACTACCTAATATAATAAAATAAAGTAAGAAACTTTTTACTGAAAACTTTTCGATTTCAAAAATCTAGAAAGAGTAATATTTAGAATTCAAGAAATTTTCTTACAAGATTATTGTATAAAAGACTAGCTACAGTGAAAAATAAGCCAAATGTTTTTTTCTTTCTATTTTATGAAGGAAAGCTTCTGGGCATACTGCAAAGTCTAATATAGCGAAAAAGACAACAAGCTCTGAAGAAAAAAGGCCAGGCAGTGGCATATGTTCACTCACACATCATAAGCAACAACTTCTGTTTTAGCTGATTAACACTGAAATGAAGAACAAGGCCACAGAGAGAGTCTGATGTAATTGGAGAATATAGGCAAATTAAAGTTACCAGAAAGTCCATTACGTTCACGAAAGACTGATTTGTTAGGTATCATCCTGATTGGAGAATCTGAAGTTCTGTCTTAATTGTTTTTGTTCTTTCAAATTAACAGAAATCTTTAAGTTACATAGTGATTTGGGTCCTTTCTTCTGTGTGCGGATTGCCCTTGTTGATATTGGCTATAAGGAATTATTAAGCCAAGACAACCTTGTTTATTAGCATGTTTTTCTCTCCCAGGGTTGTTGTGGTGGAAGACAGGTTTCATGGAAGTTCAAAGTGATTATTATGTCTTAAAAAAAAACTCTTAAGGATTAGAGACAGAGGGGTGCCTTAATGCACAGTATTAAGATGGACTGACAAGGACTGGTTAAATGCTAATCTGGCTCATCTTCTTGGGACAGGGCAGATGGTTTGCAGTTGATTACATCACCCACTGAATTCCTCCCCACTAACCAGCCATCCAAATGACAGAGAAATAAAGGCTAGAATAAGGACATGGGTGACCATTGCTCTTGTATTCCATTAGGTAATTAGCCTCAGAGTGGTGTGTTCATTTATCACACTACCTGCCTTGGTGACTACTGGGTTGTTATATTCAACATAATCACAGCCTGAAAATCTTCTTTGTATTTTAAATTCATTTTGTGCTTACTTACAGCTAACACTTTATAAGTACTATATGTAGTACTTACTGCTTGGAAAACAAAGCAATTTCTAAAAAGTAAATTCTTCCCTTGTAATTTACACTTCTATTACAAGCTTTACTATGAAACCTAGAAGCTTGAAAAGTCTTGTTATTATTAGAAATAAAGCAATATTTATTTGGGGGAAAATATAGGGGACAAAATTTCCCCTTTTAAAAATCTTAGCTAGGCTATGGTCACAGATGGTCTCTGCTTATCTTTGTAAAGTAAATATGCAAAGCACATAGGGCTACATGGAGGATTCTGGACTGTGACCATAAACTATTCAGATTCAGAGACCAAATACAACACCCAAAAAGAAAAAATAAAAATGAATGAAAAAATGAGCATGAGAGAAATGCTATACCAAGTAATATTTTCCTATTTCTTGGAAAACACTATTCATATGGCAAAAGGATAGGAGAGGGCAACAAAAGACTTTTCCCTTCCTTTTTAAGACACTAATAGGTATGCCGGGAATGCTAAGGGCCAATGGTTGTCACTGCTTTGTTCTCTGCACGCAAACAGCTTTAACTAATGCTGGCATCAGCTGAGTGGAGATCAGCTTTCCACATTAACTTTTTCCCTTTATATGTAGACCTTACAGTTCCATAACAATAAATAAAATTTGTAGTTACAATGCATTTGTCAATTCAGTTTAGGCACAAGGCAACTTCCACGGTGAGTGGAGAGATCGAGACAGTCTCTGATTGTGCAGAAGCGACACACTGCTTGCAACAAATTGATATGTTGCGAACATCTCATGGGCTGATGTTCTGTCTGATGAGCTTCCTATCTTCACTTCTGATGGAAGTGTTGACCAGCTGCTTTGATCGTAGGATTACATTTGCATTTCTTGCTTCAAGTGTTTTGTTTTTTCTTCTCCCTCCTATCAGGTTTGTGTCTTCAGATAATCTGAGTTGTCCAAGTCCTTATGAGGAGAGGTCACCTTCTATCTAGCCTACTGATAACTCTGGAACTGTGGCAGGGAGAGCCAAGGGAGAGAATAGAACCAATTAGGACATCATGGTTAAAAATAAACACCTCCCCAGAAACAAAACAAAACAAAGCAAGTTGGTATTCCTCATTTATACCCAGGTTTACACTAAATTAGCAGTCGGCTACATGACTTATAAATGAGGTTTCTTCTTTTAAGGTGTAACTGAAATGGTTTTACTTGATGTATGTGGTAAGATTTTTACAGGAGATCATGTAATTACAGAATCACAAGATAGAGGATTATATAACAGCTGTGGTAATTATGCAAACCTTAATTTTGGCAACATTCAGGTTGGCAATACCTGAGCTCTGAGGTTCTACTCATCCAGTTCTCAGTGGAGAGACGTTAAAGCATATACTTATTGCTACATCCAGTCCACTGTACTGTGTTAACTGTTTATATCTGTCTCCTCTAAACTGAAAGTTTCTGAGGGCAGGGACCATTTTGAATTCATTTTCACATTGGTTTCAGTTATTGGTCCATGGTAGGTCCTCAGTAAGTGTTTGTTCAATGAATTTACTAAGAAAATTTACTCTATTAGTATAAATTTTATGTTTATATTCTTAATATAATATACATAGTAATAGCTCTGAAACTTCCCATTTCAGCCATTTTGGATGGAAATAGCTTTAAGAAGAATCATACTTTTCACCTCCTTATTAAACAACGGCCACGGTATGGTTCTATATTAGAGTGATGCTCTTAGGGATGGATAACTGAGACATTCAAAGCCTCGTGGCCTTATATTATTGTGCTTTTATAGTCAGTCATTCTGTGGTCATTTATCAGCTATTCTGATTCTAGCAGTTGTTTTCCTGCTGCCCAATCTCTTGCTGCTTTTAATCTGCTGCTATCCAGTTCTATAAAGAATTGAAGGGATCAGATGAAACCAGATAACCACCTTTATGAAATTAGCAATCTTTAAGACTTATTTTAATATAATAAACACTAGCCTTTGGAATCTTATGGAACAAAGTGCATTTACTACATTTCTTATATAACCTTGAAACCTCTCCCCACTCCTTTTAAAAAAGAATTCTTTTTGATAGGTGAGAATGTTCAAGGTTTAATTTTAACCTAAAGTGGGGGAATTTCCTCATAATAGAGATAAGGATAGAGCTATGAAAGAGTAGGAGATACAGAAGCAATGAAAGAACAGGAAGTAAACGGTAGGGGAGAAGAGAGATGTGAGGTAGGGAGAGAAAGTCGACGGAGAAAGAGCTAGAGAGAGACTGGGAAGAGAATAATAGGAAATGGGTACAACAAACTAGAGAGACAAGAAAAGAAGACCCAGGCTCCGAGGTAAATGTGACAGCTGAATGTGAAGTGCTCTTCTCACAGCCTGGTGGTTACCCGATACCTGACCACAGGAAGGTACCTCGACATAATCTCCCAACTTTTAAAGTCACTTTTGCACCAAGAAACACTTGCCTGTATTTATTGTAAAGACTTCAAAATTTATTTTTGAATAAAAATATTTTTTCATGATATTCTATAGTTTCCACAGAACATGAAGCAATGGCATGGGTTTTAGAGGATCTGTAATTTAACTAGCTCTTGCCTAAAGCCCCTTTGACATGCACAGTCTGTTATAGCTGTTTTTTTTTTTTGTTTGTTTGTTTTTGGTGGGAGAGATGACAGGGTTTTTTCCAGTGTGCTAATGTTAGAATTATAACTGACACCTAAATAATTACATCAATACTTCCTCCTCTGTCCCCAAATGAAATCTTCCGTTTTGGTCTAGTTTGATCCTAAGAAGGATATATGAAGAGGTGGTAGGAAATCAATTTCTTCAGGAAAAGGTGAGTTATTGACTAATCTTTGTAGTTTCCAAAATATTCTATCAAATTCCAAACTTTCAGCTCAAAATGAGATAGCCACAAAGCTGACGAAATGAAATTGCACTCAGTATTTTTTTCCTGCTCCAAACCTCCCATCCATTTACTTTTACTACTGCTTTTACTCTGCTGATGAAACTAGGAAAAGAACTATACACTGCTGAAGGCAGATTATAAAAATGAAGTTACCAGTTCTACTCCTAATCCATGCTGCGAGCTATATTTTGTTACTGACTCAAATATTTAATTATGGTCTGTATTAATTTCTGTCACCCAAATATTAACTTTACAACTCATAGATAATATGAAAGTATATAGTTAAGAAAAAGATGGTTCACGTTTTCTAATTACTTGGGCAACAACCTCCTACTACTGTTGTCACTGTTTTAAAAAAAAAAATCACAAAGAAGCAAACTGTTTAGTTCATGAAGAGGAAGATAAAAAGAACAGCCTTTCAACAAGTAAAATTCCCAAGAGAAGGATGTTCTGATTCTATCATATACAATACCTCTACATTCTTTAATAGATTCCACAAGGTGTAACTAATATTCTTACAGGGGAAGGAACATGCGTATTACAGACTTCCATTAATGATCCAAATGGAAGCAAGCAATAACTGCTTTGTGCATGAAGATTTCATGATAGAGAAGAGGTAGATGGTTAACAGAATACTGGTTGATGATGCCATCAAGTACTTCTGAGTAGAGGAATGAGGACCATGAGTGGTAGCAAAAGTATGTTTTGATAGATGAGTCATTGCACTGTTTTCTTCTTGGATCAGAATAATATTCATGTGAGGGAGTATACACGATGATCCAGAACATGAGAGCCCAAAGTTCTTTATGAATCAAAGGACAGTATCACATTTTGAAGAGAACAGTAATTTGGTATAAAATGACACAGGCTCTCTAACTATATAACAGAAAGGTAAGCTGTTGGATTCCAAATTACACGTGACCTTTACCATGACCTGTGCTACCAGAGAATTCTGTTCAAAGGTTCTAACTCAGTTTAAGATGAATGAGGGGACTTCCCTGTACTTTCTTTTCATACTTATACTTACCTGGCTGATGTTTACATATGACCCATAGGGTTGGTAGTTTCACTAAGCCCAGGATGGGTTCCTGGCAGTGTGGTTGGTGGCTCTGCCGATACGGCAGAAACTTTTTCTTCTTCCCTTCTCTTAAGGCAGGCTGCTTTGGGGTTAAGGTTCCTCTCTGAAATAGGGAAAAAATAATTTCATCATTAGAGACAGAAGTTACGAATCATGGACTCCTGAGTCTTAAACTGAACAAATGGCTGTTATTTTTTCTTTCTGTGGGGATTACCAATCTCTGTGTAATTCCATTCCCATAATGAATAACCTCAGAGGCAACAATGATATGCTTACATAAAACCTCAGCATTAACTGAGCCTTAAAACTTATACTTCTTTCTGACCATTTTGTGTTTTCTTCTTATGATTTAGTTTTCCAGGGTTTAACTTGATCTACATCAATATCTTAAAGCAGTTCTTTTACTGCTTCATCCAAACACTGTGGCAAATGCTGTTATTAGTCTACCGAATCTCCTCAGTGTCCTGTGAAGATATGACACATTGAACTGTTATGAATGCTGACATTCTCTATGTGCTGGAGAGGTACATCTGTGCTTTATCTAGAATTCTACCAGTTCAGAAAATGATAAACTAAGAGACACCCTCAGCCATTCCTCTATAGGAAATGTGCCAACCCCTCCAGGAAGAGAGGTAGCCTGAGTATATCCTGCTTTTCTCCTTTGATTTACATGCAGAACGAGATGATTGAGATGTTCTTTCTACAGTTGGGGGTGTGATTGAGAGGGTTATAAAAACCTTTACTGCTTTGTATATGAGACAGCAGAGAAGACTGAATGGAACTTCTGATGTGGGCATTTTCAAAGGAGCTTAAAGTGTGGGATATTACCATATGAAATAAAGATAAAGAAAATCCACTGAACTTAAAACCCACTGAATGAAAATCTACTTAGGAACTACAGTTCCTGTTATAACTTCTTTAAATGAGTTTTAAGTACAAGATATCTAACCCATGACAGCTCCTGGTATAGTTTTTTATTTCAGTTTATAACATACAGTATCAGTTAAAAGTTGTTACACTTATTTTTATAAACTGATTAAAAATGTGTTAATGAATATAATATAAAAAGACCACTTAAACTTAGCCTGTAATGAAAACAATATTTTGTATAAGTTGTAATTTTTTTTACATGTTAGATTTTCTTGAAATGATGGCCCAAGCTGAATGCAACATAGTAGAGCATTTTTTTTAATGTATTTTCTTTTTCAGGGAAAGTAAAAACATATTTGAATGTGCATATTTCAAAACACATTTATAGTTCACTTCTGAGTTTAAAAAAAGTAGACAAAAGACTTTATTATGGTAAATTTACTGACTCTATTTTTACTCATACATGATGACAACATTTGTCATCAAAGTCCCTGCATTTAGGAAAAGACATGAAGCCTATACAACTCTGAGGAGGCAATGAAGAAAGGAAGGTACACTCTTACTTAATTTATCAGGATAACTAGTAGTAGAAATCGGCATGTCCATCATTATGTAAAAATATTAGGAGCTGCTTTTATTTTTTATTTTTTTTTGGCTACACCACGTGTGGCATGTGGGATCTTAGTTGTCCAACCAGGGATCAAACCTGCGCCCCCTGCGCTGGAAGTGCGGAGTCTTAACCACTGGACCACCAGGGAAGTCCCAGGAGCTGCTTTCTTAACAAGGAATTGTGTACCTCTAACAAATAAGAGAAGTCTGACTTTCATTAGGTGTCATATCTCCTTTACTGTGTAGGCAATAGTCTCAAACAATGACCAGAGAGACTGAAAAGAGGGCACAAATTAACATGTGAAATCCAAAGAGGAGAAAGATTTCAACGTTTTCTAATTGAAACATTCTCACATTTCTCTTACAATGGAACATTGCTCTTATCTTACTAAGGCTCTAGGAGGCACGATCAGAATAGCTGGAAAGGACCAGAACCAAAAACTCAAGTTAGGCAGGATTTTGTAGACTCCTGCAATGAGTCAGACAACACTCAGGGCTGGAAGAACCAAGAGAATACTACAGTAAGCTCTACGAAATGTGAAGTAAGTGAGCTTTGATCCAAAAAAGCAAAAGCTAGTGCTGTTGCTTCATACTTCCTGGTCTGTGTGAGCAGGCCATGGCAAACATGTTAAGTAGCCAGGAAGGCCTGATACAGAGGTAAGAAGAAGTCAGACATTATGTGCGGAGCATAAGAAGCAACTGTCTTTCTTACATTTCTATTAAGGGTCTATTACCCTCTGGTATGTGGCTGAGGACTTGCCTCTCTATAATATCATCTTCTTAACATGTTTATAGCACAATATTTGGCTAATGCAACAGTCACTTCTTCAATATTATGATTAGGTAAATATTTGTTATTATATCTATGTGGACATACTTGCAAGTCAAGAACTTTGTATTGATTGTTTCCTTGTTCATAGGACTGTTTTTCCTGTAGTTAATAGTTGCTTTGCTTTTCATTTGTTAGTAATGACAATTCCCCCGCCCCCCGAAATGCTCTAATAGATCTAACAAATGCCTCTCAATATTTCTTCCTAAAATCTCAAACACATCATCATATTATCTATTAATTCCACCTTCCTTCCCTGTAAACCTTTCTTCCACAGCTAATAGTCTTCTATTTTCAATGCAAACTGGTTCTTTTCTAGGCCTAGTAGTTCTCGTTATGGGATTTTCTTTTGCTGTTCCCATGCGTTAGATCCTTTCTTTCCCAAATCCTATGCCTTTGTCTTTGTTGATTATGTCCTCATTTGGCCTAAGCATATGTTCCAGATGCTTCCTCAGAAAGTGTACATGGGAGGTAGAATTTTAAAGTCTTTGCATATCTGAACTATCTTTATCCTATCTTTACATTTTAATTAATAGTCTGGCTAGATATAGAATACTAGGTTGAAAGTGATTTTTCCCCAGAATTTTGAAGGTATTGTTCCACTGTCTCCTGGAATCCAGCACTACTTCTTCAGAACTCTGATGACATTTTGAATGTTGTTCCTTTGTCTCTGAGCTATTTAAATTTTGTCTCTAAAAGCTTTAGGATATTCCTTTTAACTTGGATGCTCTGAAATTTCATGATGATACACTTCAACTTGAAGTAATTATTAAAATCATTATTCTTTAAAAAAATTAATTAATTAATTTTTTGGCTGCATTGGGTCTTCATTGCTGTGCGCAGGCTTTCTCTAGTTGCGTTGAGCGGGGGCTACTCTTTGTTGCGGTGTGCTGGCTTCTCATTGCAGTGGCTTCTCTTGTTGTGGAGCACAAGGCTCTAGGCATGCGGGCTTCAGTAGTTGTGGCACGTGGGCTCAGTAGTTGTGGCTTGTGGGCTCTAGAGTGCAGGCTCAGTAGTTGTGGCACACGGGCTTAGTTGCTCCGTGGCATGTGGGATCTTCCTGGACCAGGGCTCGAACCTGTGTCCCCTGCATTGGCAGGCGGATTCTTAACCACTGCACCACCAGGGAAGTCCTAAAATCATTATTCTTAACACAAGATTAGAGTTTACCAATCTTGAGACATGTACTCTTTAGCACTGGTAAATTTCCTGTATTATTGCCATGATAATCCCCTTTGCTCTCTTCTGCTCTTACTCTACTAAACCTATTGGTCAGATGTTGGACTTCTAGATTGATCCCCCCTAATTTTAGTTCTTCTCTCCTATTTTTCATCTCTTTCTAGGAGACTTTTCTCAGTTTTATCAGCTAACCTCTACTATATTTTTTCTATCATATCATCTGAATTTCTTTTTCATGGCTTCTTTCTCTTTTATGCATACATTTTCTCTTATTAGAAGGCATTAATTTTATTTAAAAAAAAAGTTTCCCAATGCTTTTTGCATGTCTCTGTTTTCTTCTTTCTTTTTTGTTTGGTTTGATCTCAATTTCTCTTTTTCATGGTGGTTTTTCTTAAATCTTTGGCTGTCCTTTAATATTAGAAGTAAGACATCAACTGGTGGGCTTTATTACTCTATGGTAATCCAAAAGTGAGAAATTATTACTCAGGAATTCCTAAATCTGGAGGTCTTTTCTCTAGAGTATTTTAATTTCTTTAGAAAAGAATTATCCCATTTCCTTGAGGATAGAATTAATATACTTCGTTGCCAGCATTAGGAAAACAAAGCAGGACACAGGGCTGCAGGTCTCACTGTTCAGCTTCATACTTCACTCATTCTCTGCTCCTCTTGGTGTTTCAGATTTGCAGCCTTTCAGATTTCACTTTTTGCTAAAAATAATCCTCCTGGCTTCTATGGTCGAAGGGAAAAGAGGGCAGAAGCAATATGAAGTACAGAGGAGACTTAGGGATCCAACTTTCCATAGCAAACCTCCAATGAATCTTTCTGTTTTCAGGTCTGATGCCTGACTTCTGCTTTTTCCAATAGTTAGTACCTCCAAAGTCCAGAGGCTTTCAGGGGATAGGGGCCCTGTAAGGCAAATGTTCTGCTTCTTGCTGGTATTCCTCTCTGTTCCATTTAATTTCTGCTGTCTAAGTAAGTCAGTTACCACTTCTCTATCTACTTTTGCTCTCTTGTTTGTTATTATCTTCTCTCCCCTCTATCCTTGTGGGTTAATGCCATTTTTATTCATTTCAGTGGAGATTTAGGAAGGAGTGGTGTATTATCAATGAATATGCTAAGACTATGTTTGACCATCTCATTGCAACTGAATTAAATGTACTGAGGGTAGGGTCTGGAAATTTGTTTGGGAAAAGGAAAAGCCTCAGGTGATTCTGAGACCAGCCCGATTTGAGAACCGCTGTCCTAGCTTATCTTTGAACTAACTAAGAGACCAGTAAACTAAAATCCTAATAGTTCTATTGTCCCTAAATTATCACCAGAAGACAAATGAGTTTATCGAACTGACCTGTGAAAAGAGTTTGAGGAGGAAGTGTTTGATCACTAACTTAATCTTTAGTAAAGCTGAGAGGACAAACTTGAAGATAATATGTGAAATCTGCTGAGGATTAGTAAAACTGTAATGGTAAAATTACAGTTACGATAATAGAAAGGCTTAAATTGGCAATGACAGAGGCCATATGGGATTTGATATGTGGAGCACCAAGGCACAAAAATGCTCTGGCAAAATCTGAGGCTTGGAAGGGAAGCCACTTCTTGCTTTTCTCAAGGACTCACTGCTAGACCCAGGCCTGGTTGCCCTCCTGGTATATCCACTTGTCTAGGGATGACAGGTTGTGGACAGCTAGACATGGTCTTGGAACACTACCCCAAACCAAAGGGGGTGGCCAGAGAGCCCAGAGGATGTCCAAAGTAGGTCATGTAAACAAAATGTATGTCTTTATAGAAATTGTTGGGCCCAGGGGCTGCTGCGTAGGGCCCCTGCAGGGATGAAGAGGCTTTCAAAGGTGGAGAGGTTACCAAAATAACTCAAAACTACTGGAGATCAAGTGCAGGGAAGGAGAGCGGTTATACCAAACTCTGAAGGTGCTGCTATAGACAAGGCACAGGTATTATGGGCTACACGAAGGGTTCGAAACTCTGTTAGATAGCCAGCCTTTCAAGGAGTCTTACATGGACCCCACGGCTTTTACATTAAGCTGTAAAATAAAGGCTCTGGGCTTTGAAGCCCAGAGTTTGAGGGTGCGAAGAAGGCAGGCTTTTATGAATATTAAAGCAGTCCCTAATGAAGTTACAGTTCAGTGTATTTAAGTTTTGTTCATTCTGATCAGTCAATGGCTCCTTATATAGAGCTTTCCAGAATAGTGTGAAAAAGTCAGTACCCATAACAATGATCAGAAAGTTAGTAGGCAGCTGGATAAGCCTAGATGTTAGATCCTCTTTCAGACTCAGCTTTTCTATTCTAGGTGCTTGCATGGAATCATGACAAAATGAAATCTTACAAGTGAATGAATAAGATCCACCCAGGCATGATGGAGTTTATAACTTTTTTTCAAACAGAGGTATTTCTCATTTTTGATGGCTTGGATCTGAGAGTAGGACCTCTGATTTTAAAAAAAAGATTTTTAAGAACACAAATGACTTTATTCTAGCTCTAATGAACTGTGGGAAGGAAAGGTGCTGTACAAGAGTAAGTTCTGGCACCACTGTTGTCCCGACAGTAAAACTTTCACAGTGCTGATGGAGGCAACAGTCTTGACAACAAAAGGCTTGGTAGCGTCAGGGTAGAAAATATATTGGGCTGCTGAGGAGCAGGATGAATATACTTGGCCACTGAATGTCAGACATAATTGAACAAAAACATTTCGTAAAGTGACAGGAGATAGTGAAAGCTCAAGGGACAAATGCTCCTGCCACAGATGAGTGGCAACTATCAGACTGTCTTTATGAATATCACAAGGGAGTCTATAACTTTTTTAAAAAATATATTTTATTATTATTAAAAATTTTTTTTTGGCCACGCCACATGGCATGCAGGATCTTAGTTCCCTGATCAGGGATCGAACCTGTGCCATCGGCAGTGGAAGCGCCGAGTCTTAACCACTAGACTGCCAGGGAAGTCCCAAGTCTGTAACTTCTTGATCAGGTTTCATTAACATTTACGCTTTACAGGTACTTCAAGGGCTTTAAGACAGCAGGAGCAGTATCTGGTTTTAGTGGTAAGTGTTTTATCTATTCATCATTTTTATTCATTAAAAACACTGGAGGGAAATGAATAGATGAATTAATTACTAGTGTTATGTTTTTCTGAAAATGTGTTCAAGTTCTCTAACTCTGGTTTCCTTAGAAACAGTATTCCTTCTATGATCAGTGCTAAGGGTCCTTGTCGCAGTTGTCAAGCATCTGTCCACTCATACTCTTTTTTTCTTTTCCAACTTTCTTTAAATAAAATATTATATAAATACCCAATAAATAAGGAAGACAAAGTTGCTCTCAATGAAGGGAGGTTAGAGATGGGGTCTGGAATCAAAGGCCACATCTATAAATTCTTTGCAAAAAGGCTTAGGATGAGGCATTCGTAACTTTGAATAAGAAGATATATAAGTATATTCAAAAAAGCAAGCTTGATGATAGAACCTCTCAAAGGCTAGAAGCCTGTATTAATTGATAATCCAGGGTCTAGAACATAGCTGACTGGGACAGAGGAGGTGTACAATAAACACTTTGTTCAAAAAATGAAGTTTCAAAGCTTCTTCAAGGTTCCATCAAGGGAGTTCCCTGGCGGCCTAATGGTTAGGGTTCCGGGCTTTCACTGCCATGGCCCAGGTTCAATCGCTGGCTGGGGAACTGAGATCTCACAACCTGCACTGTGTGGCCAAAAAAAAAAAAAAAAAAAAAAAGATTCCATCAAAATAAAACAGTTGGGAGAGCTGTCTCAGTCAGCAGTGGATAAGTCTGTATGAACCACACTTTTGTCCTTAGGGACACACAGGCATGCCAGTGCATATTAACCCAAGAACCTCATGGCATTCCTTATCAGGAATCAACAAAGAAACTCTGACACCTTATTGACATGGGTATAAACAACATTCATAGGGGGCAAAGCCAGGAGGGGCCATGACCAGGCATTCTGTTAACCATCAGGGCCTCACAGATGCCCCGGGTAAAGCAGGCAAGAAACTGACTACGGAGAAGTAGGGAAGACAGGAAGGAGCAGGTTGGAGGACAGGTGTAGGCAGGTAAATACAAGAGCGTGGGAGACCAGAGTCAACGAGAGGCACAAAGCACTAATGCTGAGCAGGAGGCTGCCTGTTCACTGCATTGTTTCATAGGGTTACTCTCTACTGGTTTCTGGGAAGCACTGAGCCTACAGATATTGACCTATATAATGAGACAGAGGCGAGAGAATAATAGAGAAAAACCTGATACGGATGATGTGGTAGCAGAAGTACTAGGAGCACCTACAAACAACCTGACCAAGCAGAAAAGCAAGTGGACACAGAAATGTCTACTCACTGGAAGCAGAACAGTTACATATCTCTGCTGAACCTACTTACCTCTGACTTGCTGTTCTAGACTAAGGATGACTGCCACGGCCTGATGAAGAATGAGGAGTTTTGTCTGGGGTTTTTCACTCTTTAAATGAAGCTGACACATTCGACCAAGCTCTTTGAATGCCTCATTAATATCGCGCACACGCAAGCGTTCTCTGGCATTGTTGGCCATCCGCCTTTCCTTCTCCCTTTCTATCTTCTGTTCTGGGTTCAAATCCTCATCTTCATTAGTACTGCTGGAAGGCAAAGTAACAACAATGTCTATTAGGTTCGCTGTAAAGTAAGATATGCTTATTGTACAAAATTAAAAATTATAAAAATAAAAATGACCTATAAATTTTACCAAATGGTAGTAATAGCTACACTTAACATTATTGTATATTTCTTTCCAGTCCTTCCTCAATGCAAATATATATAGTTGAAATTATACCACATACATTTAAAAAAAATAAATTTATTTATTTATTTTTGGCTGTGTTGGGTCTTCATTGCTGCGCGCGGGCTTTCTCTAGTTGCGGCAAGTGGGGGCTACTCTTCGTTGCGGTGTGCAGGCTTCTCATTGTCGTGGCTTCTCTTGTTGTGGAGCATGGGCTCTAGGTGTGTGGGCTTCAGTAGTTGTGGCACACGGGCTCAGTAGTTGTGGCTCGTGGGCTCTAGAGTGCAGGCTCAGTAGTTGTGGCACACGGGCTTAGCTGCTCTGCTGCATGTGGGATCTTCCCGGACCAGGGCTTGAACCCATGTCCTCTGCATTGGCAGGCAGATTCTTAACCACTGCGCCACCAGGGAAGTCCCCCATGTACATTTCTAAATGCATTTTCATTGCACATTACAGCATAAAGACTTCTCCACACTACTAGTGAAACTCTTCATAAACATAATTTGAATGACCACATATTGTAGCACACTGCTCTTCTAGATGTGATCAGCAGCATCAGCATTACTGCTTAAAAACTTTACTTTTTACATTACTGTAAAAACAGTGTTACATTACCGTTAGAAACAGAATCTCAGGTTCTGCTACAAACATACTTAATCAGAAGCTGCATTTTAACAAGATTCATATGTACATTAAGGTTTGAGAAACACTGTACTATTAATGTATTACAGTTTGCTTATGTTCTTAAATATATTCTGGCAGTCCCCTGGTGAGGAGGAGGAAGAAAAGCTTAAGATGTGGAATGAGAGAAGTATCTCAGAAAATGACTATACTTTTTGTTCTGGAAGAAATATCATCATCAGTGGTGATTTTAAAACACGGGTGAACTGGAACAACTTTTTTGAAGGACAAATTGGCAAAATGAATCCAAAGCCTTAAAATGTTCATCATCTCTTGATCAGCAATTCCAACTTTAGAAATTCATCCAAAGGATATAATTAGAGATGTTCATAGAAATTTAGGTAAAGAAGTTGATCACAGAATTATTTACTTCAGAACAAATGGGAGTCCAATATTAGGAGATGGGTTAAATAAATCACAGTACATCCAGATAATGGTCTACTATGTACCCTCTAAATATCAAGCTGTAGATTATGCTAGGTAAAAGATGCCAAACACAAAAGACTACATATTGTATGATCCCATTTACAGGAACTTCTAGAAAAGACAAAAGTATGGTAACAGAAAGCAGATCAACGTTTGCCAGAAGATGGGAGAAGAGGACTGGTTATAAATTGGCATGAGGAAACTTTTTAGGGTGGCAGAAATATTCTACATTATTAATGTATATAACTGTATACATATGTCAAAGGACCAAAACTGTACACTTAAAATTGGTGTATTTTATTATATTTGAATTAAACCTCAATAAAGCTGCCTAAAAACAGAAACAACAAGAAAAAAACATGTTGGAGAAAACACAGATAGATGAAAAGGTTTAAAACACACTGTTAAACTAAAAAAGTTGAAATTATAAAACTTTTATCCAGTTTATCTCCAATTTAAACTGTATTTATGGAAAAAGATATTCCTTGAAAAGTAAACTGTAGTTAATTCTGGGTAGCAGAGTTTCTTGTGATTTTTGTGTGTGCTTTTCTGTAATTTTCAAATTTCTGTAATGAAAACAGACTAATTAATCAGAAAAGAATATCTGAGAAAAATGCTTTGGAATAACTTCTAGAAAATTCTATTTATATTTCAGAAATAAATTACTGAGCAGGGCCTCTTAGAACCTGGAAAAAAATGTGCACAAAGAATTGGTGCTTCACCTCTAATACCTTGAGTACTCTAATAAAGAACAAGTAGAGCGGGCTTCCCTGGTGGCGCAGTGGTTGAGAGTCCGCCTGCCGATGCAGGGGACACGGGTTCGTGCCCCGGTCCGGGAAGATCCCACATGTTGCGGAGTGGCTAGGCCCGTGAGCCATGGCCGCTGAGCCTGCGCTTCCGGAGGCTGTGCTCCGCACCGGGAGAGCCCACAACAGTGAGAGGCCCGCGTACCGCAAAACAAACAAACAAAGAAAAAAAAAAAAAAACAAGTAGAGGGACTTCCCTGTCCAGTGGTAAAGAATCCGCCTTTCAATGCAAGGGATGTGGGTTCGATCCCTGGTGAGGGAACTAAGACTCCCACATGCCACAGGGCAACTAAGCCCACACGCCACAACTACAGAGCCCACACGCTCTGAAGCCTGCTCTGACCACAACTAGAGAGAGAAAACCCGCACACCACGAGTAGAGAGATGCCCGTGTGCTGCAACAAAAGATCCCGCATGCCGCAACTAAGACAGGATGCACCCCAAAATAAATAAAATAAATAAATAATAAATCTTAAAAAAAACACAAGTGGACAACAGATTTTTACTAGCCAATTGTCAAGAATTTCATAAAAGTATTCTTTTGATAATAGAGAATCACTAGCTCTTTGACTTCAAAGAAACCTTTACAGATCATCTAGCCCAAAGGTTTCCAAAGGTGGCCACTCACTAGAATCTTCAAGAGCACTTATAAAATATAGCTTTCAAAGGTCCCACTGCCAGAGATGCTGATACAGGGAGCTCGGGTTCAGGGGCCAGGCACCTGTATTTCTAAAATGTTTCAGGAGTCTGTGCAGCAGGGTTGAGAACCACTGTAAGATCAGTAACCTCCCTAGGATTACAAGGCTAATGAGTGGCAGGGTAATGACAAGAATCCAGGTTAGTGCTTCATGGAAGAAATCAAGAGCACATATCTGAAATTATTATCATCATAAGTTACCACAGTACCTTTACTGATGTTTACTGCATGTGAGACAGTGTGAAAAGGGCTTTATATGCATAATTTTCAGTTTATTCCCACAAGAATCCTAAACAGAAAGTCTCCTGTTAAGACAGAACCAAACCTCAGAGAGTTTAATAACTTGCCAAGGTTACTTGGCAAAATGTGATGAAGCCATGATTCAAACCAAGGTTAGCCTTATTTTGTCCAAAGGCTGTGTTTTAAATTTACTATTATTAACTACTAAGTATTGTTATTATTAACCCATTATACTGCCTTCTCAATTTCTGATGACCTATAACAGTGCTCAGCAAACTGGCCCATAAGCCAGCTACCTGTTTTTGTAAATAAAATTTTATTGGAAGAGCCACACCCACCTGTTTATGTACTGTCTTTGGCTGCTTTCATGATGCAGTGGCAATGTTCAACAGTTGCAACAGAGACTGTATGACCCACAAAGACTAAAATATTTACTATCTGGCCCTTTACACACGAAGTTTGCTGACCTATATAATGAAAGGATGAATGATGAGGAGAGATGCAAATTATTTCCCTTAAAGTTCTACTTGAATAATGAAACTATGAAAGAATTAAGATTCCTCAAAGGAGTGGACTCTGGATTCCCTGACTCAATTTTTATTTCTTCATGCCCTTGCACAACTGAGTACAATGCATATTAAAATGATAGTATTAGGACCTTAAGATTTAATTTTCCTCAAGAGAAATGTCAACTACTGAAAATAGTGAGAATGTCAAATGCAAAAGGACAACTTTTAAGTATGAGACTGACAGAAAGGACTATCCTGGTTCTTTTAGTTTGTAATTTCCTTTGTACCATAATTTAATACAAAGAACAATGTTTTAAATATAAATATCTATACGTGATATATATATACTACTGATAAATGGATATATACCAAGAAATAGGATGTACCACGAATATATCAAATTACCTACTTTTAATGTAGAACTAGAAGAAAAATCTGATGGAAGAATCTGGAAATAATTTGAAACTAATGTATTATGTGTCAATATCCATATTTCAAAGCAAAGTCAAGTCCAGTTTCTAGAAAACCTTCCCCGACAACAACAACGCATGTGGAGTACTTCCTTTTCCATACTCTTTTCAAAGTATTGTTTAAAACGTAAGTTGCAAATATCTTCTATAAAGAGCCAGAAAGTAAATATTTTCGGCTTTGTGGGTCATCCAACCCATGTTGCAACTACACAAATCTGCCACTGCACTGTGAGAGCAGCCACAGACAATATGTAGATGAATGGGGTGTAGTGGTGTTCCAAAAAAACTTTATTTATAAAAACAGGCAATGAACTAGATATGGCCCATGGGCCATAGCTTGCCAGCCCCTGGTTTAAATCATACAAGAGTCTTACCATATACTTAGCCTTAAAATAATGTATTTGAATATTTACTGATGGGTTATATCTAAATACCTACACTTGTACAATTTAACTTGTTTTAGCTATTTTGTTCTCTAGCTGTCTTACAGACTATAAGCATTGATGGGAGAGAAGTAATTCTTTTTTATATGTAGACCCTAAAATATTGTGGGAAACATGGAAAACATAAACTTAGAGTCAGCTTCATACACCTCCCTTTTATGGATGCTATGAGGATTAAATGAGACAACACATAAAAGTCCCAACACAGTATCTAGAACACAGCTGACACTTAAATGCATGATACACTTCAATTTTCCAAGTATCTTCACCCATGGCAAATGAGTGAAATTTAACACCTGGATGCTAACAAATACCTTGTTCTGCCTCTAGATGAAACTTTGATATCTTTTTGGGAGGATTCATCATCTGATTTCATGTCATCTGATGAAGGAGGTTCATGAAGGTTTTCATCTTTCTCTTTGTTTTCAGTCTTGATTTCTGTTGGAACAACAGTTCCAGACTGACTTTGCAAGCCACCTAACAAAGAGGCAAAGAAACAGAATAAATGTCCAGACTCATTTATGAATTAGAATTAAGACAGTAAAAAGCTTTCTTGATGGTAAATATCCTTAGTTGTTATAGAGCTACTATAGAAATCTGAAGATGTAAAAAAGTAAACTATTCAGAGCTGGAAAAAGCACGTCCACAAACCTTAGAAAAAATTGCTTTTTAAAGCATCTGTATTTAAAAAAAAACAAGCCTGACCCTGATGGTGAGTCCAATGCTCATTTTCAGGCACATTTAACAATCAAATTGGTGAGTCCAATGCTCATTTTCAGGCACATTTAACAATTCAGGCACATTTAACAATCAGAAACATGATGCATTTTAAAAACTTCTAAGATGCTGTCAAGTTAAACGAAATAAGCTTTAACATTTTCCTGGACAAACACAATAAAACAGGCATCATGGTTAAATACAACTGGGAAAACTTTATCTTGGTGGTCTTAATACCACCTATATATTTGTACTTATTTATAAGGTCTGTTATAACATTGACAACAATTTGCTTTTTATAAGAATTGTCTGTCTCCCCAATTAAATTATAATCTTCTAAACAACAGCTACTATCACTCAGAGCTCTAAACATACTCAGAAATGTCTTTCTCAATTCCTCTAGGGACAATGAAGACTCAGCCACGAGGGGAAGTGATTTAGAAAGAGACAGGACAGGGACTTCCCTGGCAGTCCAGTGGTTAAGACTCTGCACTTCTACTGAAGGGGGTGCGGGTTCAATCCCTGGTCAGGGAACTAAGATCCCACATGCCACACGGTGCAGCCAAAAAAGAAAAAAAAAAAAAAAAGAAAGAGGACAGATGCAGGAGCTGGTAAGAAGATGACCAGTGAACACTGAACAACAGTTTGCACAGGGTTCCATACATCAATAAATATCTGTAATTGGCCCAGCTAAATGGACCAATTGGAACCCTAAATATTGACCCTGTATATTCACGCAGTAGTACTACTACTATTTGGAATTCTACCACCTAAGATGACTTTTTTTTTTTTTTTCTGTACGTGGGCCTCTCACTGTTGTGGCCTCTCCCGCCGCGGAGCACAGGCTCCGGATGCGCAGGCTCAGGGGCCATGGCCCACGGGCCCAGCCGCTCTGCGGCACGTGGGATCCTCCCAGACTGGGGCACGAACCCGCGTCCCCCGCATCGGCAGGCGGACCCCAACCACTGCGCCACCAGGGAAGCCCCTAAGATGACTTTTGATTCACAGATGTCAATCTGACTGTGAAGAAGGTGACAGTACTCCAAAATGATACCTCTGTATGCACTACTGCTGTAAATGAATTATATAGTTACCTCTATAATTTTCTTGTGTTTTATGGTTCAAGTCTGTGCTTGAAGCAGTGACCGTACTAGACAGGACTGAATGATTGCCATTGAGACTGACAGAGTCTTCTCGATGAGTTCCGACCTAAAGTTAAAAAAAATAAATAAAAATGTTCATGGTGCAGTAATTGTTCAAATTCTTTCACTGGGTTTAATAGAGAAAACAGCTATCACGCATCTAAATTTAGCAACATTTTTTGGATGCCACTTTTCTGGTTTTTGGATTGTAAAAGACTCGACAGTAGTACTGTTTCTGAATAAAAATATTTAAAAAAATTCCAGCTTTCAAATTTTATATCCCACAGAGGGTTGCTGTGAGAAGCAAATGAGCTAATAGACAAAAAGCACTCTATAATCCATACAGCACTACATATTATAGCCTCTATTGTGTATCAATCAATCTAAAAACCTATTCCATATACTACCTAAAAATGTTAAAGTATCCATGAATTTGCATTTAGCAAAATACTGCTTTGTTCCAAGTAATATTATTTATCTATGCTTTAGCATATCCTTTTCTTACACACAGTGTCTTGTTTTTTCTTCCTCTAATTGCTTCTCCTCAAAAATTTTAAGAGCAGCAAAAGCAATACAAAATTAAAATAACTTAAAATAAAAGTTCTACATTGCCAGGCAACAAAAATGCCATACATTTTTATTCTCAGTTTTAATCAGATTTAGACAAGTCACAGTTAACTTGAACTGAGAAGGCATGCAAACACTACCAAGTGTTTTTAGCTACTGCAGTATTTTTAGAAAAACTGGTTACAAATGAACCAGTTTTTTTTTATTAGAACAACAGCAGATGTGGCAATTAGAAGATTAATCCTTTAATTAAATAGGTTTATTGCCTGGAGTTATACATGAGAACCACTGTTTTTCAACAAATCCTTCAATCCCAGTAAAATGCCATGCTTTGAATCCCTCTTGAGTAATTAATATAGCTTTTATCTTTCATGACTTTGTATGGATTTTACCCTAAGAGGTATAAATACCCCTATGCAAGTTTATCCTTTGGTTTCCTGTGAGCCAAACAAAAGAAACCAAAGCAAAGTTTCAGGCAATGCAGGCTATTGGTAGTGGATCTGATTAGAACATACCAGGTCTTCCACCCAACTTTTTAAGAAATGTCTGACCTCTACCTTTATTCTTATCTTTAATGTAGTTTTGAAAAACCCATTCAATGTATTCCATAGCTACTTTTTAAATTATCTGAGGATTAGTCATTGCTGAGAATTAGCTGTGTCACTACTCCCCTGGATGATCAAGCATTGACCATACCCTTTTTCTAAACCACACAATTTCATCATGCATTAGAATCATAAAATCTTAAAGCTGGGAAGGGACCACAGAAATCAAGACAGCCTTCTATTCCATTACCATTTTGGAAATTTTCCCTTAGACCCTTAACCTTTACTTCTGCCCTGAACCGCAACCCGCCCCCAGTAAAAAATCTTGAGAAAAATCTGAAGAACTGAATCTAACACCAAGTGAAGAAGTGGACTATGAAAATTACATTCGAGAGAGGAAATTATTATTTTTTTTTGCGGTACGCGGGCCTCTCACTGTTGTGGCCTCTCCCGTTGCGGAGCACAGGCTCTGGACGCGCAGGCTCAGCGGCCATGGCTCACGGGCCCAGCCGCTCTGTGGCATGTGGGATCTTCCCAGACCGGGACACGAACTCATGTCCTCTGCATCGGCAGGCGGACTCTCAACCACTGCGCCACCAGGGAAGCCCGAGAGAGGAAATTATTATTATTTTTTTATTTTTATTTTTTGCAGTATGTGGGCCTCTCACTGTTGTGGCCTCTCCCGTTGCGGAGCACAGGCTCCGGACGTGCAGGCTCAGCGGCCATGGCTCACGTGCCCAGCCGCTCCGCGGCATGTGGGATCTTCCCGGACCGGGGCACGAACCCGTGTCCCCTGCATCGGCAGGTGGACTCTCAACCACTGCACCACCAGGGAAGCCCGAGAGAGGAAATTGTTTTTAAAATAGTTTATGATATCCTATCTCTAGGGAATCCTGGTCATGTTTATTCATAACACATAGGGTGCTTTCTTGCTAGCTATGAACTACTCAATGATCTAATGATCTGAGAGGAAGGTCAGTTCAAAAATTGCATTTTATAAAAATAGATAGGGTAAAATACAACAAATAGTTACAAATTCTTTGGGACCTTAGGAGTCTAGGCCTATTTTAAAGATAATATATTACTAGAATAATTTTGACTGGCTGAGGAAATCACTGCAGGATAAAGTAAAAGCTAAGAGTTTTTTTTTTTTTTGGTAAGATGATGTTGGGGGTAGGAGTTTATTAATTTATTTTTGCTGTGTTGGGTCTTCGTTTCTGTGCGAGGGCTTTCTCTAGTTGTGGCAAGCGGGGGCCACTCTTCATCGCGGTGCGCAGGCCTCTCACTATTGCGGCCTCTCTTTTTGCGGAGCACAGGATCCAGACGCACAGGCTCAGTAGTTGTGGCTCATGGGCCTAGTTGCTCCGCGGCATGTGGGATCCTCCCAGACCAGGGCTCGAACCCGTGTCCCCTGCATTAACAGGCAGATTCTCAACCACTGCGCCACCAGGGAAGCCCCAAAGCTAAGATTTTTATGTCTGTGTTTATAATGTGGACTTAAAACTTCCCACGATGTTTGGTAATATATGCCAATTTTGCTCTTATCTAGTATTTTGAGCTATCACACCAAGTAAATGAAAAATAAATAGCCTTTTAAAATTTAAACTTTTTTTTTTTAAAAAAAATAAAATTTATTTATTTATTTATTGGCTGCTTTGGGTCTTCGTTGCTGTGTGCGGGCTTTCTCTAGTTGGGGTGAGCGGGAGCTACTCTTTGTTGCGGTGTGCAGGCTTCTTATTGTCGTGGCTTCTCTTGCTGTGGAGCACGGGCTCTAGGCACGTAGGCTTCAGTAGCTGTGGCACGTGGGCTCAGTAGTTGTGGATTGCGGGCTCTAGAGCGCAGGCTCTGTAGTTGTGGCACACAGGCTTAGTTGTTCCGTGGCATGTGGGATCCTCCTGGGCCAGGGCTCGAACCTGTGTCCCCTGCATTGGCAGGCAGGTTCTTAACCACTGCACCACCAGGGAAGCCCTAAAACTTAAACTTTTAAACATACGTTTATTTACTATATATTGTACCTCTGAAACCCATTTTATAGCTCTGTCAGATAATACTGTTGAACAGTAACAAACTGAATTTCACTCATTTGATTGATAAGTGATGATGCATCTGTGAAATTCTTATTCTTTTATTTCATGAGTATAAATAATTCTTTGATTTTTCTGAGTCTCGACTAATAAAAATGTTCTATCACCTCTTTTCTGATGAAAGGCTTGGCAGACAAAGGATCATTATCTAAACAATAGATCTTAAGGATTTTGCTTTTCCCTGAAGGAAAATCAGAAAGGTTGCTCAATTTGTTTTGCGATATAAAATGTCAGTGAATATCTTTGTCTTTATAGAATACTACAAACTAAGTATTTTCTCACACCAACCTTGAACAAAATTAAGCCTTTTAAAAATGGCATCAGACTAGCAAAAAGTTTCAAGTCTGGAGTTTTTCATGTTAATGAAGTTAGCAGGAACTTTTTCTTTGTAACTTGATTCCCCTTGCAAATGGCCCTCATATATTTTCTGGAGAATTTGATGTTCACAGTTCTTATAGTTTTCTTTAACCCTTGCTCACCCTGGCTCCCATGTCCTTCCTTTAATCTGAAGTTACCCATTCAAATGGCTCTGTCCACACACGTAACAGGTGTATAAACAGTTCTTTGTCTGAGCTCAGAGCCTGTGAGGCCAGCCAGATAGGACCTTGTTTAATTGTTCATCTCGTTAGCATACAGCTGACAGAATGCTTCTATTGGGGGACTAGCAGGGGAAGGAAAACCCCTAGGCCTGCTATGCTCTAAATTTCAATTATGAAGAGCTCCGTTTCAGAATAAACGGCCCATTCCATTAAATGACATCATCTTGCATTCTGAATCTTTACAATCTACCTATGGCCTTATTTTTGTGGGAGCACCCAACAAGGGACTTGTTTTCATTTAACTTGGCCAATGGCTTCAACACCCACAATGGAAAAATGTTAAATCTAATTAGTTGATGAATAAGAGGTCTTGTGAATTAAGGGATAGACTGAAAACTACTCAGTATGAACTCCTCGCTGATTTTGAATTCTATTCTAATAATTTGTTCAATTTGTACTATTCACTGAGTACTAATGATTTAAATTAATCACTATTAATCTACAGACTGAATAAAGGATCTTTATGTACTGTAAATATTTTGTTTTACCCAAAGAGGGTTTTATGCTAAAACTTGGAAGAATTCCAGTTGTTATGATTCCTTTTGAATAATATTTCCATAAATATATAATCTGTATGGATTTCAGGCTTAAAAAAACTTGACAGTTAAGCAATTTTGAGTTAAAAAAATTGTATCAAAACCCTTTAAAAGCACTATAATGTGGTTTTAACAAAATTTTAAAAAATTTAAGTTGCCCATTTGGGAAAAAAATTGGTTAGAAAAAGTAAAATACAGTTAAAAAATAAACTCCTTCAGTTTAGCGGAAACCTACACATACCATTTCTACTGTATACAAACCTATACTAACAAAATTACTGTCTAAATATAAGGTTAAAATGATTCCAAATTTACTCTGATAAAGTGACAAAAAGTGCTAAAATTTTGAATAAAATATTACTCTATTTGCCTGTTAGTCTTTAATAAATGAATCTTAAATCTTTTAGAACTAGGAAAAATATAGTTTCTCTAACTGCTTTAGGATTTAGAAAACAGACATGATTTATATTTTAAATCATTATATAAGGTCGCTTTAAGTTCTACAACTGAACATTATTTGCTCTCATACAAGACACACATCTCCAACCATAGCTTAAACAACAAAAAACCCAAGCAATCCCTCCCGCTCACCCCCCCACAAAAGACATGCCTGAGTTAAATTTCCTCAGGACTTGTAACAAAGAAATCAAAAGACCTCCTGGATGTAATTTTATCCTGTATCATAAATGAGAAACTTTTAAAGATTTGCATCAGCCTTCCATTAACACAAAAGCTTCTAATCTAACTTAGTTTGAAGTTGAAATCACTGTCTGAACAATAACTGAGCACTTTGTGTTAAGGATAAAAGTGCTATTACAGAGCTATCTCACCAGGCCTCGGTATTTTAGATATTACAGCCATAAACTGATGTGATGTACAATAACTTTATATTGCTGAAACCTCTTTGTAATGCCTAAATGAAATTAATGAGTCTCATTCCTTTTCAGTTTTCCATTTAATAACATTATTTTTTTGCTGTCAGCAGTTTATTCCGAGTTTATTCTTACATTAAATTAAATGGGAGCAAAACTATAGTCTGTCCAAATGCTGACATTTCAATAGTTTTAAAAATCCTGATTTTGTGTTTTAAAATTTAAATGATACATCAATCACATCCTAATAATAGTGTCTGATAAAGCCTTAAGTTTTAATTTGCATTAAGAAAATATGGAGAACTATCCAAAATATTGAAAGGGAGTAGGAAATTAAGTAAATGAAAATGTTAACCCTATTCAAAAGTAAGAGCAAATGTTAAAACTAGGGCAGGCTGGCTACACTAATTATATGAGAAGGAGTAGTAATTACCCACTTCCTAGTCTCTTTTTCTGATATAATAATCTTCAGGAAATCTAATTTTTTTTTTTGCGGTACGCGGGCCTCTCACTGTTGTGGCCTTTCCCGTTGTGGAGCACAGGCTCTGGACGCGCAGGCTCAGTGGCCATGGCTCACGGGCCTAGCCACTCTACAGCATGGGGGATCCTCCCGGACCAGGGCACAAACCCGTGTCCCCTGTATCGGCAGGCAGACTCTCAACCACTGCGCCAGCAGTGAAGCCCAGGAAATTTAATTTTTGTGTATATTAGATAGCTAAAATATGTTAAAAGCTTTCTGTGGTTGAAACCTCATTTAATCCTAACCTTTGATGCTAGTCAAGTTTGTTCAGTTAAAAGAAACAACAGTCAAATAAGTCTTTTGATATTGACTCCTATTAATATTTTTGGCAGGTGGTAGTCTTATTACCTTTGTGTGAAATATAAAAATTGTTTTCTGGAATAACGAAAAAATAGTAATTATTTCATCTATAAGAAGATGGATCTACAAATCAGTAGATCAGCTGTAGATGATCTTACTAGCATAATCTTGTTATAACTGAAAATAACGTAGAGAAATGTTTTCAGCAACAAAGCTATTTCCTTGATCAAGGAGACTATTTTGGTTAACCTGCCCATGTAGACTTCACACCACAAGTTACCTTGATAGCACTGAAGGCTGAGAGCAGAGCTCTCTGTATTACTTTTATCCTGCCATCAACTCTTATTCTTCTACTCCCAGTGCATTCTGGCTCACCTCAAATATTCCAACTACTTCAACAGAACTCCCAAACTACTCATTAAAACAAAATAAGCAAAAAGTTATAGGCTCCAAGAAAAAGAAAAGAAAAAACCCCCCAAAAACAAAAAAAAACCCCAAAAAACAAAACTTGCTAACTCTCATTTCCTGCACTGGGAAGCTAATTTTGTTCTAAATCAGGGATTGGTAAAGTATGCCTGTGAGCCAAATCTGGTCCTGTTATTTATTTATTTTGTTTTACTAGTAAAGGAGGCTCTTTTTTTATAAATAAAGTTTTATTAAAACACAGCCACACCGATTTGTTTTCATAACAGCTATGGCTGCTTTCATGTTACCAAATCAGAGGTAAGTAGTTGTGCCAGAGACCATATAGCCTGCAAAGCTGAAAATATTTACTGTCTGGCCTTTTACAAAAAAAGTATGCTGACTCTTCTCCTTTAAATGCTAGGAGAGAAAGTAACATCATATTTAAAACTTGGAATTAGGATGGTGACCTCTAGTAAATGCCCACAAAAATCCATTACATCAAAAATTTAATTTGAATGTTCTGTGGAGTTCCTGGAATGGTATTTATGTTTACTAGACCAGTTTTACTCTCTGCAGAAAAATAAATGAAATGATGAAAATTAAATATTTTTGAGAGGAAACTGACCTTACAAATTCTAAATGGCAATATAGAATTGCTGATAAACTGATATTTCTGTGGTTACTTTGTAATAATGGCCATGTAACCTCCATTTTTAGGGGCCTAAAAAATACTAATTTATGTTAATGCAGAGGAAAAGTATATAAACTACCAGAAAGTTAAACAAGACAAAAAAAGAAAAGTGATTCCAGAATGTAAAATTGTGTTATTTCTTAGTCATGATCAGTTAGAAAACATGGGGGTGAGCTAATAAAAGCAGATTAACTCTTAAAGATGGCTGGCAATAGTTACAAGATGTCCCCCAAATCACACACCCTCCCAGAGTATGAAAAGAGTTGATTCCACATAAGAAGGTACAAAGCATGTAAGCAAGGCTCCTGGCAGTACTGATGCAAGCCCTCAGACATGAATAACAGCCACCAGGATAAGAGTTTTCCTCAACAATATGCCTAAGACTTAGCTGGGACAGTCACTGGCTGACTGTGATCTTCATTTCATTCCATTCTTTGGTCTTTCTGCTGAAACTGAGAACTGAGTACTCACAGCTAAGAAGTTCATTTCAGAAGGATGGGAGCTGAATACTAACTCACCTGACATTCTTAGATTTTGTCAGTTAATAACTTTTGAGGGTAAGCCTGGCAGAAACATCTGCATCTCCACCTCCATTAGTGATTGGGGAAGGGGTGGATATAATAGTTGAGGTCTGGCAGACTTTTCTCAGCTGTGTCGTCTAAGAAGGCTATAAAAACTGAAGGAAGACCTTGATAGACAAACTCAGCAATAGCCTGGGCTTAGTTGCTGCAGCACTGATGCTGCTTCTCAGACTAAGCCAGACTCACCTCATGTTTCAGAACTCTCTTATTCTTGATTACCTTGAATTATTTTCCTTTTTTTTTTTTTTTAACATCTTTATTGGGGTATATTTGCTTTACAACGGTGTGTTAGTTTCTGCTTTATAACAAAGTGAATCAGTCATACATAAACATATGTTCCCATATGTCTTCCCTGTTGCGTCTCCCTCCCTCCCACCCTCCCCATCCCACCCCTCCAGGCTGTCACAAAGCACCGAGCCAATATCCCTGTGCCATGCGGCTGCTTCCCACTAGCTATCTACCTTACTGCGTTTGTTACTGTGTATATGCCCATGACTCTCTCTCGCCCTGTCACAGCTCACCCTTCCCCCTCCCCATAACCTCAAGTCCGTTCTCTAAGAGGTCTGCGTCTTTATTCCTGCTTTACCCCTAGGTTCTTCATGACATTTTTTTCTTAAATTCCATATATATGTGTTAGCATACGGTATTTGTCTTTTTCTTTCTGACTTACTTCACTCTGTATGACAGACTCTAGGTCTATCCACCTCATTACAAATAGCTCAATTTCGTTTCTTTTTATGGCTGAGTAATATTCCATTGTATATATGTGCCACATCTTCTTTATCCATTCATCCAATGACGGGCACTTAGGTTGTTTCCATCTCCGGGCTATTGTAAATAGAGCTGCAATGAACATTTTGGTACATGACTCTTTTTGAATTTTGGTTTTCTCAGGGTATATGCCCAGTAGTGGGATTGCTGGGTCATATGGTAGTTCTATTTGTAGTTTTTTAAGGAACCTCCATACTGTTCTCCATAGTGGCTGAACCAATTCACATTCCCACCAGCAGTGCAAGAGTGTTCCCTTTTCTCCACACCCTCTCCAGCATTTATTGTTTCTAGATTTTTTGATGATGGCCATTCTGACTGGTGTGAGATGATATCTCATTGTAGTTTTGATTTGCATTTCTCTAATGATTAATGATGTTGAGCATTCTTTCATGTGTTTGTTGGCAGTCTGTATATCTTCTTTGGAGAAATGTCTATTTAGGTCTTCTGCCCATTTTTGGACTGGGTTGTTTGTTTTTTTGTAATTGAGCTGCATGAGCTGCTTGTAAATTTTGGAGATTAATCCTTTGTCGGTTGCTTCATTTGCAAATATTTTCTCCCATTCTGAGGGTTGTCTTTTGGTCTTGTTTATGGTTTCCTTTGCTGTGCAAAAGCTTTGAAGTTTCATTAGGTCCCATTTGTTTATTTTTGTTTTTATTTCCATTACTCTAGTAGGTGGGTCAGAAAGGATCTTGCTTTGATTTATGTCATAGAGTGTTCTGCCTATGTTTTCCTCTAAGAGTTTGATAGTTTCTGGCCTTACATTTAGGTCTTTAATCCATTTTGAGCTTATTTTTGTGTATGGTGTTAGGGAGTGATCTAATCTCATACTTTTACATGTACCTGTCCAGTTTTCCCAGCACCACTTATTGAAGAGGCTGTCCTTTCTCCATTGTACTTTACTGCCACCTTTATCAAAGATAAGGTGTCCATATGTGCATGGGTTTATCTCTGGGCTTTCTATCCTGTTCCATTGATCTATCTTTCTGTTTTTGTGCCAGTACCATACCGTCTTGATGACTGTAGCTTTGTAGTATAGTCTGAAGTCAGGGAGCCTGATTCCTCCAGTTCCTTCTTTTGTTCTCAAGATTGCTTTGGCTATTCGGGGTCTTTTGTGTTTCCATACAAATTGTGAAATTTTTTGTTCTAGTTCTGTGAAAAATGCCAGTGGTAGTTTTATTTTCCTTTTATTTTTGCGGTATGCGGGCCTCTCACTGCTGTGGCCTCTCCCGCCACGGAGCACAGGCTCCGGACGTGCAGGCCCAGCGGCCATGGCTCACGGGCCCAGCTGCTCCGCGGCATGTGGGATCCTCCCGGACCGGGGCACGAACCTGCGTCCCCTGCATCGGCAGGCGGACTCTCAACCACTGCGCCACCAGGGAAGCCCTTTTCCTTTTTAAAGAATATCTCTGGCAGCTCTGAAGTAGGCAGCATATTCCTAGTGAATATAATGGAAGCTACTTTCTTAACTAAAAGCTTCAGGGCAGTATCTAATATTAGAAACAATTTTTCCCTCAACAAGTTCTTTTAAAATGCACTATGTTTTTACATGGCTTTGGAGGACTGGATTTTGAAAAATCTCTTTTCCAACTTATATCCAAAGTTGGTAAAAACAACCTCCCAAAGATAGAAGTTCCATTTCATATAAATTCTATATTTATGTGGGAGGAGCCAGAGATATATCATATATTGTAGCAGATAAACTGGAAAAAGGAGCAGTGGGCTATTAACAATGAAGAATTAAAAAAACGATTAAGAGGTGAGGACTAAGAATTGCAAATACTGCAGGCTGAGACAAGCTCAGGATTCAAACATACTGATTTTCAAGTCATTCTTCTAAATAAGGATAAACAGTATTTCAGCAAAGTAATAATTTATACTTGCAACAAATGCTATCTTATAAGTCTGTTAAAATTATTTTATTACTACCACTAATAGTGATGACAATATTCCCTTTTATTTCTAGGAATTCAGTAATTTAAAAATGCTTTCACATTTATTAGTTTATCAATAGCAACAAAAGCTAATTTAAAAGGAGTCTTAATTTCAAGATCTTCTGATATTAAAAAAAAAAATGTTTTTAAGACATGTGGGCATCGTCACCTATGTTGCTGAAAACACTGTTCTTAGGAAACCAGGCAGCCTTGTTTGATGTTTACTTCAGCAACTCCAGAATGAATATAAATGGCTGTCTGATATATGAATGTGAATGTGAAAATCTGGAACCAATCCTATTTTACAGAACACAAGACTTCAGCATTTGGGGCACCTAATTATTGCGATGATAGGTGAGTTTTAGCCTTGATCACACGGCTTACAGCTAGAAATCTGTTTCATAGGAGAATATTTCACGGCATGCAATGAATCTTAAAAACCATGCCATAAACATGCAAACACATGGTTTCAGTTAAATAGCAGATTCAAAACGAGCTTCATTCCTTTAAAACATAATTTGTATAAAAAACAATGTAAGACATTCGACACAGAATTTTTGATGTGCATGGCTGCAGAATTTTACTTTTTTCCTCCTTTAAAGAACTACCACGTTAAAAAAAAAAAGGGATTGAACGATTTTACTCTCTTCAGGGATTAATCTAAAATTGTTTCCTTTCTTTGTCACTTAAATTACAGTCATTCTTAAAACTACCCCACATTTTTCCTTCATTTGGGAATAAAGCTTAAATTTGGACCTGTACAAATAATATTACATTTGTTCTACTATTGAAGGCTGGTTCCAAATTATAATAAATAGCTTTTCTAGACCAGAACCCTTGAAATTCAGTCTTGCTTTATTGCTTTTGATATTAAGACTTTCTACAACTGTTTCAAGGCAAAAACTGTTCTGCTAATTATTACATACCTGGAAAAAAAATCCAAGTTTAAGCGAAAATGATCTCTGTAGAAAGTTTCTGCTTTTTGCACATGGTCATAGTAGGATTTTAAGGGCCAATGCTCAGCCAATGACCCTGACCAAGACAGTAAAAGAAATTCTTAAAAGCCACTCTACCTTCCTTCCTTACAGAAAGAAGGAACCTCTCTCCCTGAAAGATTTCATGAAAAACACGTAGGACAATACGCATTAGAAGTTATTTCCAAAAGGATGAGCACTATTTTACCATTGAAGCAGGTCGACTGCTTGTAACAAGGCTTGATCCACCATAGTTTGAATTGAGGCTTCCAATTGGTGCATTATGGGATGGTCCCAATAAACTGTGTATATCACTGTGACCAGCAGGCAAACTGGTGGAAGGTCCCACGGCATGGTTCCGCAGCACATGGATAGCATCATCCAGTCTGTCCAAACGATCCTCCATTCGAGATTGCTGTAGGGATTGAAAAAAGACATGGAGGTTACTGATGTTATCTATTAAATTCATTAAACTGCTATGTTTCCTACTTTGGGATATAGGGAAGGCAGCAAGTGAATATGCAATATCAAGTAGCTTCAAAAGAAACTACCTGTACTACGAATCAACAATGAAAGAAAGGATATTTGTAGACTATGCTAAATTAACAAAGCTTCAGAAGCAAATCACTGCTTCATAAAATCTATTCACCAGTCTAGCATGAGGTTATTTCTTTTAGCTTCTACAAAAGCTGAAGGCTACTCTACTGTGTCTGATACTCAATTATCATTGATAAAAAAGATAACCTGTACTTTAACACTGATCTTTGAAATGAGGGCAATTGGGGGAGGGTCTTCAAATCCATCAAATTTAAGTTGTAATTTTGTTTTAAGTGAATATTTATAATACCTATCTGAAATGGTGACCACATCCAAATGTGCTCTTTCACAAAACTGATGAAATGATATTATCTGTCTGTGAATATACACATGCCCCATACACAAACATATTAGAATTTAAGAAAATAAAAGCACATGCCAGTAGAGCTCTTTTAAAAAGAATCACACTCAACAAAAGCCTATTTTTACATATTGTTACAAAAACGAAAATAGTCATTGTTTGATTTTAAAAGACTCTGGAGTCTGTACAGGCTTGATGATTTTAAACGGATAATAGGAAGTATAATTAATTGAAACACAAAAAAGGCACCATCTAAAAGAAATAGTACCTCACAGACATCCTTTAAGAAGGACATTGCATCTTGCAAATGCTCGTGAAGTTGCTGCTCAACTCGATTTTTCTGGCAAAGTCAAGACAGAACAGGAGGCAAAGCACAGGTTAAGATTAACTCCAAAAGAGATGAGGAAATAGCTGATGTGCATGTCAGCATAACATGTTAGTAAAGTTAACGCGGAGACCTGCAAGATCTACTTGTATTAAGGTATGAGAAGGCTGGGATTTAACAGCAAAGTTATAAGGTTAGCATCTAAGTAGCACACATTGCTTATATTTGCTTATATGTGAGAAGAAAACTTTCCTTTAATTTAAAATGTTCTGTTAGTCACAGAAAAAGAACTTTTCTATTTGCAACCTGGAACTACTGAATGATAGCATGACTTAACATTCCATTAAGTCATCCTTATTTTGTTTTTATAATGCTTCGTAATTCTGTGGTAAGCATAGAAAGGCAACAGTAGTTAACACCCTACCACAAATTCTTCACTCTCAATACCTAGACAGGCTCCTTTATTCTACTGCTTTGTTTGTCAATGGTTTTGCTTGTACAATTTACATAATACATTCTTTTTTAAAAAAGAAAACATGGGAAACAATACTCTTCCTGACAAAAATAATTGATGCTACATTTAAAAATTTTAACAGAAATGTAATAAACTATACACAATATCATCATATGAGAAAGAGTAAAATACAACCATTTTGCAATGCTGGACTAATTTTCTCTTACTTGGTCTGTGTGTTTTTTTTTTCTTCTTTAAATTTCCTTTACATGTAAACACAAAATTATAGTAAAATTAAACCCTAGATCTGTCAAAGAAACAAAAATCCCGTAACACTATTTTAATACCAGCTGTCCTGAGACCAGAAGCCCGATGTTCCAAAGAACAGATGGTAAAAGGCACACCCAATGTGTCTTATATAGTTCAACTAAATCAGGCCATTTGTTAGCAAAGAATTCGTGTGTAATGCTATCCTACTGTTTTTTCACTGTTACTCAAGATTTTCTGGGAAAAAAAAAAGAACTCCACACTATTAGATAAAAGAGACCTTGTATGTTTCTCAGAGGCTCTTACCAGGGAGTGGAGTGAGTTTTCATAGCTTGGGGATGAAGGCGCTTGCCCTCCAGGTCTGGGCCACTGACTGGTACCTGTTAAAACAAAACCCAAAAGCACCCACACACCTTGGTTAACTCAGTGATCTTGATAATGTTCTAAAGGAAAGGGTAAAGATATATTGTAAGTGTGCGTAAATTTATGTGAAAATTTTTGTTCAGTCTTCAGCATGTTACTGGCTACTGATAAACCCAACATATTAAAATTTTTTTTCATTATTAATATAACTGTGTAGGGAGTTGAGAAAAAAACTATACTTTGAAACATAACTACATTTATGTTTGCATGTTCTTCACACTCTGTCCAAATGCACACATATCTTGAGAAAATGTACTTAAAATATGCATAATTTAAAATTCTGTCCCTCCCCCATATTTTTAGTCTTTATGATCATGCTATTAATGACTTACATTAATATTCACCTGATTCTCTATATCATAATTTGCTTAACCACCGCTACCTCACTGCTAGACGTTTTGGTTGCTTTCATTTGGCTATTATGAATAGTAACTGAATATCACTATATTATGAATGGTAATATTGTGTTTTTTCTTTTGGGGAATATGTCTAAGGATAAATAGCATTTCTAAGTTAAAAGGTATGAACATATTTATGATCCTTAATTCATAAGGCCAAAACTGCTTTCTAAAGGGTCATGTTAACTTGTGCCTCCAGTAATGCACAAACGCACCAATTTCAAATGATTGCAAATACATTTAGGATTATCTGCTAAAAATTTTCCCAACATAATTTACACCAAAACATATCATTTAATTTGGAAAATATCATCATGAAAATTTTGTTAAATGTTGTTTACTCTTCAACTTTAGAAAAGTGGCAATATAATAAAAAAAGGAGACAGAAAAAGCAAGGAGACAAGTTCAGAACAGAAAGAATAAAAAGGAAAAAAAAAACAAGAAAAAATAAAAGGGTTAATTCATTCATGTATTGGGGAGAATGCAGTGTTTTAAAATAGCTTTAGGGACTTCCCTAGTGGTCCAGTGGGTAAGACTCCACGCTCCCAATGCAGGGGGCCCGGGTTCAACTGGTCAGGGAACTATATCCCACATGCATGCTGCAACTAAGAGTTCACATGCCTAAACTAAGAGTCCACATGCCTCAACTAAAGATCCCACGTGCCACAACTAAGACCTGGCACAGCCAAAATAAATAAATAAAATAAATATTAAAAAAAATAAAATAGCTTTAAATAGCTTTAAAACAACCAAAATAGCTTTAAAAAGAAAAAGACAAAACAAATGATTGAAAATCTTTACTATTTCATGACTGTGCATTTGAAAGTAAGTTATGTATAGAAAATAATGAAGACTGTTCAATTAAATATATGGTTTTGTTCTTAACAAATCTTCAGTGACAAACTGAATTATCAATATATTAGAAATCTGAAGTTGGAGAAGGTTTACTTAATGTGTCTTGTTTATTGCTAAATGAAATTTTAAACTATGTTCCACCAGAGCTTGTTGTTGCAGGTTAATTCGCCATATTTAGGAAACTAAAAACTTATGGTAAATTGGAACTATTATAGTTCACTTTAGCTGAGTAACCTAGTAACTGTAGGAATAACTGTATTCCTAGTAACTGTACAAAAAATAGCCACTCACAGTTTTTTGTTTTTGTTTTTATTCTGCCTTTATGAAGCGAATGAGGTAAAAGATATGAATGCACTCACTCTGTGAACCTAAAGGTCTTTTTTTTTTTTTTTTTTTCGGTACGCGGGCCTCTCACTGTTGTGCCCTCTCCCGTTGTGGAGCACAGGCTCTGGACGTGCAGGCTCAGCGGCCATGGCTCACGGGCCTAGCGGCTCCGCGGCATGTGGGATCTTCCCGGACCGGGGCACGAACCCGCGTCCCCTGCGTCGGCAGGCGGACTCTCAACCACTGTGCCACCAGGGAAGCCCCTAAAGGTCTTTTTGACCATGAGATATTATTATTATTTCTTCCTGATGATAGATCTATCATGTAATCAATGAAGAAAAAAGATACATAGACTTTTGTAATTCTGGCCCACTGATGGCTCATTAGCTATGGATAAGAACTCTGGGGTTGTGAATGGAATTCAAATTCTAGACAGAGACCATAATGCTATAGAATACCTCTGACACTAGACAGATCTGCATCTTTGTCTTTTTATAAAACTAGTACATGAGTAAAATATACAGATTTATTTAGAATCATACTGGTATCTTTGTCTCTAGCTTGTGATCACCAACTGCAGCATTATTACACAAATAAGGAAAAACAAAAGTACAAACGCTAAAAACCTAAGGGGTTTCCCAGAGAATAGGTTATTTCCCCCCTTCCTTCCCTGTCACCTGCTATCTGGTGGTAGACATGCACAGAGGTTTTGGGCTTATACTACTTCCTTCTGTTAGATAAGGGCAAGCTTTCAACTCTTTATATAGTTAACAATTTTTGTAATTGCCCTGAGCTTTTTAGTGACCACCCCCAAAAGCTAGCTGTTATTCAAGGATTATAATAAATGTACTTGATATCAAAATTTATTGACTATTTCCAGAGAACAAGTTAGCTGACAAGAGAATCAAATTATTTGGCTAGAAAATCTGGAAAGGCTTTCTTTCATCACTAAATCTAAAATTCACCCAGTGTTTCTGATCTGTTCTCACTCTGAGTGGGATTCAGTAATATGCCACCTAATAAAACTGGTTAATAAATTTAGAGAATAGATAACATCATTTTGCATGGCTGAGAGAAATTCTTAGGACTATTTACCATGCATTTTCTTATTTTGTTAGCTGTTTCCCTTTGTAATCTCACCCTAAACTCAAACTTTCATGAGATACTCCACACTTGGAAAAGGTTGAATAATCCTAAATGTAGCACTGAATGCTTTGCTTTCCACAATCTGGCCCCAGCCAACCTTTCCACTTCCAATATGTGAAAAGAGTTCATAATCAGTCATCTCGATGACTCTGGATGAGCAGGTCAGGTACTTTCTTACATCTTGATCTTTGTCACACTTTCTTCTTTTATACTCAAAGTTCTTTCTCCTTTATACTCTCTTCATGAAGTACATCCAAGGAACTGTAGTTTAGAGTAAATTCTGACAGTTCTATTTTCATGTGTTTATCTCTATTTTCTCAACTAAACTGAAAATTTGCTGAAGTCAGGTAACTGCTTTAACACCAGGCATACTGACAGATGATAAAAATAAATATCTCATTGATGAAATGAGCCTAAACTGAGGAATCCTTTCTCCCCTATCTCCCCCTACTCCCTCTTTATTTTTATTGTGAATGTTCTGAAGATTGCTATTGAGTACTGCAATTATTAAACTTTTATTCACTGATATTCTAGAAGGAGGTAAAGAATTGCAAAGAAATAGAGCAGGAGCCCTGACTGGTCCAGGAACTTGCCCTGCTATGGGCTTTATACAAGATATCCAAAATCCCCTTATTATTTAATCCAGTCCAGACAAGAGTTTCTCTTCCTTTCAGCCTAAAGTATCCTAACTAAAACAATATCATCATCTCAGAAGCTTCTTTCTTGTAAGCATTTTCTATGCAGGAATGTTATGTTCTTAGTCTGAAAAGTTCCCAAGGAAAATGAGCAGGATTTAAACAAGAACGATGAATGCCTTAGAAACTGCCTATGTTGCTTTGCACCTGTGCAACTATTCTTACAAGGTCTGTCCTGAGTCTGACTGATGCTCAGGCATAAGGAAGAGGGCAAGTGTAGAGCACACATAGTGGGTAGGAATTTTTACTCTAGATGATAGGCTCCTGCCACACAAGGTACAAAATAATTTGTACATTATTATATAGGAGCTCTGGTTTGCTCTTTTTCATTTTTCCTTCAACTGTGAATACTTTATCACCCATTGCTTTCCTTTTTTCCTCCTCCCTTTCCATGTCTGCTCTGCCAGCCTGGGGTGTGTGTGTATGTGGGGGTGGTTATAAGAAGAAAACACTAGATACAGGAGATGAGACACAGAGATGCACCTGTATAAAATCAGTCTTTGATGCCATTTCAACAGGAATATATGAAAATATTTTTCTTTGAGTATGATTGCAGAACTGAAAAAAGAAGCCTATTAATACCTTCATTACACAATTTAACCTTTCACAGATCTTCATTAATCAGCTGAATTAAAGGTGGAAAGAGGATATCATCCACTAAACATCAAATAAAAATGGAGAAGGGAAGGGTAAGCTGGGACAAAGTGAGAGAGTGGAATTGACATATATACACTACCAAATGTAAAACCGATAGCTAATGGGAAGCAGCCGCATTGCATAGGGAGATCAGCTCGGTGCTTTGTGACCACCTAGAGGGGTGGGATAGGGAGGGTGGGAGGGAGACACAAGAGGGAGGGGATATGGGGATATATGTATACGTATAGCTGATTCACTTCGTTATAAAGCAAAAACTAACACATCATTGTAAAGCAATTATACTCAAATAAAGATGTTAAAAAAATAAATAAATTCCAAAAAAAAAAAAAGGAGGAGGAAATGTGAGATTTTACTTTGGACCATTATTTTTTGAAAAATGTCTAAGTTTCTGATTCTTCATTTTACTGATGTCCCTGCATAGATGCTGAGCTCCTCTGCTGCCTGCCTTCCCAACCAGTGTTAATGGAAACCAAGGACACTTTTATCTTACTGGGCTGGGCAGAGGAGAAGAGGCAGTGGGAACATACAGTAAGGGCCAATATAGCTACCTGAGATGAGTAAGTGAAACAGGCTGTGGCAAAAATGACACTGATAATTTTAGTAAAACTCTGCCAAGAGGGTGAGTATGGTTAAAGTTACATCATTCTTCCTGTAATTTCATCCCTCTGTTAAACAACAACTTTAAGTCAATGGGTCTTTCATAGTCCTGTCTATGTGGGGAACAGCTGTTCAGCTTTTACTAGACAGCTGAAGCCATGGTGTCTGAGAAAGTGGCAGAACCCACTAATAGCTGAAAGCAGCTGCCAGCAGTTCATCATTTCCACACTGGAATGCTTCTTAGCAGAGTCACAAGGCTAAATCACAGAGCACAGGTGATAGCCAGGGCCCTGATACACCAGAGCCTTGATTTTCAGAAACCCTGAACAATGCAAAAAGGCTTCACAGCAACAACAACAACGCCACATGGACTGAACTAGTGACTTTGATCAGGAATAGAGAATCATTTCTGAGGTCAACTGTTGGAGGAAAATGGCAATTTTTACACAGTTGTCTAATGTCTTTTCCTTAGAACTAATACATTTCTTCTTTAGCATGGTTTTTCTCCAAACACTGCTCAGGAAACACATTCCAAGTTTTATAGCTTAACAGATCAGATCCAAGCATCTTCTTGTAATTTGATTTATTCCTAATAAATCAAAAAATTCCTATTTACAATAATAATAGTTGTATCTCAACAAATTTATAGTGTAGGATAGTATCTGGAACTTGTTAAAACTACTGTAAAGAAAAACAGGAAAAAAGCAATGCAAATCTGAACACTTATTTAACTCCACTAACAATATTCATACACATTCACAAAGAGTTCTTTTCTTTAGCAAAAAAACCCTACATTATCCCCAAGAATTTATATATATATATGAAATAATAACTCAGTGGACTTAAAAATAAAGACAAACTAGTGCAGAGTTTTTCATTTGAGTCTTATACATGGTACGTGGAAAATACAGAGAATAAGGAAGAAGTTATATATACTTCTAAATAGCTTATTTTATTTTCTATGTTAGCTTATCAAAATTTTTGATTCATCTCCTTCTCTATATTTTACCTTCATCCCAATTGCTTAGCCTTATTTTTTATCCTGTTATAATAATTGTTCTTAGAAATTATCACAAATTATTTTAAGAATCAGAGAAGATATGAACAAATAATTCAAACAGGAAATACTTCAATATTCTCCAAAATGAACTCAGGAGAAGGCTCTGTTTACATGTTTTCTCAGGATAGAAATGATTTTTTTGGTGTGAGTTTTTACTATATTTTATTGAAAAATAAACTTCAAATATTTCCAAGTAGCCCTATGCATGTTATCAAGTAGTTAGATAAAACAAAAGCCTACCTGTGAGAGGTGAGGGTGATCCAACTGGTGTTGACGGATTTGATGGAAAACTACTGCTGGTATGGTCAGGAGAATAAATCTAACCAGAAAACAAAAGATATGCACATATCAGTGTGACAAAAGCAAAAATATAAATCTATTTGCATGGAGTTATTTCTATAATCTAAGCTGCCACCCTTAAGCCTCAGAGTGAAAAACTGTTTAATCAATTTTAGAACTATTCCATTGCATAAAGGCTATAGAAGCCCCAGTTTTAAAACTCGGATTAAAAAGTATCATATATATTCTAATATGAGAGGAATAAATAGATCATACCTATTTCTTTATTATCCTAGTTGAAAGTAATTTAAATTTCTAATTGCTAGAACAAAAAAGAGAAGTGATAAAAGAGAAGTGACTATAAAGTCAAGTCTGATAAACAATCTTTCTAGAATATACCATCTAAATAAATTTTATTCATTAAAAATAATCTTAGGAAACTGTTACCTTTTGAAGAGAAAAGTCCTAAAAATAGTTTTAAAAGTCAAAGAAAGTGATTTTTAAAAATAGTTACCCCTTATTTCTTTTAGAAAGTTGTTTGAGTAACTACATTTTTGCCAAATTTAGCTCCTAATGTTGTGTGAGTGTTGTAAAAAAATCAAACTTGTTTTCAAAGGATATTTTGTCACCCTTGGAGAAAGTGAAAAAACCCTGAAAGTTCTTAAAAAAATGTTCCCCAAATAATCTGTGGACTTTACCTCCTAAGAGGTAACATATCTGGATGCATAAATTTTGGTATTTTGGCTAAAGGTTTTGTTGCAACACTTTATATTTATTTCATATTGCTAAAAAAAATAGTGACAGAAATTCATTCAAGTTTACATAATTAACCATTAAACATTTAAAAAGTCTCTTTAATCCACGCACCAACGGTTCCTAGGAACTCCTCTCTAGGACAATCCCATTCCTATAACAGGCATCATAAATCATCTTCACATCTCAGCACTCAGGGCAGACAAATCAACTTATTTGGAGAAACTGTGGTCAAATATTTTAAATAGGAAAACTACTTGTGGGTGCAAAGTGTCATCCAATAGAAATAATCTTGCTCTGAGTAAGTTTAGAGCTCTAATAAATTTAAAGAGGCCCAAATTATGGCATATATGGGGTCTCAGCACTGGTTTTACAGACAGTATAATACGTTGAAAAAGTCAGATACTAGGACAGGCTCACGTAAAACAAAATTCCACAGGTCACAATCATCAAACATTAACAGCTTTCATTTTTTTTTTAAAAAAGAAGATAGCACCAATTAAATTGTAAGCATTGACTACAAATGAGTATATCTATACCAATTTGTATGATGTTACTAAATGGTAACTGGAAATCCCTTTACACACCAACTCTTTCCAAAGAGCCAGATCTAAAAGTTGTATATTCAGGTTGGAAAGTCATTTCATTTTATTAAAAATTTTTTTTGCCACGCCAGGCAGCTTGCGGGATTATACTTCTCCGACCAGGGACTGAACCCAGACCCCCAGCAGTGGAAGTGCCGAGTCCCAACCACTGGACCGCCAGGGAATTCCCAGGTTGGAGAGTCATTTTAGAAACGCACAGTTATCAAGAAGACTTCAAAAAACTTTATGGGAAGACTTAGTAATAGGGAAGTAGTATGCTATAACATCAGTGTTGTTGGTCTTAAAGTTGTCAAAGTTGTTACCTTTTAAAAGTTGTCACTTTTCACACCTGTGAAAATTAGCTAAAGGTCACATTTTGGTTCCTAATGGCTTGCATACATACAGTGATTTATTTCAACCATAAGTAAGTTAGATAACGTCACCGAACTTCAACAAAAACATATCTCAACATACCCTTTTATTTTTGTAAATCACTATTTCTCATGTTTATGATTCAAATAATTATAACTTTTATGAACAACTGATGCTAACATATGAAATATGTCTTGACTATAATACTGGTAAGGGAGGGAAGGGTTGATAACACTGATGGTGGGTGGCTGAGGAGTGAAAGAAGTTCCATTTCCATGCAAAACTTTGATTATCATAAACTAGACTAACTTGCTGACTTTCAATTTCCTTGACCATATGAATTAATCGCATGAAAGCACTGGAGAAACAGCATTCCCTGTGTATCATACCTCCCGCTTTGTTTTCTTCATACTGCTTACATTAATCCCTAATTGCCTAAATTTGTTTACTTGTTTATCATATGTCTCTTTCACCCTTTTCCCTAATGAAATGCATGTTCCAGAAGAGCAAGGACTTGGTCTTATTCAGACCAATGTGAATTACACAGCATCTGCAGTAGCTTCCGATTCTACAACAGTGCTGGTAAATAAATACTTGCTTAAAGAATGAATGATATCTTCCTTGAAAGAAGTTAGCATTTGGGTATCCCTTTTAAATCCTTGGATGTATAATTTTTACCCAGGCTCCTTCTCTCTTTTACTCTCTTATACAGTTCACTTAATGTAGGTTTTCCAAGAGCTCCAGTCTCAGTTTTCTTTTCTATTTACCTGTGTTTCCTCTCTTTGTAATACCATTCTTTATAAAGTATCAACTATGACATCCATGTGAATGACTCCTAAGTTGACACCTCTATCCTCCTACTGGTTGCTGGACCTCTCCATCTGAGCATATCTTTCTTTCATCTCAAGCTCAGTATGTCCAAACCCAAACTTTGCATCACTGCCCCAAGCTTCCCACCCTTCCCATCTCTACTGTTCTGTTTCCTCTATCTCAGTTAGCACCAGTATTCTCCTGGTCACCAAAACCACTCTCACTCTCCCCTCCTTTCTCCTGCTCCTCCACTCTTCCCACCATAGACACCAATGCTCACAATTCTCTATAATGTTTATGGGATGGGCATACATCATTCTCACTGCCATTACACTACCTTAAACTTTTACTAGAACTTATGGCTGGACTATTTAAGTCTTTATATTTTTAGTTACTCCCCGCTCCTTTCATCCCATACATAATTGACTGAGCTATTGTCCTCAACAAGTTTTGAACAAATGCCATATAGCACTTCCTGTTGTCTACTAAATAAAACAGAATGACATTTAACGTATTCCATTATCTGGTTACAAAAATATCTTTCTACCTTATAACCTACATAAAGCATTATATCAAACAAAATATTTTTTTCATTTTCTGAACACAGCTTGTCCTTGCAAAAGGCTTGTTTCTTAACTTCTCCCTGATGGAATTCTGTAACACATCAAAGCCCAACTCAAATGTAACCTCCCCACTGACACTCATTTTCACTTCCCTTATATTCTTAGTGTAACCTGTTACTTCTCTTTGGTATTTTACTTCACACTATGCTCTATGTTACCATTTTTCTATCTTCTCTCCTTGACTGTAAGCTCTTTGAAAGCAGGGACCTTATACTGTTCAACACTGAATTCATCATTGTCACTGTTTTGCACAAGTAGGTGCTGAATATTAAAAAAAAAAAAAACTTGAGCGATTAAATTGCACGTGAAATTCGCTACAATATTTTTTGATAAAAAAGCAGAATTCAGTAAATAGCAGTTTATCTCAGCATTTATAAAGTGGGGTTCAGTAACAGTAATACCCAGGGGAGAAAAAGATACTATTATAAAGATGAATTCATTTACAAATCAATTTTACGGTATAAGCTTTGAGAACAACAATATGGTAAGGTTCCAATATTTCTGAGAATTAGTGTTGATGTACTAAGCTGTCCATACCACAACATTAGGCAGGTATGGGCTTTTGAGGATATAAGCAGGCTATCAACCCTTATTTTCCCTGATAACTCTGCCATTACAGCGAAATAATCCCTAAGCACGTGAAGGACTGGTGACAACTTCCTTATCTCAAAGAGGAAGTTTATACTTTAGAGTCATTTTCCAATGACTACCTTGCAATGACTAAGCAAAATGATGTCATGTATAAAGTGGGTGTGGGCTCCTAAAAATCACTGTGAAAACAGGAGAAGCAGTACCAAAAGCATATCAACATGTAATTTCTGGTGTTTTTATCAAAAGCACCTTCTCCATTTGTATAATAAAAGGTATTTTCTCCACTCACTCATCACATTCCCTGGTTCTATTTTGCCCTAAATTAAAGTGATGACAGACAGAATTGTTACTAATACTTTTCCTGAACTGACAGATAGCCTGGCAAATTACAGGACTTTTTCTTGTCCCTTTTACTTTCATAAAAAGAACATGTATGTGGGAAGGGAGCAACAACATTAAAACAGCAGAATAATACAGCCTTTTAGATCACAGATCATGTCATTAAACTTCACTTCTGCAAATTTATTCTATTACCAAATGACATACAAACTATACTTATTCTATAGAAACTGTTGTGCTACTTTAAGAAATTCTAAACATAAGGCTTTATTTGACAAAGAGCATTCTAAATCAGGAATACATTACTTTTTGTACTTTCTGACCTTAAAGAACCCCTAACATAGATGTTTCAAAGAAAAAAAAGAGAAGGAAAAAAAATCAGTTACTTAAAAAATGGGGATGGGAGTGATTTAGAATCTAGAGCCTAAGCACAAAGTAAGAACTCATTCTACATGCAGTCCATGGTCCTCATACTGTTAAGTGACCAATGATGAATAACTCCCAATACCTTCTGCCAGGCTTAAACGGTAATATGCCTCATTTTACTGCAACAAATGAGGCTCCTCCTCCTATCAGTCATGGTCTATTCCAATCAGCAGGGTGCCAATAAGCCAGAAGCTAATGAAAAGGGCTTCAGACAAAAAAGAAACAATGGAGTGCTCCCAAGCCCAACCTTGGAACTGCAAGCCCAATTTTTTAAACACTACAGTGCACATTTCAGTTAATCTTTATTATGCTAATGTTATTGAGTCTAAGGAACAAAGAAACTTATTTCATGAATTACTTTTAAACATCAACTTCCCTGAATTTTCTTTTCTTTTGTTAGAGACTACTGACCATTTAACTATCTAGATTAAAACATACACACACATACACATACACAATACACACACATACACATACTCTCTCCCTTTCCTTTGCTCTGAGGTAGAAATCAAAACATAAATTATCACAAAGAAGTCTGATATAATCAACAAAGTTCAACAGTCTTCTTGTTTGATCTCCTCTAAATTAAAGACCAAGTGTTTTGATATGGTATTAGGCACTGAAATAAACCAGATGTTTCTTCTCTATATAACTCTCCACGGGCACAATCTTAAAGGGTTATTGTCTGGCAGACGTTCAGGGAAACACAGAAATGGCACGAATATCCAGATTCTCCTTTCCCTCTATCTACCCCAGTTTATTATCTAAACTAATGCATAATCCATAGGGCTTTGGGAACTTTGTGTAAATACTTTCATGTACAATTCTCTTTCTAGCTATCCTGAGATTAAGACCACAATTATCCAGGCTTAAACCTAAAATAAAGGAACCTTTGCGAATGTATTATCTGGCCTTACATGTTTAATCACCCAGTATTCTGTGTGCTTTTTAATACATAAACTGAAGAACAAAGGTTGTAACCTCTGTTTCACACATGAAAGACCATCTAAGACATATATCAGACATTTGGGGAGCTATTAGAAATAACTTCTAATGACAATAGCATGGCATTTCTCCATCTAAACCTAGATGCTGTATTTAAAATGTCACATTCTATAGAACTTAAAATTTCAAATACTCATGGTCACCATTTCCAAAGATCTGTAATACCTAACATCAAATTCTGAGACGCATGTCAGACTCTCAAATGTAATCCTCATAAAATTCCTTCTCCTCATCTCTTCTAATCCTTCCTATCCCCAATGTAATTTTTTGTCTGTTTTTCAGGACATTCTAAGAGCACTAAAGTGAATGTGAGTTTGTAATGGAAGTTAGAGAAAGAATGTGTTTGGGGGAGGTGTCTGGTGCAGACTGGGGCAGGAGATGGATTGAAGGAAGGGATCTGAAGTGTGCAGACTATGGCATGCAGTGATGGAGCAGATGGAATGCATCACCATCAGCTATGACAGAAATGATTTATGGAATGACCTGGCTGCTCCTGCCTAGTAACAACACAGGATGACAGAGCTGAGTTTCCATGACAACCAAAGCCCACCCACTAACTAGATTAAACATTCTCCCCTGGCTTCCACTCACACTGAATTTAGATCTTCTTTTCCAAATGCCAATTGGTTTAGCTAGTATGTTGGTCGTAATATGGCAGAATAGTCAAGGACTTGAACGGTAACTGAAAAGGAGCTTGGAGGACCACTGACAACATCACAAATTCCTGCCTGCCTATCTGCCAAGGATCCTTTATGGAAGTCTTCCTTGAATAAAATAAACAAAAACTTTTGAGAAAAAAGCCCCTGAAATGCAGGTTATACTTTTTTAAGTTGCTTAGTATCGAAAGTTCAAATGTTACTTGTCTTTCTACCTGTGAAGTATCTGCTACTGGATTCTTACAGAATCAGCAGAAGGAACTGGCAAGTCAATCAAATACCTGGGAGGCACTCATTTAATATTATAGAATAATTTTCTTCCAAAGTAGGTCGTTTACATCATGTGGAGTGAGTCCAGAATAAGTGAGACCACTCCCTTTAATCCTCATCAACACCTTGTAAAATAACAGTCACTGTACCACTGTCTTTCTGGAAGTGAAGCTAGTTAGATCAGATCTAATCTAATATCTAGGCTTTACCTTTCCTAGCCTGGTGATCCCTAGGGCAAGTTACTTAATCTTTCTGAGGCAAAGTTACTTAACCTTTTAAACCTTAGTTCCTCATCTGTAACGTGGGAATAATAATGCCAACCTCACAGGGCTTTCTTGAGGATTAAATGAAACGACGCATGTAAATGCTTAGTATAGTGCCTAGCACCTAGTAAGCATACAAATTACAGATGATATTTTTGTGGGTTTTGTTATCATCATCATCATTTTTGTCATATGATGCAAGACTGAATTCAACAAACATTTACTGAGCTCTATTTTGTGTGAGCCACCACTATGTGGTAGATGAATTTGACTTGGCTTCATTTCTCAAGAAACGTGTACTGCTCTAGAGTAACATTTATTTACAGAAACCATTCACAAAGAGGTTTATCTCTTTAAATTTCAACAGCTGCTTCCTACTACTCACACATTAAGTGGTCTGCCTTTCCCATGAACAGCAGCAAATGTGTTTGACAGAGTTAACTGCACTTCATAGTAAGACATAAGTAAGACAACTCTAAAAATTCTGAGAGGCATATCACTCAGGAGGAAAAAAGGAAGGAAGAAAAAGCCTAAGGAGAAACTTTAGAAAATACAAAGCAGAAGTACCTCTTAAATAATTAGATTTGGAATCTTTATGGACTACCGGTAAATGTTCTCCCAAAAGAGTGGATTTCGTTTCAATGTTTTAAGGATCATATATATTAAAACCGATCACTGCCTTTATTAAAGCAATTCATTGCTTTGTCATTAACATTCTGGTGTGATGTAAACTACTTGCTGAGGAAAATACTATGGGATTCCTTCAAATTAGTTTTACTCATTTTAGCGTGGGTTCTTCAATGAATCTGTTTTTTTCCTTTTTGGAAAGGCTCTCATCTCCTATGTCTTAAATGAATCAGCAGCAGATGCTTATTCTTTCCTTTAAAAAAAATATATAAAATACCTTCCATGTTAGAAAAAAATCCTTATAAAAGCACTTCCTTCTCTGGATCAGAAGAATAACTGAGTTATGTTTCTTGGTTCCACTTGACTTATTTTAATGGGCAACTCACAAAGTATATGTTTAAAACTAATAAACAGATTTAACTATTAACCTCAGTAATCTGTGCTTTAGATTTCAAAATGCCCAAATTTCTTTTTCTTTTCCCTACATCTGTTGCATTAAGACAAAAACAGATATTTAAACGGAAAGTAGAAGGACAGTTCTTGTGGGAATAGGGTGGGAAAGTGTTCTTGTGAATTATTTTAAGGGCAGTACAAATCAATATAAACCGAAAATAGCTCTAAATGAGTAATGAAGTGGTCCTGTTATAACTACACCCTTTAACTATGACGCATACTGCCCACAAAATCTAACCACTGCATTCAGCAGTGTAAAAATCATTCAGCAAAATATGTAAATTCAATACTTACAGATGCCAAAGCTTTTCCAAGTGCATCACCTGTCTGTGAGCTTCCAGCAGCATTTCCTCTGGTTCCTGAATATTTCAAAGAGGAAAACAAATTAAGAAGTTTAGCAGGCAAGGAGGCATGCTTTTTTAGCACTCTGCCATTATTTCAATGGTGTTCTCCATTGTTGTTGCACATCTGTCACAATAAACCTGCAAATACTCTGCATGTGTTGTATTTAGTAAGCTAAAGTAAAGGTGGGTTCCTTACCAGTTTGTACATTAATGAAAATCAGAAAGTTTCTTTTCCTCCTTTCTTTCATTTTTAAACTCAATACTAAAAAATACGTTGAGTCAAAAGGTACAAATTTCCAGTTATAAGTAAGTACTGGGGATGTACATGATAAATATAACTAACACTGCTGTATGTCATTTAGGAAAGTTAAGAGAGTAATCAAGGGTTATCACAAAGAAAAAAAAATTTTCTATTGCTTTAATTTTGTGTCTGTATAAGATAATGAATGCTCACTAAACTTATTGTGATAATCATTTCATGATGTATTTAAGTCAAATCATTACACTGTACACCTTACACTTATACAGCACTATATGTCAATGGTGTATCTCGATAAAGCTGGAAAAAAAAATATGAAAAGAACAAAAATATATATATATGTATTCAAAAATATGAGATTCACTATAAATCGCCAAATTCAGTTTTAGGGAGTTTTGCCAACCTAAAAAAGCTCACCTAGGATGCTATCTGATCCATTGATGGGAGGGGTGTGTGAGGCAGCAACATAAGGTGAACTGCTGGTACTGGCACGGTGGAAGCTGGACATTGGTGGAAGACTTGTGTTTATGTCTGTTGGTGAAACTGAGTGTGGAGGATAACTCTAAAGAAAGGGGGAAAGAGACATGATCTATTAAATATATTTTCTGAATAATATGCACATATAACTGGGCAACTACTATAACAGGTTAAAAAGAACATCATAAATTAGCAGCTGAAGAGCACTACTCTTGTCATTTACTTTTTCAAAAGGCATGAAGTAAACCTAGAAGTATTTCAAAATTCAGAAGTTTTGGCAGAATCAAATCTTACACTTGTAATCCAAAAGAAACACAAGTGAGGACAAAGTGTTGCTGCACCCTAGTCATGTGTTACAGCCTACCAAGCGGTCATGTGAATGAAGGCTGCCATAACTACTGGATTGAGACATGTGGGAAGTGGAGGTCCCCAGAATTCCACCAAAACCAGGCTGGCTCATCCCATTTGATGAACTCCAAAGGTCAGAAGAATTGTGGGTCCCATCTAAGACAAAAAGAGAAATATAAAATTTTCCTTAGCCAATATTTTTCTTTTATTTTGATGATGCTATAAAAATTCAAAGGGTACCCTCCAGATAGGTTTTTCTTCCCCTTTCCAACCTAGTCTTACATCTAGTTTTCTTCCCTCCAAACTGTATAGTTACTATGTTAAATGAAGGAAAAAAGCTTTATAGTTAGAGGGAGAAAAAGTAATTGAAACTGTAGTAGGCAGGTCATTATAAAAATCCTCACAAGACCTAAATTCATATCAGGGAGGACAATAAAAATTCCAAATCTGGAGATAGGTTGGATTTAACTTTTGGTTAAATGGTATACCCATATACAAAAAGTTCTTAATCTATAAGCAATGTATATTATACCAAACATTCTTAAACTAGAATAAAGAAGTTTCTCTTACAGAGAACCTAAGTAATGGATAATGACTATATTATAGTCAGCCTTCAAAAGAAATGTGTTAGCAATGACTTCACTCACCAATGTAAAGTCAAGGAACCATTTATGTAGTAATTTATTGCTCCCATAGTCCAAAACCACAGAAGACCAAATAAAAATGATTTGCTAACAAGAATGAAAGGAAGTGCAACACTTTTTCTCTCTTAAAGTCTTATTCTGTTCTATGATATTCACTTTTTATTTGCACTGATAATTCTAGGGGTGATATGAATCTGTAATTTAAACAAGAAACTAAAATTGTTAATAGCTTTTATACATTTAAATCCTAAAATGAGAAAGAGCAGCTTTACTCACTTTTCTCAACTGAAGTCCTTTATAAATTCAATCAATATTAGATGGGCACTCCGATGCTTCGCTGAGTAATCCAACTACATTGCAGTCAGCAATAATTAGCAATAGGAAACTTTAAAACTAAATTTTAATTTGCTTCAGCCAAACATATCTAGATAAAAAATGTCTGAACTTCTATACAGATATTCTCTTTCCTCACAACTTTAAAATATTAGCTAATATACAAGAGATAACTGTTGTAGTACTTGACAACTATTTGGCAGTACTTACCTTGCATAAAGAAAGTGCTTGCAAACATACTGGTTGGTGGCTTGGGAGATGGATAACTAGGAGATTCACGGTTGAAGTCATCTGAATTTGGGGATGGTGCATATACCTTAAAATTAAACAGGAAATTTAATTAAAATGTAAATGACTGTCATACCACTTATGTAAAATGTGTTACATTTCCTGAAGGGCCTAAAAAGGCCTATCCAATATCTAAAAAGGCCTACCACAAATCCAAACAAACGGCCTAAATCCTCATAAATAACGTCTAACTTGGATATTATCTACCTGTTTGTTTTTAACTGATTACTAGAGAAAAAACTATTCTAAATATCCCTGTAATGCATCTTTGTGTGACAATTACATCAGGTGGTTGAATAAAGTCACAAATGTTGACTTTGCTTACAAAACACAAATCCATATAGGCTCACGATTCAAAATGTGATAGTGGAAACTAATGTCTTTTGAATACAGCATGAAATAAAATTTGTTTTATTTTATGAATTTGTTCATAAAATCCATTCTTTTCACTGTTACAAGATTTATCAAAATCAAAATGAGTTAGACTAAATGTTACTATTCTTTATGACTGTTAAAAGTTAACTGTGAAAGGCACAACACAATTGTTCAGAAACTTCCTTAACTTAGTAGGGTTGGCAAAATTAAACCAAGTTCTGCTCAGGGGTTTTAATTCTTTAATTTCAAGTAGATTTTCAAGTCTGGCACAGCTTTCAGGAAAGGCTCATTTAATCTGTCAGAGCAGTATTAATTTCCTGTGGTAAACCTTTGCTTCAGATAAACAAAGTATGAACATTTTGAATTGGCAAATGGCCAACTCTGTCATTTCTCTGGAAAACTAAATGGGCATCCAAATAACTGTAATAATCAAAACATGATCAAACCATTCTCATGATGACTACTGAAACCAAGAAGGAAGACAAGTAAGTAACACTTAAGGTGATACATGGTCTGTTAAAGTAAAAGTAAACCAGGAGTCAGGAAGAATGGAAAGGTGTCCTACTGTGAGCAGTGTATGAAACGTATTTCTTTTGTTTAGTCTGATAAGGGTACAACTATTAAATTTTAATCCAAAATAAAAATTCAAAGTGTTCACTTAACGTGAAAAAAAGTAACTAGCTCAATAAAATTATGGGAGGATGCGTAAAAAAAAGCATCCACATACTTTTTGCATAAGCACAGAAGATTTCTGGAATTACACGTAAGAAACTTAATGGTTACACCTCTGGACTTATAACTGGGGAGGAAGACGTTTGCTTTATGCCTTTCCACACAGTTTGATATTTTTATCAAGTATACATTCCTATGCACTAATAAAAAAGTGGAGGAAGCACACACAGATTAAAATGGGAGCCAATTTTTTATTTACATAAACTGTCATTTATTCTTTCTCTGAGGCATTAACTAACTGTAAAGATTCCTGGCAAATTACCTAACCTTCTGAGGCTCAATTTCCTCATTTGTAAGATGGTGCTAACATTACCTGCATGGGGGGGCAGGGGTTGATGGGAAGATTAGATGAGATAATACACACAAAATGTTTAGGGAATTCCCTGGCGGTCCAATGGTTAGGACTCTGCCCTCTTAATGATGAAGAAACAGGTTTGATCCCTGGTTGGGGAACTAAGATCCCACAAGCCGTGCGGCCAAAACAAAACAAAACAACCTCCCCCCAAAACAAACAAAAAAACAAACAAAACCCACAAAAACAACCTGGATTCCTCAAGATGGCTAAGGCGCACAGAAGGCTCGAAAATGTTTAGCATGGTAATCACTCACTACGTATTAGCTAATAATATCTTTCTAATTCTTATTAAGAGCAGTTACACTGCTACATATTGTGCCTGTTTAGTACTCAAACTGCTATTTCTTATAGTTTTTGTCTGACATCATCCTACTTATATACAGTTCACCCTAGATAAAAGGTTAAAAAGTCAATTTTTAGTCTTCTTGCTAGCCATGCTACTATAAGCACAGGTGTGTCTTTTTAATGGACTGCCTTTCAGGTTAGTTTCCTACTTCTTATATCCCAGAGCAGAAAACACACACTTGTGGTACCTGAAAAGTTTGGGACAAGATATATTCCTAAGAATTACCCAGAAGGATCCTAGATAGGAGATTATGCATTATACATATTAAACATATTTTTCTAGTTCGGTGCTATGACATAAAGACAGAGTTAGAATGAAAGAACTGGATATACACAAATGTGTTTGCAATGTATTAGATAGGCTGATAGGCAGGAAAAGTTTTCAGGAAAGGAATTTTGTACTTTTTTCTTTTAATCAAGTTTCAGCATCAAAATTTAGCTTTAGCTAGATGTCCTCTGTCCCCTTTATAATATACAGATTTTTCCCAAACTATGCTGAAACCACAAACAACAAAAACGAGATGTAGAAAGAAAATACAAATGAGAATAAAATTTAGAAGACAGCATTAGAACATGTTTTTGTCACAAATGCTTATTTACTATGTATACCATCACTGATCTGAAAGTATACAATATAAAGTTCTCTAATTCTATCTAGCTTTTAGATTGAAACAGTATGTAAACCTCCCAATGATACTTATGAAAAACTCCAGTTTTGATGTGTCATTTCACACAAAAAATCTACATAATTTGTCAGTTAAAATTTATATATAATCTCCCAATATATATTTCTTTATCCTTATTTCTATTCAATTCACTATATTCCATACAAGATAAACTTACACTTTAAAAATTTTTAAATGTATGCAATTATAAAAGCAAAGAACTTCTGCTGATTTACAAAAGAACTTTTGCTGACTTTACTGATTTACAAATCGCTGTAAATAAAGGAGAATATGCTGATCAGATAATGGTTAATTGATGACTATCATGGAAAGCAAGAAAACCAAGATAAAACACATGAAGAAGAGGCTTGCCTGCTTGCCTACTCGTATGTAAAAATTTTGAAGCTGTATTGAGAACACAGGGCTCATTTTAGGGCAAAGTTGTTTTTAATGTTAGTCTCTATAAATAGACTTTGAAAAAGATAAATGGACTTTTAAAGAATAGATCTTATAAATGAAAATGGTAAAAACTCTAAATTACTATAAGTTTATCATTTATTTACTAACATAAGTTCAAAGTTTTTATCATGATAAAAATGTTTTGAAAACCATGGTTCTCAAAGAGGCCCATCTAACAGCATTTCTAACACACGACAAAAAACTTTACTTTTGGTATCTTAACCATAGCTTGCAAAAACATAGATGCAATGTTATGAAGCAGCAGTTGTGCCAGTTGCGATTTTTCAGATCAAAGAGTTCTTGCGGCAAAGCACAACTGATGTGGTCTCAAAGACTTTATTAACTCCAGATGTAGGAAAATAGTCAGCCAATTCCACAAAAAGAGCAAGTCTCTTTTAGTTACAATCAGTACTGGCCACAAATTAAAACCAGACTGCTTATGTCATCTGATCACCTGCACATAGATGCCAGTTTTTTCCTAGTTAATGATCTAATCACACATTTAAATCTTAAATATGATTTTGTATCACAACAAACAAAATTAAGAGAAAGGAATATGTGTGCTTAAGGTGATTAAAATCTACCAGGAGTCACACTATTTTAAAAAGAAACAGAAAAAGTACAATTAAGTAATTTAAGATGTTCTATTGAAATGTGGTAATTAGAAATTTTCTTTAGAATTCTAGCCTCCATTTCAGAATGTCAGGTTCAAAGTAGGTATCATGTGGGAATGTCCTTCTTTCTCAAGTACTTAATTTTTCTCCTCCAGGAATGGAAAAGAGAGAAATTTTGAGTGTTGGGTGAACAGAACCATAACATTTACCTCAACTTAAACGAATATAACTGAAAATCTAACAGATACCTCTCCTTTCATTGTTAAGTATGTTTGAAAAGAATAAATTCACAGTAATATCTCTACTGTCCTCATCCCATCAACCCAAACTTACTTTTTAAGAGTGACAGAGTACTTCAGGGATGAATATTTACATTACTCTATACAGTGATTACACAATTATCCTTGGAATGTTTTAGCTCATAAAACCAATTGGAGTCAAGTTAGCAAAAACATTCCTTTTTTTCCTGCTTGGGTGATTCAGTTTAGTCATATGGATCACCCCAATTCAGGGCAGTCCACTCTGTTTAGCTTTAGAGGCTGGAGGTGTGCACTGTGCTCTTGATTTCAGTGCATCCTTCCTGTAATTAATATTGGAAACATCTCTGCAAGGCAGAAAGGCATGATTTTCTGACAGTTGTTCAGCAAAGATGAAAAAAAGTAGAAGCTTCTGCTAAAAAGATATTTTTTTCTTTTTATCTTATCACATCCAGTGATGAATTAAAAGATGATGCCATTCCCTATGCTTTTAAAAATAGATCCAAAGCCTGTGTGGTACCCGATATCTTTAAATGTTCTAAATGATGAGGAAATGAATTGGGAAATTTCTTTAGTATGTGACAATAGCTCGCTAGATATCTTAATTAAGATACACTTCCACAGAAAATGAGAGGAATGCTTTAGACGGGCACTGTCCAATAGGTTTCTGTAATAATGGAAATGTTCTGTATCTGAAAAGACAGTAATGTACCTTTGTCTGTACAATACAGGAGATACATGTGACTACTGAACACTTGAGATGTGGACAGTACAAGTGAGAAACTGAATTTTTAATTTTAATTTAATTAATTTAAATAGTCATTTGTGGCTACAGGTTACTATATTGAACAATACAGGATGAAATCACATATTGAACAATACAGGATGAAATCACTCTTCCTTACCCACGAGTTTAAAATTAGATAAATTATTCTGAAAGAAATATTCTAGGAGTCTCATAAACTCCAAAGGCTATGAAACGAAAACCAAAACTCTTAAACATTTTGGGAACACCTTTATCTAATTTGGAAAGAAGAAAGACGGAGAAGCTTATAAATTTTCCTGAACATGCTCTAACACAGAAATTATTACCGATTATTTCATTATGTTTAGGCTTCTATTAGCGCTTTTGTCAAGATGGTTTGACTAGCAGTTCTCTTTAAGTTCCAATATGTTAAATACCATTAAACACTTTAATGCTAACATTAAACCTCCAATGTGTGAAAAGTTTATGCTAATAGCATAAATCATCTCCAGCATAATCTTTATCAACTTACCAAAATAATAAAGCAAAACAAAATCATTTGGCTAATTTACCCTACCATCATAATTTTAAAATAAAAATGTGATACTATATTCAGGAGCATACACTTAATTTATCTCATTTTATGTAACTATATTTTGTATTAAGCAATAAAAATTTTTCAAGATCTAGCTGAGTATCTAAAACCTGACAACTAACAAACAAACAAAACAGTTCAGGTCACTGGAAAAAAAGAAAACCCCAACCCAACTCAAATTCTAGCTTTAAAATCTAATTAAACCTCTGGGCCACTGATTTTAAAAGTAGGCACATTTAAGGGTCAACACTCAAAAACTAAGAAAGAAAAACTAGGTAATTATTATAAGAATTTTTTAGTTACTGCTGGTCAACCTATGCAAGTTTCATACACAATAATATACATAAACAGTTTCCTTCTACCGCTGCATTTTGTGGGACCTGAATTTACTAAAAAGAGGCTGCTTAAAAAAGAGTAAGTAAAATTTCTGCTTTAAATAATTGGACTCATTGAGATAAGAGTGCTAAGTAAGTAAGAGTTAAAGAAATTTTAGATTAAGAAATTTAACTAAATTTAAATTTAGTTAAATTTAAATTTAACTAAAAGTTAAAGAAATTTCCTAAAAACTATGCCCTATTGATTTTTCTGATCATTTTGGATCCACTGTTTTCTATGCATACTGACCTTATGCATAAACTTAGAGAAAAAGCATATCTTTAACATAAATGTCAAAATCTTAAAGTTTCTGAAATTCAGGGCTTCCCACTTTCCTGGTTCTTTCTTTAATCAAAATTAAAACCAGCACAACCCAAAAGAAAAAGACATTTAAAAATTTAAGTACATGAAATAGCAGTCTAATTTAAGAATCTCCTAATATCCAAGAATATTTAAACAAATGACAGATTTGATAAATATCTCAATGTTTTCAGTATTTTAATATTACATAAATGTAGTAAATTTTGCCGTAAAGTCCAACCTACTACTCAAGTTTTTATGGTAATTCCAAGCCTATGGGGGGGGAGGAATATTTATATAGCTCCAGTACTAAATACTGTAAGAACTGAAACCAAAAGGCATCATAAAGCAAAATGTCTGAAGTAGGACTAACTAAGGGACACACAAGCTATCCATGAAAGATTCTTTTCATCTAATTAGTTAGCCTGATAAAAACACAACTGAAATTTCTGTAAAAGGCATAAATATATGTTCATATTTTCAACACTCATAAATAAAAGGACCAATATCTTTTCCCAAGAATTTCCGGAGAGCGATTTGGGGTGAAATAATGTAAAATTTCCTTTCTAACAACGATAAGAAAAAGAATTCTAGCTTTCAGTACAAAGCAGCTTAAAATCAATTACTACTGCTGCTGTCTAAAAAGTATAGTTGAGTAATAGTGATTTTCACGTGTGAGAATTTCTTCTTAGGTAAGTCAAACACATTTTAATTAATCTTAACATCACTGAGCGTATTTTATCAGTTCTTTATTGTAACCAGTATCATTTTTATAATAAGCACAAATTTTTTTCCTGAGAGATAAACCATGGAATTTTTAAGGGACTGGGTTTGAAACTTGTATGCTAGGATAATGTACTGAACAAATCAATGAGTGTCACTTCTTCGCTATCTACATTTTAAAAATATTTAGACCCAACAATACAGCACCTGATCCCTTTCTTCAATATGTTCATGAGCTAGTGGAAAGGAACATAAATTTCCTTCTAAAAGATTAATAAACCTGACCCGTGACAACATATTCTCCTGGCAGAGGCTTAACTTCCTGGTATTTGTGTTCACTTGAATCAAGAAAAAAAGACCTTCTTGGATTCATATCTAGAATATCGTCTCATACATTTTTGATAAAGGGGAAAAAAATCAAAGCAGATTTAAGCTAAACTCCTTGTCATCCAATGTCTTTAGCATTCTGACTTCAGAGAATGCTTAAATGACTTCATGTTTTCCTCATCATACAAATGTTAGATTTAACCCTACTGGGCCCATAGCCAGCCTGGAAATTCGAGTTAATTAATTATATACTTTCCCCTCTCATGCTAATTAGCAGTAAATCCCCAACGGAACAGAAATGTAGCTCTATATACTCTCATATTGGTTTCTGTGCTTTTATTAACTGAAAATGTTTATCTGAAAAATAAATCTTAGAAGTATTTACAACGCAATTTTAGCTACTTGCTGCTCTAATTCTTATGATAATACAAATTATGTGGGGAGGCAGGTGCCAAAACCATGGCTATACCAATTTTCACTACTACGGGTTCTATTAGAAGAGGCCTTCTAATTTCCTGCATTTAAAAACATATCTAGGATAGTTTTAAGTTCTTCATCTTAAATAGAAACTAGTAAAAAGCTGCTTGACTGACCATATCAATTAGTATTCATAAAATTGTAAGTCTGATCATACATGCAAAACATATTTATTTGTAAGAATGGCCTAGTGTTTTTCTCAGTGACATTTTCTTTCCAACGGAGTACTTTGATACAACCAGTAGTAAGGATAAGTGAAATCTGGCCCTCTGCTATGGAGACTAGTTTACTTGTCCTTGGATGATAGAAAAGAGAAAACCTGCTCTTAGGAGACAGACCTGGGTTCAGTTCTGGCCTCAATATTTAACTAGCAGGGTGGGGCTTAAACAAGTTACCTAACTTCCCAGCACCAATTTTTCCTTACTTATAAAAGGAGGCTAGTAACAGCTAAATGACAGAGTGGTTATGAGAATTAAATGAGGTAAACATAAAGTCCCCAGCGTAGTTCCTGACACAGAGTAGCCCTTATGATCATGTTAGTTCCTGTCTCTTCTTTCCCAGATTCCATACAAAGAAGGTGAATATTCAAAATGTGTTTCTAAGCTTGAGTTTTAAAACTTGGATTTCTGTGTTGTCTCTAATAATAAAATAATCCTCTGAAATAATGAAAAGAGCATCATGCCTGTACTTGCTGCAATTTTTATACCTGGAACACTTTATAGCATCTTCAGTTCAAGGCCTAGAAAATGGAGGCTGATGAGATAGGTGAAGAGAACAGGAATCCTCTCCTCCCAAAACTTTCCTTCCTTTACCTCTAAGACTTTCTACCTTTCGGCATAAAGGACACAATTGAGTCATATCAATGAGAAAACTGAGTGCAGGCCAAGTTCTTTACAAGTAAGGAATCTCAGAAATCCATTATTCCTTGCTATTTTTCAAAGTTCAAAAAAATAGATAATATTCAAAGTGATTTTAAGTCCCCTATTTATCATAAACACATATTAATATCTTATAACATGGCACATAATACAGCTACACAAAAGCTACATGTGATATAAAGCATTAACCCCTTCTCTTTTCTGATAGTGGGGAAAACAGGGTTAACATTTTTGCCTTTTTGCCTTTTCTTTTCTGCACATAGATGCCCAAGCCTCTTATATTTCCAACAGTACAATACGGCCACATAATCTTAAATAACAAAATATGAAAAGGCTCTTCTCTTATTAATCTCTTTTTTCCTAGAGTCTGTTCAGTCTATTTATTAAATTACCCCAAGCATCCTTAAATATATGGAAATCAACTTGAAAATTTAAAAATAAAAACCGGAAAAAAAAAAGGAAAGCATTTTCTTTAAGGCCAGTATCACTCAGGATTTCTCACTCTTTCATAATACCCGTAAAAGGATCTTAAAAATGAAATCAAAATGTTAATATTCAAAATATAAATCTGTCCTATCATCTTAAGATAAATTGATAAAATGGAGTTAAAGAGTGAGCTTAAATTTAACCGGTTCATTATGAGAATTATACAAAAATTCTATAACTCAAGTGAGGAAATACATTTCACTTAGACTCTGGCAACGTTAAAGTGCTACTTTTTACTATAAAGCATTGATGGGCAGACATTTCCCAATATATACAAAGATGAAGTATTTACCATAGTCTTTGGATAATATAATTACATACTATACGATTTTCTTATTGAAGAGTTAGAACAATAATAAACTAGATGTGGTAAAAGTAAAACACATATAAGACTAAGGGCTTATGATACAGAGGACTAAGAAAATATATCATCCTTTACGCATTTTTCAAGAACATAAAAGTCACCTTTGACCTATATCAAGCACAGGCTATCAACTTTCAGGCTACACTTTTCTAACATACCAGCCATGTCATCTACCGTAAGCCTGGAAATACTTAATACGATCAAAGCTGTCCCCCACCCCTCCACCCCTAAATGTAGAACAAAGAGAAATGCTGTAATAGAGTGATCTGTGCTCTTGAAAGAATAAAATCTAAACTCAATCTGAGTTATAGTCTCTCTGCTTCAGGGGTCCTGTATGATTAATTTTACTAAACTTGCACACACACCATTTTCAAACAGACTATTTCACTTAGAATAGGACATAAAAGAAAAAATTTTCACATTTGAAAGACAGTTGCCAAGGAAATTACATAGAGATCAAGTTATTTCACTTATACCACCCATCTAAACCTACCTCTCACATTCTCCAAAGCTCTGTTTATATGGCTAGTGTGAACACATACTTTTTAATGAGTTTAAGGATATTTTGGCTTGATTGTCATCTAGTAAGAAAGCTTACTGAAAAGTTAAGAACCAAATGCTAACGAAGTCCAAAGAGGCCTTACCAAAGCAGTCAGAGAACGAAAAAGTGCTTTCATTAGTTCTCACGTACACTGGTTAAAGTCATATGCTACTTTAAAACATTTTCAAGTGATAAAAAGGGAAGGGACCAACATAACTGACTGTATACCTATTTTAGGAAAATGTGATTCATTTTTTTTATAACTTCAAACATTAACATTAAAAATGCCTCTACTCCTGACCAAAAAAAATTGCTAAAGTCATTTATGTATTTAATAAAACACCTGAGCTAATACATTGTTTTGGAAAAATTGAGGAGGAAAATACTGTATTCCTGACATAAACCCAAGATTGCTATTCACTAGTATAACATTTTTATGTTTATCAACTATCTTATAAAGATAAGTCCTATTGAATATTCCAGAAGTTCACCTTCTTTTTAGAATACACAAAATCCTCTGACTTAAAGATATTTTTGTAGAAACATACTAAGTAATTAATACAGAGTAATTAATTTAAAAAACAGAGAAGTTTTACTTAGCAACACAGAAAGGTATTATTTTAAAACATCTAACCATGTGCTATAAATCGACCAGAAATACATTCTTTGGAAAATGTATAAATGCACTCTTTGAAAAATAGTGATTTATTTTATGAATCTGTACAGGGTCAAAATTCTAGTTTGATTGGAAACAGATGGTATCTGAGTAAAGTCAGGCTCCGGACCTGAAACTCCAAACAGGAAATACGGCCCTCACTAGCTGACTGCTTCCCTAATCATTCCCAGAGCTTCATACTTGTTATTTTTATGAATATCTAAGATGACTTTCATCTTTCCCTTCTATCTACAAAGCATCAAGTAATCTTCCCTCTTTCTCTCTCTCTGTTATATATGTATTTTACATGTAGATTATATGTTTACAATATAAGAAAACATTAAAACTAATGTACTTTCAAGCTCATTACTAGTAAAGACATCAGGCATTAAAAAAATATCCCACAAATTCAAGTTTATTTTCTATATTATTTTAAAAATAAAAGCCAAAAACTATTGAGTAACCGTGTCAAAGACAACTTTGCTAACCATACTTACAAAGAAACATACAATCTTAACGTATTACAGAATATGATAAAACAAAACCTCACAGGTTTTAGTAAAAAGTAATTAATCTACCCTCCTTTCCCTTAAACCAGTTAGAAGCTATCTGAACAAAGAAAAAGACTTACCGTTTTTCCATTGTAGTAATACATCAAAGAATTGCTGCCCATTCCAGGGACAGGATAAGCACAATACATGTTGATTTTGAAAATGTTACTGTTTGCAGCTAATGCACTCAGCTTCTCTCCAAGACATACATCCACACAGCCAAACAGAGTTAAGTCTTCAGCACTATGCATCCACACATGATCTACTCAAAAGGAACTTATGCAAAATAGGACTGAACCAACTCACGGAGCAGAGAGGGAGGGTTTGTGCTGTAAGTAACCTCTTTCAATCTCTATCAAGTCCTCACACTGGTGGAGGATACCAATAAGACAAATTCTGGAATTTTAAAAAAATACAAGTCACAAGTGCTAAATAATAAAAAGTGATACAGTGTCTTGGAGATAAATAGCCCAAGGAATTATTAATATTGTCATATATATAGTATATATGTCTCTTACAAAGAAAGACAAACTGACAGATCTGCTAACCTATTTTTAGTTTAAATTAGAGCACTTGTAGCAGGGAAACCTAGCTTGCTACACCTCTAGCAACATTACCATCTGGCATGGCCTACAGTTGCTTCTAACGATGATAAACACATGATCAAGCAATCAGGAATTGGAAACACTGAATCATGTGTAACAAGAAGGATCTAAACAGTTAAGCCTTGTACAAAGTCACTGCCTGGAGAAAGCGGACCTGTCATGTAAGTACCTCTAAACTAGCTAGAACAAACCATGATTTTTTATGTTATAAAAACGGTATGGAAAGAAATTTGAAAGGAACACATTTCATGAAAAAGCTCATTCCAACAATTCAAAAAATTATCTTGAAAATAAATGATGTTTTTAAAACATAGTATTTAATATAGGTTTTCAATTATAAAGCTCCTTAAATTCCTCACTCATAACACCAATTAAAAGTTTATAATGGACTGCACTTTCCTAGAATATGTACTAAGCAATTCGATAATTAAAAAGAAAAAACAAACAAGGTTTTGTTTTCCCTTACATAAAAATATGAAAGGCTGGTATGTATAGACAAAATGTGCACTGTAGCTAATAAACTAAAAAAGATTTCTTGGAAGTCTTTCCTCCAAGTGCATTATAGTTCTTAACTAACACTTAATATATTCATATTTTTATGTTAATGTTCAAATTTCTCAAAAAGGAAAACTAATCAGTGTGGGAATAAACATCTCATAGATTTAAAAAATTCATTATACTTAGAAGTCAAAAGGTCTTAGACGTTGTTTTGCCAATACTTTGTTTCTCACACACAAACATATTTCATTATTTTAAAAAATTTCAATTTGTCTTTTGGTGTGGATTCTAACCCAGAAAAACAGAATAGCAACTTTTCTTTCCTCTCATTTCCCCCCATGAAAACCTCTTTGTACTATCTCTTCTCCCTGTGCCTTGCAGGTTCTCACAAAACTGTTAATCAGAGGACAGCTCACAAGCTGCAAAAAAGGGACACATCACTTTTTTAAAGGCACCTTTCATGAAGCAGAACTGCTCTAAGGGAATATTCTAGGAATATTCTATAAGGGACCCCCAAACCCACCATTTTTATGAAAAATATTGATTAAAATATAACAATAAAATCAAATAAGACAATAAGGCCAGCTAAGTTCATAATGTTTTAAAAGCTTATGGTGTTGGAATAACAATAAAACCTCCCCACATTCTCCAGATATAGAAAAGGCTAAGCAGCAGCTGCAAAAGAACATCACTGTACAGCAGACCATTAAAATGCCAGTCTGCAGAGTGGCTTGTAACTTCCTCCCTCCTGAGAGACCACAAAGACCCATTTCAATCCTTAGAGAACTGTGTAAAAAGCGTTGACTTACAATTAACAATGCCATGCCTTAAAACCATTCAAGTAAATTTTAGTCTTTTATAGACATAGTCTCTCTCTGACAGAACAGCTTAAAAAAAAAAAAAAGGAAAATCAACCATCCAAAATAAAGTTTCCTTTTTTCCTTAATGAATAAAAAAAAAACCAAAAACTTACTTTTAAAATAGAAATTTAGGGGACTGGGGGAAAAGGGCAGCCACAAAGCACTTCAACATTTTCTTCCTACAATCAGTAGGAGGCTCAGCTTCAACCTGAGAAAACTTTTATATATTGATTTTAAAAAATCCACCTACAGTAGTTAGGCTTGTTTCTTTGGGGTTTGCCAGAAAAGAGAGAGTACTATGATGTTTGTTAAAACAAACAGCATAATGTAAATCCAACTATGCAATCTTGGCTATTAAAGCACAATGAAAATTTGAGTATTTCATTAACAGTTCTTTATTTTAGAGGCAACTATATGGTATTCTGAAAGTAATAAACAAATATCCAAGTTTAAAAAGTTCAGAGTAAAACCAGACAGCATAATACTCTTTTACTGTTCTAAAGCAGTTTGTTAAGGAACTGGATAAGACTTGCTATTAAACCTGAAACCTGAACTTTGAAACATAATAGTTTCTAAGCAGAGCTGAGTAATTAATTAAAAGCTTTTGCTTCTACTTTTCATTCCTCCTCTCAGAAACACAGATACAAAATCCATACATGTGCTTAAATGTAAGATGGAGCCCCCCCCACCATGTACCCAACACAATCACTTGGTATACACTACTGCCTATACTGAGGGCGGATGTAGAAACATGAGGGAAGAGAGAAGAGGTGGGGGGTGGGTGGGCATTTACATACATATGGCATTAAATTTATTCCTCAAAAACAGCAAATCATCAAGAAAACTGGTGGTAATTTAAATAAAATAGTCCCGTATTTTACTCGTATGCTATGGTAATGTCCTTCAAGTTTGCTACTCCAAAATAACATCTTTTTGAAGTCTGCCTTACCCAAAAGAAAGTAAAACTGGTTGATGTAGACATATTTTTAACAGTTACAAATTATCTTCTATGATAAAGTCCTTTTTCTCTTCCTCAAAAATATTTTTTTAAAAAAATCTAATTTAATCTATGTAACAGCTGCAGCACAATTTTTTTTCTTAAGCAGAATCATATTACAGGAAAAAAATGCATATAGATGGATCAAGTGCTGCTCTAGTCAATGCAGTTGTTTAATCTTTGCCTCTTTTTTTTGAAGGAACATGTCAAGGGTTAATCCTATGACTCAGTCTGACAAAACGAGTCAGCTGGAGACAGGGCCACTTTTTAAACCTGATTTCAGACAGACGTGCAGCCTGCACAGGAGCTCTGAACTGTCATGCACTTTTTATCCTGAATTGTTTCCACCCGCAATTCTACGTAATCACTTATGTGTTATTCTAAGATTATGTGATCTGACTCAATATTCATGCTACCTAGTCCAACAATCTAAAAACTCACCAACTTTTATAGCAAAATGGGCATTACTGTACACACCGGCAACAAGATTAATGAAAATGTCAGAGAACCCTGAAAAAATATGACTTGGAGCCATACATCTTTTATTAGCAAACTGATTATTCCTGGTTTGAGGATTACTGCATTTCACTGATTTTAAAATATACTTCCCTGCCTTCAATAGTTCAGGATGTGATGTTTATTGCCATTCCAACAATCATCAAGCACAGACCTAAACTAGATAAGAAAAAGCTATGATGTGTTTTGCCTAAGCAATTTACTTCTTTCCAGAAGATTTAGGAAAAAATGTTTCCAAAAAACCTACTAGGTAGAGACCTTCTGGCAACTTCAGTTTAAATTCCAGGCCCTTATTTCCTTCTTATTTTTCTGTTGACTGGGAAACAGATCATCCTCGGAGAGCTATGCAAAATTTCCTGGGGTTACCCATGCAATATTTTAATTTATTTTATTAGCTCTTCTTTATCCCTGATATTTGGATTGCTATAACTCTCAAATCTGTTTTTTAAACTATCTTAAACACGAATGTTTCAAGAGTGACTTAAAATTCTAAAAAAATTTTAAAAGAAAATTTCAATTTAACTGAATTACACATCTTGAATTAATTAATTAATAAAGGCCAGTTAGTGGTTAATATTATTGTACATTTTTTCTAAAATAAGCAGGCAACATTCCAGTGTCCCAAAAGGCCAAAAGATCTGGCTGGAAAAGTAAATCTAAAACCCACTCATAGGATTCCTCATGAAAAGTTTCAACATTATTTCTAAGTGAATCAATTCCTGGAAAATAAGACTTTCAGAGTGAAAAACAAAGCTAAACAAAGTTCACATGTGAATAATTCCACAAATGAACTCTATATATTCCTGCTTTACGAAACTCAGTAAATAACTAATATGTTATTGATTGCAAGGGAGGTGCGGGGTGAGGATAGTTTTAAGAGCATAATAAATAAGAGAATCTACAAGTAGGAAGATACAAAAGCAAAAGCAAAAATGTCTCCTCTTCCTTATTTAGCATGCAGAAAGATGACTAGTAAACGAATACTGTCTCCTAAACGCGCAGTAAGACACCAAAAAATTCCAGGTATTATATCTGAACATTATATTGCAAATTTTTCTAGTATATGCTGCTTTGTAAATAAAGTCACTCCTAAGTGTTCAGGAAGCTGGTCTTCTGGTCTTTTTCTAATATTTAGAAATATTATTTTTCTCACAATTTAGAAAATTTACTTTTGCAAAAAATAAAGCAAGAATATAAAACTCTAGTGAAATAATGCATCCCTCTCAAACCGATCCACTAACAATCAGTACCTATTATTTAAACATAATAATGCTATTTATCTGAAATCATATAATGCATCTTCTAACTCAACAATATTACTCTCATCTATCTTGCTGATAACTAATCAATCAGTAAAAAGGCTTCCAAATACTGTCTTTCCACTGTATGAAAAGATGAAAAATCAAAGACCTGGTTTTCTGATCTTTCCTCAGGTGATATTTTGAAAAACTGGTTCCAATTATGCCTTAGTTGTGAGTACCTAAATCCTAGCCAAACCAATAATCAGAGTTATATTACAGATTGGTCTGAAAACTGGTACACAATTTACTTGGATATTGATTGGAAATGAGGAGCAACCACCCCCCCCCACCACTTCTCAGTAAAATTCATGCTAAAGTTCACAAATCACATCATCTGTCTCAGACATAGAACATCAGATTTCTTATCATCTCTTTACAAAAATCTCAAGCCTAACATGTGTTTTAGAAATGCTTAATGCTTAACAAAATAGAAAACACCTATCTGTATAGCCAATGTAAACAGTCAGCTGTATAAACTGCATTTATAGGGCAAAAGAACACTTGTTTAATTCCCCTTTTGACAACCATATGACCAAAATGAGGATGTGTAAAAACAGCCATACCTCCTGGAGGAGAAAAGCAGATAAATCTCTTTCTGAGGTAACTAAATAGTATCCCTCTGACATCAACATGAACAGAACTGACAGATCATACAAAGCTTCTAAAAGGCAATCATTAAATACCCCTTCAAACAAGATAGAACTGCCACTACTGAGAATATATAAAACATGAAGCAAACTTCATGTTTATCTTGATCATAAACTCACTATGACAAAGCAGTTTTCCTCGAAAAATTAAAGTGGGGAGTCCCCCTCCCTAGTAATTCCTGCATCTCTTGGCTGTCCATTTCTTTCCCCACATGAATTGCAGTTTGTCACTTCTCATTTACCACTTGAAATAACACGGTAAGAGATTCATTAACTATGTTGCAACTTGATAATTTTCCTGCAGATGGCTCTATAATCACAGCACTAATGGTGTGTCTGCGGGTAAAAAGAAGTTGAGGAGAGTATCCAGGTTTTAAAATTCTTTAATAAACCAGCACTCTGATGAGCTTTCAAGACTGGGACAAGGCATTGCACTACTGACTTATTAGGTTACAACAAAACAAAAACTAGAAGCAAACAAAGCTATTATTTTAAACCATAAAGGTAAACAATTTGATCTTGGGTCCAGTTAGCTCTCCCTTAAGGAAAGTGCTCCCCGGTTTTTTATTTCTTCTTTGACCTGTGTAATTTTTTTCTTCTGAGCTGGAAAGTACCAGATCCTTTCGATTTATGAGAAATGGAACAGTACCATGATATTCTACTCTATTTTAAATTTATTTTTAAAGAGACCAGAAATAACATCTGCATCTTACTTAGCCCAGAGCCATTTCAAGAATCTGCAACTGGAAACTCTAAATAACTTATACATTAAGTTATTTCTGGCACCCAATCTATGTTTTGTTCCAGTAAAAATTCTTGCTAGTGGTAGTAATTTTTTAATACTTCATACCTCTAATTAAGTACTGAGTATCTACCAAATCATCCTGCCTCATATTTGTAATGATCAAGTAACAAAGAAGAGTTCATTTTAGCTATACTCACTGGAAGAAATCATGCAGATCCTAAATTTATGAAAAGACCCATCTTAAAAAGAGAATGGGGGCTTCCCTGGTGGTGCAGTGTTTGAGAGTCCGCCTGCCGATGCAGGGGACACGGGTTCGTGCCCCGGTCCAGGAAGATCCCACATGCCGCGGAGCGGCTGGGCCCGTGAGCCATGGCCGCTGAGCCTGTGCGTCCGGAGTCTGTGCTCCGCAACGGGAGAGGCTGCAACAGTGAGAGGCCCGCGTACCGGGGGGAAAAAAAAAAAAAAAAAGAAAAGAAAAAAGAGAATGATTTCTAACCATTAAATTCTGGTGACCAACTCTCAACAAAAGCCAAGTAATACTTCAGTTTGAAAACATATATGAGGATGGTATAATAAGCAGGGGAGGAGATGGGAGATAGTGTCAGTTTAAAGCAAAACAAAAGTTTCAGTAATGCTTACTTAGTATGCTTCACTGGTAAAGGCAATATGCCACCCCAACAAGTGTTCCTTACCAGACAGGTTGGGAAACACAGTCACAAAACTCTGAAAGAAGAAAATGTGTTAAGCTACTTGTTCTATGCATCTCTATCACAAATACTTACAGTAGGGGCAGAATAATTCTCCCTACCACTCATTAGTACTCTGTAACATGAGATAAGCTGCTCAGGTTCCAGACACTGTGGCGTCATACCATATGATGAAAAAGAGCATAGACTACGAGTCAGGAGACAGGGATTCGGGTTTTAGCTCTGCCTCTTAGGAAGCATGAGAGCTTAGGCGAGGTCACTGAATTTCCCTGACTCTGAGTTTCCATTTCTGGAAAACTCAGGAATTAAACTAGGCCAAACATTTCCTAGCCATTTCACCAACAGTGAAACCTTTTATTACCTACTCCACCCCAAAACACTGAATTCCTATTCTGAAAGATTTTTGTCTCCCAAACTTTTCTTGAGTTATAATGAATATTTTTCCCTGTTAAAAAAAAGCCATGCAACTCCCATTCAGAACTTCTGATTAAAAGGAAAATGAAGCACTGCCATGCTGAGCTAATTCTCGTGAAAGAAATCTGATAGCACGGATAATTTATTTCAGTAAATTACACAATTTGTTAGGTTTTCTGAAATATTTACATTTTGTATTACTAATTTTGAAGACCCAGGTTATGACTCACTGGCATAGATGAGACCTAATGTCCACACACCTACCTTAAATTGTATTTTTATAATCATATCTGCAAGTGGCACAGTTAAAAGCCCAGAGCCTCACATGAAATGAAAGGTTGATCAGATAGGGAATCAAAAACATTATTACAACTTCTCAATTCTAAGCTAAGAGTCCAAATGCTTGTATTCTAGTAACATTTATATGCTGGCAAGTGAATTATCTTCACAAGGGGTTTAGTTATGTATTTCTAGTAATATTTTCGTTTAAAACTAACATCTTTTTAAATAGCTCTGTAGTGTCTAGGATAAAATGGTAAAAAAAAAATGAAAAGGGTTGACATCTTACCAACAGGTAACAACTCTTACCTAATTCTGTCATCTAATTAGCTCGGTAACAATTTTGGTTTCTTAATAACGTGCAGTTTGATCTACAGGTCAGACATTTTATGTTTAACACAGCACCACCGGGAAAATAAAGATTTTTGGCCATATTCTTCAAATAAACATGTAAGCCTCTACAGAGATGGCTTTGTTATAATTTTAGTAGGCAGCAAGAGTTAAGGAGACAATCCTTAACTTAAGAGAGCTCATCTTAACTAAGTAGGCTGTGGCTCCTGCACTGTTCGGTAATAAAGAAGTTGGGCCTGTGATTTGCTTCTTTGTGCCTTTTGGCTGGAGAATTTAGTACATCATAAAAGAGATTATGTGGATTATAGACAAAGGTGGCTGTAATGAATACATAGGTTGGATAGTTAACAGGGTATAATACAAGAATAAGGGGTGAAAAGCATGTAGCAGTACCACAGTACCTTTACAGCTGTATGATCTTTTTTTAAAAATTAATTTATTTACTTATTTATTTTTGGCTGCATTGGTCTTCGCTGCTGCATGCAGGCTTTCTCTAGCTGTGGTGAGTGGGGTCTACTCTTGGTTGTGGTGTGTGGGCTTCTCATTGCAGTGGCTTCTCTTGTTGTGGAGCAGAGGCTCAAGACGCGTGGGCTCAGTAGTTGTGGCTCATGGCTCTAGAGCACAGGCTCAGCAGTTGTGGTGCATGGGCTTAGTTGCTCTGCGCCATGTGGGATCTTCCCAGACCAGGGCTCGAACCCGTGTCCTCTGCACTGGCAGGTGGATTCTTAACCACTGTGTCACCAGGGAAACCCCAGCTGTGTGATCTTGAGGAACACTGGGGTGCTCTAACACTGGTTATTTGAGACTGAAATATTAAAAAGATCCAAACTGTGTTACTATTGTTAAAATTGGAATAAAGATATGAATACAGGATCACAATTATTAATGCTAAGTCCACACATGGAAAACCAAATTCAGGTCTTCCTAGCTGTGATGTATCTAACTGAGAGTAAGACTATGCCTATGTAAATGGGAAGAATTCCAGTGATCTTTGCCACAGAAAACACTTCCACTTTTCTGATGAAAAACTGGAGGTTTTTTTTTCTCCCTGAAAAGCTTTTACAAAGTTTAACCATGTTAAACATCTTACAGTATAGATAGTTAAAATATACTTGTAGCTCTCCTTGAAGAATATGTTAATTTCAGATTGTTCAGTATGTTGTTTATACCTTCTCTGAGTCAAATGAGTATGATCCAGGAAGAAAGAACAACTATGGCTGTATTGCCAATCATTTAAGTTTGTTCATTTATTCAACAACTATTCACTGAGCATCTATTATGCACCTAGGAGCTGCTGATAAAGCAATAAACAACATAAGTAAAATCCCTGTTTTATCAAAATTCTCCTGGGTAAGACAGATAAAGAATAAATTATAGTACATCAGATGGTAGTAAGTGTTTCAAAGAAAATTATAGCAGGAAAGGAGAGAGGGGAATATGGGGCATGTTGCCATTTTATATAGGATGGTCAGGAAAGATTCCCCAGTGATAAAGTGATATGTGATCAAAGAGAAAAGTATATAAGGAAACTAGCTATAGGGGTACTAAGGGAGGTGTGCTCTGGCAGAGAGAAGAGTAAATGCAAAGGCCCTGAGGCAGGACGGTGCTTGATATCTTTAAGGAGCAGTAAAGAGGGCAGAAGGCTAGAGGGATAAATTAGTGGAAGATGAAGTCTGGGAGGTAGCAGAAAACAGGTAAGAAGGGTCTTGAAAGCCATTTTAAGGACTTTGGTTTTGCAGAGATAAGAGATGCTGTTGGAGGATTTTGAGAAGAATATCATCTGACTTAAAATTTAAAGGGATTGTCCTGTATTAAAAAAAATGATTTAAGGAAAATTGGGAGGTCAGTTGGGAAGATGCTGCTTTAATTCAGGAAAGAGATAAAAGTGGCTTGGATAATGAAGACAGCAGCAGGTGGTAAGAAATGATCAAATTCTTGAAGACAATTTTAGTATGAGAAATTTAATATGGGAAGATAACCACTGTTTTACTTTTATGTCAATGAAACCATAATTTTTTTTCCTTTAGAAAAAGGTTTCCTGTATTATGGTTTTCCATCCTCATCTGTCACATGAGGATCATGACACTACATTGTTAACTACGTCAATCCCAGCACACTGTAGAGTTATGGCTGAATTACTGGTAATTTACCGCTTGGGGGGCAAATTTATTCCTATTATTGTGTATAATTAGGAGTTAACTGCACAATTGAGGAAAAAAATAGGACAAATAGTTCAGTGTCTTATACAAAAAAAGCAAGTTAACATATTTTTGATCATTTGGAACAGCCAGAGTAGGAGAAAGTTGAAAAGTACAGCTTGGAGCAGGAAGTCATTAAAAGATGATGTTCCCCATCATAGATAACATAAAATAATAGCTTCACAGTATTTATTTTTATCCTCTTAATTTAATTCAAAAAGCATTTCCTGGATACTCCACTATGTGCCCAGGGGGCGATAATCACTCAAATGAAAAAAAATTTAAAGTTAACTTATTTCCAAAGGTCAAAGTTACCTTTTGACCGTAAGCATCTTGAAGACAGGGTACAAGGTCCATGGTTTATTATTACTTAAATATCTAAAGCCTAGAAGAATTCTTAATTCACAATAAGCACTTTATATTCACTAACTTTATCAGAATGAATTCATATTTCTCTCAGTGGAAATTTACTAAATGGAGCCCACTCTAGTAGCAATAAATTTCTAATTCTCATTCAAATTACTGTTTTTTGAAATTTATAAGTATCTTCGGTAATGTTGAAAAACATATTGATAACTTAATTTCAATTATGTCAAATTTTATGGTTTAAAAAATTATCAAGCTCAAGTTGGAAAACCTGAGAAGTTTTATTACTTATTTATGAAGTATTATTTATTAACACTAGCCATCATAAAACTAAAAAAAAAAAACTAAATAAGAACCATAAATATTCACTTAAATTTATAGAGATTGTGAGTTTTCTAGTCATCTAAGTGAAGATTCTCTTAAGTTTTTTTTTTTTTTTTTTGTGGTACGCGGGCCTCTCACTGCTGTGGCCTCTCCCGTTGCAGAGCACAGGCTCCGGACGCGCAGGCTCAGAGGCCACGGCTCACGAGCCCAGCCACTCCGCAGCATGTGGGATCTTCCCGGACCGGGGCAGGAACCCGTGTCCCCTGCGCATCGGCAGGCGGACTCTCAACCACTGCGCCACCAGGGAAGCCCTCCTCTCTTAAGTTTTGAATGAAGCTTTTAGGTTTAGAGAGACATGTCACGTGTTTCAACAGAATCTGTCTCACAATCATACATGGGTTGGAACTGATTCTCAAGCTGCTAGGAACGACTTTTTTAGCTTTGGGTTCTATGAGGAAGTTGGACCAGGATAAAAGATGGTGATTAGGCACATGTATATATAAGTTCAAGGAAAAAATTATAATAGAATTGTTTATATCAAAGTCAAATTATTTAAATACTTTAAACCCAATTGTTTCAAATAAACATTTTCTAATATATCTCTATGTGGACTTATTTTTGATGTCATAAACTTCTGCATATTATTACCTAATGTGACATTTAAATCCTAGAAAAATTATGACTTCGTAGCATCCACTTTATATATTGAGGTTCTTCCACCATCCTAGTCAGGTACATTTTAAGGCAAATAACTGTCCTGGAAAGTTTCTATCAATGTGCCTAGGGCCTTAAGGAAATGATGAAGGGACTAATGAATATCATGTAATGGATCTAAAAAACAAACAAACAAAAAACAGGGTTTTATTTTGTTTCTCTTTGGGTCTGTTTTTCACGGGAAGTATATTTATAAAGAAGGTAAGAATATATCTACTCTAGGCATACACTTATGGTCTTTAAGTCTAATGCAGAGGTTGGCAAATTATAGTTGTGGGCCAAATCAGGTTTACCAGCTGATTTTACAAATAAAGTTTTACTGGAACACAGTCATGCCCATTCATTTATGTATCATCTGTGGCTGCTTTCACATTCCAATAGCAGAGCTGAATAGTTGTGACAGAGACTGTCTGACTCACAAAGCTGAGCAGATTGACAACAGAACCCTTTACATAAAGTTTGCTGACTCCTGGTCTAGCACACTGAGGAAGAGTAGAAATATAGGCTATAAGAAAGAGATAGCAGATTCTAGCAAATTTTCCAGAAACAATTTCTAGAACCAAATTACTTTTGAAAATTAATACAATGTTGTCATATTATAGATATACTGGTTTATGTCTTAAATTAAATGCAGATAATAAAAAAGACAAAAACTTTGAAGGGCTAACACTTTAAAATTTGTTTAAAATCGGACTTCCCTGGTAGTGCAGTGGTTAGGACTCTGCACTCCCAATGCAGGGGGCTGGGGTTCAATCCCTGGTCAGGGACCTAGATCCCACATGCATGCTGCAACTAAGAGTTTGTATGCCACACTAAGGAGCCTGCAAGCCACAGCTAAGGAGCCCGCCTGCCACAAATTAGACCTGGTGCAATCAAAAAAAAAAAAAAAAAAAAAAACTTGTTTAAAAATCTATTCAAAGAATACAAACACGGGAGAAATAAGGAACTATCTTGGAACTACTAGTGTTTTTAAACTGCTTAGAAGTCTAAGTATGAACTTACCTATATAGCATAGATTACACTCATTGAAATTAGTTATCATACAAGTACACTAAATGACTTTTCAAACTAAAATCATCACTGGTTAAACAAAGGAAATATCGGCGATGGCAAATTTCATGTCAGCAAATTACTTAGGATATAAATGCCTTCCCTAACCTAGAATGAAATCCAGAGCCCCAAACTTGGGGCTTAAATTAAGAAACTTGGAGTTTCTTAATTTATTCCTTCTTTCCTATACTTGAAGAAATTGTATTAGATAAAAAACGAAACAAAAAAACTTCATGGTTCTACTGATGCTGAATGACAAAACAGTGGGCTTAACGTCTGAAAGCATTTATATCCTTTAAAAACCATAAAGCATATCCTTTAAAAACCATACAAATTACACACACACACACACACACACACACACACATTGGGGCTTATCCTACATCTGGTTTGTAAAGTCTCAAGGATCTAAAATATAACAGCTGAGGAGTTCAATAAATCGTAAAAGCTGGTTCTGAAATTCAGCCATGTTCTTCCTTCTTTAAAAAGAAATAGAAAGGTCAGAAAATAACAAATATCACTGTGGTTGTACCATCACATCAGTACAAACATACAGAAGACTTGCTCGCTGGTAACTTTTCCTTTTTTTTTTGACTAGAAATCAGATCAAAGATGGACTGGCTTGTTGCAAAAAACCAACATCTTAGAACTATGGATTAAAAGCCCATTATCTACACTGATACAAGTCTGACACTGTTCTGAACAGTAGTTACTGTCAGCATAAACAGTGGCTATTTCTTCTTATTAATGTATGAAGAAAATCTTTCATTCAATGACCAAACTGAATATGAGTTTGGAATGGATTATAGAACCATTCACTTTAGGTACTAAGATTTTCCTGCTAGAATGACCTGTAAGGTCAGAGAAAGAATCAGTCTGTTTGGAAATTTTATATCAAGGTAGCCTTCAAACAGAGACAGCTTATCTAACAGTTCGAAATAAGAAACTCTTAAGTACCTAGTTGTTGTGCACCCTATGGGCTTGTCTGCTAAAGGAGTTAAGCAGATATCTATTCCCACTCATGTTCAGGAACTGGAGTGTTCACTTTATGAAGTTTAGCTTAAGCTGGTGCTGCATGTAAATACTGTTTATTCTAGAATCAACTAGGACTCTTGCTAGTTAAGGGTCTCGGATAATTGTCTACAAATACACTGCTACCCTAGCTTCCTAATAACTTCCACAGAACACTCCCACAGATACATTTGTAGCTTATCTCACTATTTTTGTGGATAAACTGGAGGTAACAATATCTCTACAGTTCTACCCTTGACCTTTTTCTTACTGGTTCAGATAACCACTAATCTTTCAAGTGGTACTTTTCCAAGTTATTCATTTATATCAGCCCCAGAAAGTTGTATCTGTCCTCCCTTTCCTATTTTAAAAAAAATCCTCACTTTAGCCACCCTCAAAATTTAATATTCTGACTTTTCTATTTAATATTCTTACTAATTATATTTAGTATGTACATGAAAATGCTAGATCACGGTACATGTTTAGTGGTCTTTGTGATTTAGAAAAACCTCAGAATATCTCCAATTATCTCAAGGGGTGTCCCTAAAATAGAAAATTTAATACTAAAAATGACAAAAAATCCACATTAATTAAAAAAAGCCATTCCCAACAAAATAAAATCCTACAAACATTTGGCAGAAAGGAAGGTCATTTCCTAAACTATAGTCAATTACCAATTCAAAGGCTACAGAGCTCTGTACCTGTCTGCAGCAAAGCAAGAAAAGGTGGTGTCTAAGCTGCTTTGATTTATCTCAGAAACAATAAAGTTCCTTGTGAGGGAAGAATCATAAAAAAATTTTTTCATGATGGGTAGGGAGGTAAAATATACTTTGAGAGTTTAACTCTCAAACTCTCAAAAAAATTAAAGCAATTATCTGACAAACTGTTACAGCTTTTGTGGGATAATATATACACACTTAAAGACAGAGGACAAAGACTAGCACGATATTTGACTAAGAAACAAAGAGACTGTGTCATCAGCCTATGTGTGGGACTATAAACCAGTTATGTTCAAAATGAAGAAGACATGCCGGACTTCCCTGGTGGCGCAGTGGTTAAGAATCCGCCTGCCAATGCAGGGGACACAGGTTTGAGCCCTGGTCCAGGAAGATCTCACATGCCGCGGAGCAACTAAACCCGTGCACCACAACTACTGAGCCTGCGCTCTAGAGCCCACGAGCCACAACTTCTAAGTTCGTGTGCCACAACTACTGAAGCCTGCGCGCCTAGAGCCCGTGCTCTGTAACAAGAGAAGCCACCGCAATGAGAAGCCTGGGCACCGCAACAAAGAGTAGCCCCCGCTGGCCGCAACTAGAGAAAGCCTATGTGCAGCAACAAAAGACCCAACGTAGCCAAAAATAAATAAATAAATTAAAAAAAAAATGAATAAGACATGCCATTTTGATGCAGAGCATGATGATGTTCAAAAGATGTTTTCAAATGCTACTGAACAAGATCACAACTTGGATATAAAGGTATTCTGAAATCTGTATAGATATTTACTTTGCTGGTGATAAAAATCTTGGAAGTGTCTTGCTTCTTTCTTCAGGATTCTGCATTTTCTGCAGGCATTTTTTAAAAAAGATCTATGTTGGGAAATACTATATAACATCAGGTTAAGAAATGAAGAACAAAGAAACTTCCCTCCATCTGAGAAATGCTTTAGAGGACCATAAAGATGTTCAACCAATGATAAAATAAAGGAAAAAAAAAGCATAGACTCTTGATAGTTCAGAAGACAAAACTAATTAGTATGAATTCTAGGCAGGAATTAATTCAATCAATTTTTCCTCCTTCTATAAGTTCCTTTTCTGAAAATGAATGCTTTCTTAACAACAATAGCAGCTACAATTTACTACTCACTATGTGCCAGGCACATATATTACATGTGCAAGTAAATACTTTTTTTTACCATAATATTTATCTTTCCTTATGTTTTCAAACTTTTCCTTGCTTTTCAACAAAATATGGTATGGGAATTCCCTGGTGGTCCAGTGGTTAGGACTCACACGCTCTCACTGCCAAGGGCCTAGGTTTGATCCCTGGTCGGGGAACTAAAATCCCATAAGCCATGAGGCACAGCCAAGAAAAAAAAAAAACGGTAAACATGAAATGCTAAAATTCCTTTAAATTGCAGGCTATAGTGGTAGGAACTAGAAAAAAATAAAGAAAGAACATTTACTGAGTGTCCATTATATACTAGGCACATGTAAGGCACATAATACCCTCATACTAACATTTGAGATAAACATTACTATCTCCTTTTACAAACAGATATTTCGTGTTCAGAGAACTTAAAAGCAATTTCTCTAAGGTTACGAAACAAAAAGCAGCTGAGGCCAGATAAAAACCCATCTGCCTGACTAGGAAGTCTGTGCTTTTCTACGTCATCCTGTCAAGATGGTGGTAGGTCTTTAAACAACAAAGCAATTAATAAATTTGATCAAGAAAAACATAACTGACAGAATAAACTATTTTAAATTTAATATACTAACCAAGATACCTTATGAGTACACCAAGATACACAACATGTTTTAACATTCAAAAGAAAAAGAAAATGGTCTTCTATATTAAATTAGGTTGTAATCTTTGGCTGTATGTGTAATCTTGGGCAAGTTACTTAATATTTCTGAGTCTCAATTTCCTCATCTGTAAGAAGAGGATATAGTTATCTTACAGATTGGTGTGGTGAAGATTAAAGATTAAGATGATACAGATAATGGTTAGCACAGATGCTCACACATGTAAGATATGTGTTACTCTAACACAGTGAAATTGAGGCTGTAAAGGATGCTAACAAATATAATGCAAATGTTTCACTTTTTCCCACAAATTACTAGGAAAAAAATCACAGTTGCTCGCAATCTCTACCCAGTGTTTCAAAATTTCCTTAAATGTTTTATCTCAGTAAAAATTTGATAGAAATGAAAAACAGCTTGTGTATATACGAAGAACAAAGACTAGAGTTGGTGGTTAGAGAAGGAGAGGGGAGGTTCAGGAGCCCTAAAAAGGAAAGAAAACATCCTGCAAAGTCAAAGCACACCCATACCTTCAGAAAGACTCCCAGATAATCTTAACAACTACAAATGCCTCCTATTATCTACAGGCCAGGAGACTTTAGGCTTTTATCCAGGGTAGACTGCTATGACAATTTATCTCTTTTCATATCTGAGCTGGTCTTATGTGTTCCTCAATCTTCCTCTGGAGTGGGAGAGCGGGTCTGCTATAGGAAAAGCATAAAGGTTATATTTGGTACAGAACTCAATAATGCTGTACTTCTAGATGTGGCCTGAGAGTGTGTTTATTTTTTTACATGTCTATGCCTTTTACCTGTATCGACTGCTACTGATCTTCCCAGACAGAGTTCAAATGTCAACTCCTGAGGCCATTAGTACTTCCCAAGGCAGAGTTAGTTCTACCTACTCTATGTTTCCAGAGTACTTGGTGCACACCTTTACTTGCCTCACTGAAATACACGTAATTAATTCACTAAATGCTTGTTTCTCACACTAGTTCCCTGCAGGCAATGATGGTGTGCTTGTATGTTCGAATTCAATGTCCAGGCATCGCTCTACTGTTGCTGCTACAGAAGTTCACTTTGTTCAATATTTCAACCTGTCTAGAGAAACAAGTGGAAAATGTAATGTGCTTAAAGAACACCATTTTTTCATCGGTAGGAAGAAAACTATGCCCATTACACCTTTTGGTTATGTATAGAGCATATTAATTTTAAAACCCTAAGAATGTAACATTTTAGACCTGAAAGGAACTTTAGATTTCCCAGTTCAAACTTCCTAAGGCTAACTGACAAGTCCAGGGTCATACAATCAATCAATAACTAAGCCAGCAGATTTGAACAGACCATTTTCTTAACCTTAGTGACCATACTGCTTTAAGAATGTCAATACTCCGTTATCGGACCTTCATCCAGACAGAAGTTACCATTCAGTTGTTCTGCAGTGAGGAATAGGGGAGCTGAGGTTTGTAATTATGATACCTAAATACATATCATGGATAAGAAAAAGAAAGGGCCTCTAACCAATGGTCTATGGTCAAATTATGTAGATTATCATGGCTTTGCAGGTTAAGTAACACTGCCTGTTGTTCTCTGTAGTGGTGTGAGCAGTATGATACCAACCTAGCTCTTTCACTCTTTTTTTAGTAAAGGTAACATGTATTTTACAGATGACTAAAGGTTGACTGCACAAGCAGAAAACTGTGAAATCTGAGATGTTACGGTCAAGTTTCTAGTTTGGGAAGTATATTCAAATGATCATGAAATAAAATATACATAGTCCATTTTCATTTTTATACCCATTTTTAAAAAATAATTCACATTGATAAAGCCCTATGAATTACATATATTTCAGTAAAAGCATCCAAATAGAAAACCTTTACTTTAAATTCCATTTGTTTTAGACACTGAAAAGGTAAGTAGTGTAACGATAAGTGTTCTCAGTTTATTATTTTGGTATCATTTATCAAAGTACCAGTTTTTAAAGTTTAAAAAAACTCTCTTTTAAAAACCTGAGATTTCAACATAGCATTTAATCTAAAATATGCTTCTAATTAAAATGCATTTATCATTTATATATCCTTAATAACATTCAATACATTTAAATACTATTTTCAGCATGGTTTCAAAGCAGTATGATCATGTTTGCTGCTGATGTTAAGTACAGAATTGAAAATAATAATTTCTAATATTTTCTATACAAATATCTAATAAATCCCAAGTAAAGAAGCTAGTAATACAATATATAAGTAGGCTTGACTTGTGAAATTTTCTAATGGTTCTCAAAGAAATCAGTTTCATGAGAATTCACTGGCTTTCCCCCTCTCCTTGGCTCATCCTTAACACCTGAGACAATACAGAGAATTACCTCCAGGTAGAGAATGCTGTTTTGATTAGGATTGCAAGGAACACTGGTGACCTCCAGTGTTTATTCTTTTTCCAGGTTGTTCTGTCCATTTTGCCCTTTTGTTTTAAAAATGAAAGAACTATGAAACAACAAAAATATACTGTTTCTTAAAATTAATGTCAGGCAAAGAAATGAGATGAATTTTTCATTTACTAATCTGGTATTTTTTAAAACCTGTGCAGTTATACTAAATATTAATATGTAATTTAACTTCTATTACTCTCATAGAATTATAGTAACAAATTACCAAAAAAATCGCAGTTACATGTTTTAGCTGTTCTGTCAGTTTTAAATATGACTTCCGTTAATCTAGCAGAAATCATGTTATGCTGTTGAACCACCTACCCCTGCACAGCACACAACTGTTAAAATGTAAATTGCCCAACTATTTTTAGCTGTCGCTGAAAAAAAAATCCTGTCTTTGGGAATAATGATTTGAGGCATTGTGTTCATTTTGTTTATCAAGCAGCTATTCAGCCTCTAGTGGGTCCAAGTGCTTATGCAAGCAAAAGCTTTTAAGAATGCCTGCAGCTGCAATCCAACCTTCCAGGTAAGCTGCAGGTTCAGAGCACAGCTGCCCTAGGCTGCATAAAACTCAGATCCATCTGGAAGTGAGTTTCAAAGAGGATTTCAAATTTGAGTTTTCATGTATCACATGGAAGAGAAGGAGGGGGAAGAACATAGGAAAGAAGGAAGGCAAATAACCAAAAAGATGGTATCTCTACTTCAGCCTTAATAAAAAATAAAAAGCTCAAGACCCATGCTGCTCCTTCTAGATTACTACTTGCCAAGCCAGATATTCCATTCAGTGTATACTTCGATGAGCTGTGACTCATCCAGCAGCACCTGCGCCCATGTGTTAAGTACTGCCAAATAAAAGGCCAACATCCATTTACACAACAAAGAGATGTACCCTACAAGGCATGGGGCCTCAATCCAAAAGCCCCACTCCCCATTTGTTCTAAGAAAAGGGAGAGGAAAAAAAATCTTCCCTCCTCACACCAGGGATTTTTAAATTGTAGGTGGATTTATGATATAGGTTCATTTACAAATACTTTACTCTTTAACAGAATAAAGTATACTTAATAGCACAAACACCCCTACAGCATTTGATTATCATGGCCATTAACGGTTGTTCACCAAACCTTTCCAACCTCCTTCATGAAAGCTCTTTATTCTCAAAGGATACATTTTTGAGCAAAGAGGGATCAACAAACTAGCTGCTTGAAAGCTTTCCTGATGCTAGGCTGAAGTTAGGAAAGGCTTAATGAAGGCTTTAAAATCCACAAGGGCTTCACAATGAACATCTGACTTGGTGATTTATGCATATTAATAACCTCAGTCCTACTGAGGCAAGCTGAGCCGAACATGTCCTCCGAATCTTAATGTCTTTAGCTCCATTGGGATTATTACAAATGTAAATTTGTAAGATTCTCAGCTATTAATCTCTGTCTGTCCTCCTGTTCAGCAACATAATGACTAATTAAACATCAAAAGACCTGTACAGGAGATCTTCTTTGACAGCTACCAGCCTAGTCCTCTTCCCAAGAGGGGAATTCAAATGACAGGGCCATGGAGTAAAAGCGTATGAGTAAGCTACAAATCACTGAAGAGAAATCTTAAAAACCTAACACTGAATTTGGATTTAACTCAATCAGTGATTCCGTTAAGTAGAGAACAGTTACTATGTGAAGTGTGCCTACTGATACCAACCAAATGTATCCTTACAGTCAGCAGATACTGAATACATGATATCAGTTTGTTTACCACAAAGTCAAAAAAAATGGGTACTTACAGAAGAAGGCAAGCCAGGAGGCACCTTTCTGACTTTCTTTGCTTGCAAAGGATCTGCATGTGGGAAACAGTATATTTCATCAGCATTTATATTAGAAAAGTTTCAGACTTCAAATGAGCAGGAAAGAATTTTTCCTCCTAGTACCTTTCTTGTCTTCCAGCATTTAGAAGTAAGTAAGGGAATACAGGGATAGGGGTCTCATTCTTTCTAACTGGTTCCAGTGCAAAACAGGTACGCCTAATGAAGTGATATATTCTGAAATACATATCCCATAAGTTTGGGAAGATGACAGCAAAGTAAAACAAGAAAGAAAATAACAAACCAATAAGCATGTGTGAGAAAAGGGAATAATATTTCTTAAGCACCTATTATGTGCAAGGTTCCATATTAGGCACTTTACATCATTTATCTCAGCTCATTTGCAGAGGGGCATTTGGTACAACAGGTCAGTTTAATAATATGACTCCTTAAGAGAGACACAAATTTAGTGTTCATATCACATTGAGAATTAGGTTTAAAAGCATATTAAATAGACTAAAAGCTAATGCTAATGCTACAAGGTATTATGTTAAAAATTTGAAATAAAATTTAATAACTGAAAAATTAAGGTTATAATAATATCTGAGATATGCTACATAAACTATTAGATACAGGCATTGTCATGTATGATATCATCCTGTAAGTATTCTATAAGAACATTTACTTTAACAATGTGTGGTTAAAACTGCAACTTCAGCACTAATTATTATACAATTTTATCCTTGGATATTTATATTTATTTCCAAGAAATAACTAAAGTATATTTCTTTCTAAGACACAAATTATTTATTAATATAATGGAGAATATGAATATTTTCATATGCCTAACGACCTTACTTGGTATTTTACTTTTACTTATCTGTAAAATTTAATACTTGTTCATCTAATTTATTGTAAAAAATGGTGTTAATTGCACCTTTCCAATCGTACACAAATAATGGATCAAATTCAGGATTTTTCAGAGGGGTTCACTATTAAGAAGAGAGAATGCATAAGAAGGCTGATGTTAATTATAATGTTTTTGAAAACTGTAAAAATTAGAACTGTAAAAATGGTATTTTCCTGGGTCATAAATGATATGACAATAAAACATGCAGTTGTTTAAGAAAGAATGAAACCCATTTAAATTGGGGCTGGGAATCTTTATAGTGAATATCCCAGGAGGCTGCAAAGCTAAAAAAGCAACTTTGTAAGTAGCACATGGAAAATTTTATACAATAAAAAGAGGAAAAAAACACTCATTAGCATCTATTCCCTACCCCAAGAGGCAGCCTATATTTCCTTAAAACAAAAGTGCCAAAGATAAACAACATCTGGCACACTCTATATTTATAAAACTTACAGGCAAAATTTTTGTTCTTTGTGAGGCTTTTCTAAAACCCAACTTTTCACAACTAGTACAGTATCCCTTGAGCAAAAGCCACACTCCATACATACCAAGAGAGTCAACTGAACTGTTCCTATCAGTCTGGAGCCCATCACTCTCTTTTGGGGTAGTTAGCAGTAGAATACATTGCTGTTTAGATAAGGACAGTTCTTCACTGCCATGGGAATGGAAATTTTTCTTTTATATTTTTAATCTCATCATTAGCTGCCACTCTACAATTATATAAATAATGTTGGATTCAAAATCATGAACTTAGGATACAGAGTTCACTTTTGGGAGGTTTCAAAGTGTAATAGTTAAGAGAGTAAGCTGATTGGATTCAAATTTCAGCTCCATCACACAGCAGCTGTGTGAGCCTGGGCAAGTTACTCAACCTCTTAGAACTTCAGTTACCTACAATAACCTCCTGGAGTTATTGCAATAAATATAATACAGAAAGATGCTCAGGGAAGTGCCTAACAGAAAATGACACAATAAATTTTAGCCATTATTACTAGGTTTATATTAAAAACTGTGGCAAGAGTATTATAAGTTAGATACTGTTTTGCAGAATGTTGATTTCCTAAAGCATCTAAATAGCTTGAGAAGATGCTAAGATTGGCGTAGATTATCTCTGAAGTCCTTTCAGAGATTTTATGGATAACTGCAATGCCGAGAAAGAGTGTCTAAGACTGAGAAATAACAATAAAGAATGGAATAATAATCCACTAAACGGTATTCACCCAGGAGATGAGTGCACCTCCCTGGATACCAAGGCTTGGCTAAGTTACTTAGCTTCCAGGGTCTTGGTTCCTTATTTGCAACATGACGTTAATATTATAACCTAATAGAGTTTTTGTAAAGATGCAGTATGTATACACAGTACCTGGCATAGAAGAAATAATCCATAGTACCTAGCATTATCATAATCAAAATGAAAATGAAGAATATATAAGCTTTAATTTCTGGAAAGCTTGAGTATTTATGAAATCCACTCCCCCTCCCTGCCCTCAATATTCCAATAGTTTATTTCCTCCTTGAACTCTTAGTAATAGTATACTGGTCTATATTAGTGCTTTTTATCACAGTGTGTGCTCACATAGCATACTAACAAGATATTTTTCTAGAGTGACACCGCCACATCTAGACTCAAAAGAATGTTCTTACCCTGACTAACTAATTTGGTGGGAAACAAAAGTGGAGATGGAGAAAAGATACTTTAACTTACCATTTCCTTAATGAGTGCAGTGGTCTAAATCATCGGAGCTAACAGTACATATACTCAACCACCCATAACACTGAGAGGTGGGCATATCTAACCAGAGCTTTCTATGCCTAGTATGACAATCCATCACTGTGCCCTTTTACACCCTCAAGCATATTCTAGACCCAAAGGCTAGGGATATTTTACCAAAATTTAGGTTTGACAGAGGTAGACATACAAATTAGGGGTGTCAACAAGTATTTGTGGAACAAATAACTGGGACATACTTTCTTTTGGTGGACTATGTTTATTTCAGAAGCTGGTCTATCCTTAATATAAACATGCTTTATAACTTCAATTTTCTTATATAAAGGATTCTTTGGTAAGAATAACCAAAAATTCCCACATTTAAACACTGACTGAATAGGGTGTCAGAGTATACCTGAGGCTTGCTGTAAGCAGCAACACAAAACAGATTGGCCTGGTTAGGCTATGTATAAGACATAAAAGAAGGAAGCTAAAGAAAATGAGATTTGCATGCTTGATAGTTACTGAGTTTCCTTTTGAGGTGATGTTTTGGAGCTAGAGATGATGGCTGTACAGTTTTGTAAATATACTAAATGTCCCTGGATTGTACACTTTAATATGGATAATTGTTATGCTAATTTTACCTCAATTTTTTAAAAAGTGGGGAGTGGAAGCAATTAACATGCAAAGAACATTGGACTTGGAGTCAGAAAATCTTAAATTGTATCCTGCATAAATCACCTCTAGTTATATGAATGTGTCCTCTTTTGAGCCTCAATTTTATGTTAAAGCTAGTATTACATCCACTGACTACTAGGACTGCTGTATGGATGAAATGAGAATGTATACTATAAAACCACTTTGTAAACTGTTGAGCATTATATCAATTTTAGTCAAGAATAAGGTGTTAATATTAGTACATGACATTTTTATTACAAGAAGAAAAACTAATCCCATTTTTAAAGTTCCATTTTTCACTATTCAGTTCCTCTTATACTGATGACCAAATAAAAATATTTTTATTAAATATATGATATATTATTTTATGTAAATAAGCCCCAATATCATCGTGATACCCAAGAAACCAAATTTCTTCTAATTAAAAGTACAGCCAGAAGCATAGACTAAGGGGGAGTGGGGCAGGGAAGAAACATTTGTAAAATGGGGTTTGTTGTGTGATACACTTACCAAGTGCTGCAGAGTCATGGAGTGGTCTTCTCCTGGAACTTGTGGCAGAGAATGAGTAGTACGGTGTCCCAGGTTTTCCTGAAGAAGAGATTTGTGCTGGGCTTCCAAGCCCTAGATCTTGTCTCAGGAGACTAGACTATAAAACAAGGCCAAAAAAACAAGTTATCTTCTCAGTGATTATGAACCCAGATCTGAAAATGACATCACTCCTGAACTATCTATAGTAACTTCAACAAACCCTTGAATTTAGGAAGTATCGAAGTACTTACTTGAATTTTATTAGACCATTAGTTTAAACCTGTATTTTCTCTTTTTCCCCATCCTCATGTTGCCTGCTTTCTAGTAATTATGTAGATCCATACACTCTGAGGGTTGAAAGATACTTTAGTTACTATGTAGTTCCACTCTTTAATCATCAAGAACATTTTTGAAAAATGGCCACTCAGCCTTTGCTTGAATGCTTTCATGACCACAAAAGGTAGTCAATTCTGTTCTTTTTCCATTTTTTTTTTCCTTTTTGGAAAGCTCTCATTGTTTGAAGAGTGCCAATATTTTCAAGACTAGCCATTCCTGTTTTCTTCAACTGTGTCTCATGACATGGTTTGAATGTCCTCCTCACCATCCCTGATACAGACCTCTAGATTTTCCATTTGTCAAAGTCTCTTGCAAAGGAGAATGGAGAATAATGCCCCAGATGTGGCCTTATTAATGCAGAGTAGTTTTCAACACTACATTTAAACAACCCATTTGTGCTAGCTAGCTCATACTGAGAGGTTAAGAGTAATCACACCCTGTTACTCTTTACTGTATAAGTTGCTCTTAAGTCATGTCCCTCCAATGGTTTCTTTGTTCAGTTTGTGTTCTTTGGTTCCACGTACAAGACTTAACATTTATCTCTGATAAAATTCATCTTGTTATATTTGATCCATAATAATCATCCATTTTTATCCTTGTCCAGGATGACAAGGCTGAGGAGAGAGCCCTAATGTATGTCACAGTGATGTCATGAAACTGTGTCAAGCACTTCACTGAAATCCAGAGATTCAGCAGCCCTGACCTACTAACGAATTGACCGTGTCATAAAGCAAATGAAGTTAATTTGGCAGAATTTGTTTTCAAGCTTTCTGGTAGCTGAGGGAAAAGGAAGACCTCAATTGGAAAGGGTGTTAGATATACTTGAGAAGATGCTCTCAAATGAAAAGAGCTGTGATTTCTCTCATATATTCACTATTCTCCCAGTCAATAATACCCCTTACTGTTATCACCATACTGTTGGTAGTTGTCATTCCAGCTACTGAGCATCATAAAGGTATTGAGAAATAAACCTCAGCTCTGGTTAGAAAGAATCAGTAGAACTTTATACTGCTAGTCATAATAGTCCAGTCCCTGCCTCCAGAAAGACTTTCATTTCAGTTTGTCACACTATTTAATAATTTTAAGTAATATTTGTGTTTCAGCTTAAAAATCTAAGGTGGAATTAACATAAAATTAACCATTTTAACATTTCCAATCAGTGACATTTAGTACATTCATAATGTTGTACAACCATCACCAGCTAGTTCCAGAACATTTCGTCACCCCAAAAGGCAACTCCATACCCATTCAAACAGTCACTTTCATTCCTCCCCTCCTCCAGCCCCTGACAACCACTAATCTGCTTCTGTCTCTGTGGATTTAACTTATTTTGAATATTTCATATAAATGGAATAACTAATATGTGATCTTTTGCATCCAGCTTCTTTCACTTAGCATAATGTTTTTGAAGTTCATCATGTTGCAGCATGTATCAGTACTTCGTTTCTTTTTAGGAATGAATTATATTCCATTGGACAGGTATACTACAATTTGTTCATGCATTTATCCATTGATGTAACATTTTGGTTTTCTCCAGCTTTGGACTATTGTGAATAGTGTTGCTATGAACATTGGTGTGCAAGTATTTGTTGAGTATCTCTTTTCAATTCTTTTGGTTATACACTTAAGAATGGAGTTGCTGGGTCACGTGGCAAAATCTGTCTAACTTTTGGAGAAACTGCCAAACTGTTTTCCATGGTGACTGCACAATTTTACACTTCATTGTATGACGGTTCTAAGTTCTCTACATCCTTACCAATACTTGTTACTTTCTGTTTTTTAAATTATAGCCATCTTCATGGTGTGAAGCGGTTTTGATTTGCAGTTCCCTCGTGACTAATGATGCTGAACAACTCTTCTTGGGCTTGATGGTCCTTTGTATATCTTCTTTGGAAAAATGTTTATTCAAGTCCTTTGCCCATTTTTGAATTGAGTTGCCTTTCTGCTGTGGTATTCTAAGAGTTCTTATATGTTCTGTTCTGTATATTAGAGCCTTATCAGACATCTGATTTGCAAATATTTTCTCCCATTTTGTAGGTTGTCTTTTCATTTCTTGATAATGTCCTTTGATTCACAAGTTTTTAATATTGATGAAGTCTAACTTATTTTTCCCTTTGTTTCTTGTGCCTTTAATGCCATATCTAAGAATCCACTGTCAAATCCAAGGTAATGAAGATTTATCCCTACATTTGCCTCTAAGAGTTTATAGTTTTAGCTCTTATACTTAGATCACTGATGCACTTTGAATTAACTTTTGTATATAGTGTAAGGTAGGGGGTCCAACTTCATTCTTTTGTATGTGGATATCCAGTTGCTCTAGCACTACCTGTTGAGGAAAACAGTATTTCCTAACTCAGTGGTCTTGGCACCCTTGTTAAAAATGAATTGGTCATACATGTTCGGGTTTCTATCTGGACTTTCAATTCTATCACATGGGTCTATAGGTCTACCTTATACCAGTTCCACAGTGTTTTGGTTACTGTAGCTTTGTATTAAGTTTTGAAATTGGAAAGTATGCATACTCCAATTTTACATTTCTTTTTCAATGCTGTTTTCGCTATTCGGGATTTCTTGAAGTTACATATAAATTTGAGGACCAGCTTTTCCATTTCTGCAAAAAGATGCCATTGGAATTTTGATAGGGGTTGCATCGAATCTGTAGATTGCTTTGGGGAGTATTGCCATCCTAACAACAATAAGTCTTCCAATTGATGAACACTGAATATTTTTCCTTTTACTTAGGTCTTCTTTAATTTCTTTCAGCAGTGCTTTGTAGTTTCCAGTGTACAAGTCTTACACCTTGTAGTTAAATTTATTCCTAGGTATTTTATTCTTTTGGATGATACTGTAAGTTGAGTTGTTGCTTAATTTTATTTTTGGTTTGTTCATCAGCGTAAAGAAATAAAACTAAATTTTGTGTGTTGATCTTGAAACTTCGCTAAATTCATTTATTAGCTCTAATAATTTTATTATAGATTCCCTATGTATAAAGATCATATCATCTACAAACAGAGATACTTTTACTTATTCCTTTCCAATTTGGATGTCTTTTATTTCTTTTTCTTGCCTAAATGCTCTGGTTAGAACGTACAGTAAAATGTTGAATGAAAGTGGTGAAAGTAGACATTTTTGTCCTGTTCTTGATCATAGGAGGAAAGGCTTTCATGTTTTACCACTGGGCATGGTATTAGGTATGGGTTTTTCACAAATGACCTTTATCAAATTGAGGAAGTTCCTGCCTATTCCTAGTATTGTGAAGTGTTTTATCATAAAAGGGTGTTGAATTTTGTCAGATGCTTCTTCTGCATCAAATGTGATGATGACTGAGTGACTTTTCCCCCTTCATTCTAATTAATGAATGATCAATTCTCATATGTCTAATACACATGCATTCTTAAAATAAAACCCAGTTAGTCGTGGTGTGCAATCCTTTTAACACGGTGGTGGATTTGTAGCTTGCTAGTATTTTGTAGAAAAATTTTCATTAATATACAAAAAGGATATTGGTCTGTAGTTTCCTTTTTCCTGTGATATCTCTAGTTTTGTATCAGGGTAATTCTTGCCTTGTTGAATGAGTTAAGAAGTGTTTGAGAAGGGCTGGTGTTAATTCTCCTTTAAATGATCGGTAAAATTCATTAGTGAAACCATTTGGTCCTGTGCTTTTCTTTTTTGGGAGGATTTTTATTACCGATTCAATCTACTTGTTTTAGTTCTGTTCAGATTTTCTATTTCTTCAGTTTTGGTGGTGTGTATGTTTCTAGGAATTTGTCCATTTCTTCTACAGTGTCTGATTTTTTAGCATACAACTGTTCACAGTATTCTTTTGTAATCCCTTTTATTTTTGTAAGGTTGGTAGTAATGCTCCCTATTTTCATTTCTGATTTTAGTAATTAGACTTTTTTTCTTAGTCAATATAACTAAAGGTTTGTCAATTTTGTTTATCTTTTCAGAGAAGCAACTTTTGATTTTGTTGGTTCTATTGTTTTCCTTTTCTCTATTTTAAAAAATTTCTGCTCTAATCTTTATTATTTCCTTCCTTCTGCTAGCATTGGGTTTGGTTTTCTTTTCTTTTTCTAGGTTCTTATGGTATAAAGTTAGGTTACTGATCTTTCTTCTTTTTCAATGTAGACATTTACAACTATAAATTTCCTTCTGATCACTGCTTTCACTGCACTTCATACGTTTTGCTATACTGTCTCTTCATGTGATATTTGATATTTCAGTTTTTCAAAAAAAGCCTATTCAACAATGCTGGAGCACACATGAAGTAATCAGTATATTAAATCACCCAAAGACCATTGCATCTTTCAGAAATGTTTATAATTAACAAGACAAATTTTTCAGACTTCTCAAAAGGTAAGTGATTCTTTGACTAGAGTTGATATCTTCTTTTACAAAAGAGGAAAGTGAGAAGAGGATTTCAATCACTAGACAATATGATGTGTATATGAAAAGACTGCATAATATCAATGTAATTACTTAGCATTAATCACACAAATTCCAACAGATACAAGGTTCAACAGATTAGGAAACAAAGGTGTTGACTAACAGACATGAAGGAGAAATAGCTCCCCTTAAGACAATAATCTCTAGGAGAAATGATAAAAATGAGAAAACAATTAATATAAATGTAAATGACACATGTATCCTTTCTATTTCTATAACAAACCATTAGAAGTGGATCTCCTGATTATGTTATTTGTGTGAGAATAGTGTGACCCAG